>NC_042960.1:35922920-36294587 GCF_901001165.1 Salmo trutta | reverse complement strand
AGCAATTGCGGTCAAAACAGGGTGTGTGTGAGAAAGCGCGTCAAGGCTAAAAGAGACACAGACACCTGCAGGGGAGTAAATAGATAAGAGACAAGTCAGACACGTGAATGGAAAATTACTGCTGAGCCCTTATACAATAGTCCAGTGTTTTCTAAGTGTATATGCATGGGCTTGGTCTCATGAGTACAAGGTGTTGGTGTAGGCAGTTACACCACTAGGGGTTGACTGCAAGTATATTAACCTCTTTGGGCTAGGGGGCAGTATTTTGACGTCTGGATGAAAAGCATGCCCAAAGTAAACGGCCTGTTACTCAGGCCCAGAAGCTAGGATATGCATATAATTGGTGGATTTGGATAGAAAACACTCTGAAGTTTCTAGAACCGTTACAATTATGTTTGTGAGTATAACAGAACTGATATGGCAGGCAAAACCCCGAGGACAAAGCATCTAAAAATAGTAATAATTCAGCCTACCACTGTTTTCAATGGCTGTCATGTTTATTATGAGGCGAAATCCTCCAAGATTGCAGTTCCTAGGGCTTCCACTAGATGTCAACAGTCTTTAGAAAGAGTTTCAGGCTTGTTTTTGGAAAAATTAGCTAGAATTTGTAGTTTTTCTAAGTGGCTCCCATTTTGGCTGTAGTGTTTTCACGCGCATGGATGAGAGCGCGTTCTTTGTTGTTTATCTCCAGGAAAAACAATAACGATTCTCCATCTTAAATTTTACCGTTTATTTACGTATTAGGGTAGCTGAGGTTTGATTATAAACGTTGTTTGACTTGTTTGGAGAAGTTTATTGGTAACGTTTGGGATTCATTTTGTATGCATTTTGAAGGAGGGAAACTGGTGGATTATTGAATATAGCGCACCAGCTAAACTGAGTTTTTGGGGTTATAAAGAAGGACTTTATCGAACAAAAGGACAATTTGTGATGTAGCTGGGACCTTTTGGAGTGCCAACAGAAGAAGATCTTCAAAAGGTAAGGCTTTTATTATATCGCTATTTCTGACTTTCGTGGCGCACCTGCCTGGTTGAAAAATGTTTTTCATGCTTTTGTATGCGGGGCGCTGTCCTCAGATAATCGCATGGTGTGCTTTCGCCGTAAAGCCTTTTTGAAAACTGACACAGCGGCTGGATTAACAAGAAGTTACGTTTTATTTTGATGTATGACACTTGTATTTTCATGAATGTTAAATATTTCTATAATTTGAATTTCGCGCTCCGCAATTTCACCGGATGTTGTTGAGGTGGGTCGCTAGAGGAACGCCTTCGCCAGAAAGGATAAAGCAACTTTTACCGGTTTTATTTTGCAGAACTTACTCTGAAACATACGTGCTGTGTTTCCATTGTCAACTTCTGTCTGCAATTGCATTAATAAAGGTTAGATTGATTTACTTAAAGAAGATATTGTCTGAGTGCTGATTTCACCAATAAGCCAATGATTGACAAGGAATCTACCCCGACATCCCCAAGAACAGTGGCTTCCATCATTCTTAAATGGAAGAAGTTTGGAACCACCAAGACTCTTCCTAGAGCTGGCCGGCCAGCCAAACTGAACAATCAGGGGAGAAGGGCCTAGGTCTGTGGAGATGGGAGAATGTTCCAAAAGGACAGCTATCAAGCCTTTATGGTAGAGTGGCCAGATGAAAGCCACTCCTCAGTAAAAAGGTACATGACAGCCCGCTCGGAATTTGCCAAAAGGCACATAAAGGACTCTCAGACCATGAGCCACAAGATTCTCTGGTCTGATGAAACCAAGATTGAAGTCTTTTGCCTGAATGCCAAGCGTCACGTCTGGAGGAAACCTGGCACCATCCCTACGGTGAAGCATGGTGGTGGCAGCATCATGCTGTGGGGATGTTTTTCAGCAAGATCGAGGATCAGGATCGAGGAAAATATGAACGGAGCAAAGTACAGAGAGATCCTTGAGGAAAACCTGCTCCAGAGCGCTCAGGTCCTCAGACTGGGGCGAAGGTTCACCTTCCATTAGGTCAATGACCCTAAGCACACAGCCAAGATAAAGCAGAATTGGCTTCGGGACAAGTCGCAATGTCCGAGTCCGGACGTGAACCCGATCAAACATCTCTGGAGAGATCTGAAAATAGCTGTTTAGCAACGATCCCCATCCAACCTGACAGAGCTTGAGAGGATCTGCAAAGAAGAATAGGTGAAACTCCCCAAATATAGGTGTGCCAAGCTTGTAGCATCATACGCAAGAAGACTCAAGGCTGTAATCACTGCCAAAGGTGCGTCAACAAAGTACTGAGTAAAGGGTCTGAATACTTTTATGTAAATGTCATATCAGTTTTGTTTTTCATACATTTGCAAATATTCCTAAAAACCTGTTTTTGCTTTGTCATTATGGGGTATTGTGTGTAGATTGATGAGGGAAAAAAACTATTTAATAATTTTTAGAATAAGGCTGTAACATTACAAAATGTGGGAATCTGAATACTTTCCAAATGCACTGTATGTGTCATGGAACTCTCCTACCATTTATCTTCAGATGTCATTGATAGCAGAGGGGACAATGGGTAATGCAATACGTTTAACTGTAGCTAAAGTGCCTATGTAGATATAACCGGCATGATAAGCCAAACACATCCTACAGGGAGAGACAGTGTGACAGAATGAGGAGTGAGAGATTGAGAAAAGTAAGAGAAAGAGGATGCACAGAGACAGCCAAGAGGAGCTTATCTCATGAGAGTTACATAATAACATGACCTGATCATAGTAAAATTCAAGATAGGCAGAAACTGCTTCTCACGATGTTAGCTAGCACAGCTCATGCGCAGAAACACGTCATCGGGTCTAATGGTCGTGTCGAGCAGAACTGAGCATGTGCAGGCCTGTCAAATCAAAAAAAGGCACCCACTCGATATAAAGTTGTTTTTGACAATTTTAACATGTCCATTTTGTCACTTTCAAAAGGTTGTAGTAATGACAGTTTCAGCAACTTAAGACATTGGCTCGAATCTGTTGTCTTTAGTTTTGGAGAAAAATACTACCAAGGACACATTTTTCACTTCTCCCAGCGACTTGCCAAACCACAGTCTGGTCTGTCGAGTCTGCTTCGCAATGCATTCCCGTAAGTATCATGCGTTTGTTTTACGGAAAAATCCCCTCAGTAGGCAAACTGATGGTTTAAAGACAAGCTTTCTGGTTACTTACTCATAGAAGGTAAGCGTTCTGGGCAGGGAAGGTTCTGGGCGTATGTGAAGTTCTCAGGGAGGTATGCGGTTGGCTGGGACATGTATTCACTGGAGTTACTGCCATCTGGGTAATCTACAGGAACACACAAGACATTTATTTGTTGATAGATTGTATAAATTACTTTTCTATATTCCCCTTGTAGGTAGCTTAGAGCTGGATCATGCTGATTAATAGGTAGTGGAGGGGAGTAGACGGTGTCTCAACCAACATGAGACGAAGTAAAGCCAAAAACATATTGGAAGGAAAATAGGCCTAAGCCTGACCGACTCTAGCTCTCTTGCAGCTAGAGTGAGGGTCATTTTGGGGATTTTTGGCTGCCCCTCATCTCATATTGGTTGAAGCCCTGCCTACTCCCCTCCACTACCTATTAAATCAGCAAGATCCCCCTCTCACTTAACTACCTAAAACGGAGATGATTGAGATGTCATTTATACACTCCCCTACATAAATATTTGGACAGTGAAGCTACAACTTTTAATTTGGCTATACAAAATGTTTCATAAGGCGACAGTACATCATGCAACATTTTCATAGATATGTTTTAAAGCTCAGAAATGAAAGCGATTTACGCATCTAGCCCCCTCGTCAAACAGTGACCTACAGAATTTTTGCACCCTAGGTAAATATGAACAAAAGAGTATGAAAAAATATATGAATCTTACCTTTGATTTAAAACTGTTCAAAAATAGTCATTAGGAAAAAAATATTTTATGTAAAAACATGCATTGTCCGTGTGGCTCAGTTGGTAGAGCATGGTGCTTGCAACACCAAGTTTGTGGGTTCGATTCCCACGGGGGACCAGTATGAAAAGAAAACAAATATGAACATGTATGCACTCACTACTGTAAATCGCTCTAGATAAGAGCATCAGATAAATGACAACAATTTTAAAAAATGTAAATAACACAATTATTGGTACCCCAGCATTTACTACTTTGTGCACCCTCCCTTTGCCAAGATAACAGCTCTGAGTCGTCTCCTATAATGTTTGATGAGGTGGGAGAACACATAGGAAGATATTTGAGACCATTCCTCCATACAGAAACTCTCCAGGTCCATCAGAGTCATTGGTCCTCACTTGTAGACTCTCCTCTTCAACTCACCGGCCATTGCAAAAGCTTGATTCTATGGTCAGTGAACCATTTGTGTGTGGATTTGGAGGTATGCTTTGGATCGTTATCCTGCTAGAAGATCCAACAATGACCCAGTTTTAGCCTTCTGGCAGAGGCTGATAGGTTTTGGCCTAAAATCTCCTGGCATTTGATGGAGTCCATGATCCTATGCATCCTAACAAGGTTCCCAGGGCCTTTGGAAGTAAAACAGCCCCACAACATCACAGATCCACCACCATAATTCACAGTGGGGGATTATGTTATTTTCTGCATGACCATGGCTCTTTTTACACCAAACACACCTCAGGTGTTTGTTGCCAAAAAGCTCTATTTTAGTCTCATCAGACAATAGAACCTGGTTCCAATCAAAGTTCCAATGCCATTTAGCAAACTCCAGGCACTTACATTTGTTGTTTGGTGACAGCAGAGGCTACAGAGGAGTATTTTTCTGTAATAAAGCCCTTTTGTGGCTGCACCCTTACCCAGTCATGTGAAATCCATAGATCAGGGCTGAATTAATTTATTTCAATTGACTGATTTCCTTATATGAACTGTAACTCAGTAAATTCTTTGAAATTGTTGCGTTTATAATTTTTGTTCAGTATACTTATGACACCTTGAAATGGGGGGGATTAGATATAGTTCTTTCATTTCTAAAACGGTAAAACAGATATGAAAATACCCTCAAATAAAAGGTGAAATTCTGTACTGTTGCCTCAAATGAAACATTTGATCTCAAATCCAAAATGCTGGTGATTAGAGCCAAATTAAATATTTTAGCTTCACTGTGTGAATAAATTAGTAGGGTATTTAATGGACATTGACTTTCCTTTTTTTGGTAAGAGAGGAATGCTGGTTAAGATAGGAGGTGGAGGGGAGGAGAGTAGACAGCAGTTAGACCAACGTGACAAAGTGCAGCCAAAAATCACAAGAACCTCAGAAGGAAAATAGTAGCAACTGCAGTCCCTTTAGTATTTGGCAAGACGGAGCCGACAGAGATGGTCACCTCGCTTCGAGTCCTTAGGAAACTATGCAGTAGTGTTTTATGTATTATTTCTTACATTGTTAGCCCAGAAAATCTTAAGTGTTTTTACATACTGCCAGGAAGAATTATTGGATATAAGAGCGACGTCAACTTACCAACATTATGCCCAGGAATACAACTTTCCCGAAGCAGATCCTTTGTTCGGACCTCCACCCTGGACATTGGATCTAATCCCAGAGGGCGACCCAAAACAAAGTAGACGGAGCGGCCTCCTGGTCAGACTTCGAAGGCGTGCACACCACCCACCGCTTCCGAGTATATTACTTGCCAATGTCCAGTCTCCAGGCAACAAGTTGGACGAAATTAGGGCAAGGGTTGCCTTCCAGAGAGACAGAGATTGTAGCATTCTCTGTTAAACGGAAACATGTCTCTCTTTCAATATGTTGTTGGAGTCGGTACAGCCACCGGGTTTCTTCATGCGTCACACCAACAGAAATAAACATCTCTCTGGTAAGAAGGGCGGGGGTGTATGCTTCATGATTAACGACTCATGGTGTAATCATAAACTGCCTTAGTTTTGCTGGACCCCAGGAAGAGTAGCTGCTGCTTTGGCAGAAGTTAAATGGGGATCCATAATACATACAAATAACATACAGGAACTCAAGTATTTCTGTTCACCTGACCTAGAATTCCTTACAATCAAATGCCGACCATATTATCTCTAAAGAGAATTGTCGTCAGTTATAATCCCAGATGTGCATATCCCCCACTCAAGTAGATACCACGACGGCCCTCAAGGAACTTCACTGGACTTTATGTAAACTGGAAAACATGTATCCTGAGGCTGCATTTATTGTAGCTTGGGATTTTAACAAAGCAAATTTGAGAACAAAGCTACCTAAATTCTATCAAGATAATGAGTGCAGCACTCGTGTGGGCAGTACACTGGACCACTGCTACTCTAACTTACGCAACGCATACAAGGCCCTCCCCCGCCCTCCCTTCGGCAAATCCAACCACGACCCCATTTTGCTCCTGCCGTCCTATAGGCAGAAACTCCAACAGGACGTACCCGTGACTAGAACCATTCAACGCTGGTCTGACCAATCGGAATCCACGCTTCAAGATTGTTTTGATCACGCAGCCTGTGAAATGTTCCGGCCAGCCTCAGAGAATAAAATTGATTTATACGCTGACTCGGTGAGTGAGTTAATTAGGAAGTGCATTGGAGATGTTGTACCCACTGTGACTATTAAAACCTACCCTAACCAGAAACCGTGGATAGATGGCGACATTAGCGCAAAACTGGAAGCGCAAACCACAGCATTTAACCGTGGAAAGATGACTGGGAATATGGCCAAATATCAACAGTGTAGTTATTCCCTCCGCAAGGCAATCAAACAAGCCAAATGTCAGTTTAGGGACAAAGTGGAGTCGCAATTCAACAGCTCAGACACAAGACGTATGTGGCAGGGTCTACAAGCAACAAAAAGAAAACCAGCCACGTCTTGCTTCCAGACAAACTAAACACCTTCTTTGCCTGCTTTGAGAATAATACAGTGCCACCGACACAGCCTGCTACCAAGGACTGCGGGCCTCCCCTCTCCTTCTCTGTGGCCGATGTGAGTAAGACATTTAAACGTGTTAACCCTGACAAGGCTGCCGGCCCAGACGGCATCCCTAGCCACGTCCTCAGAGCATGCACAGACCAGCTGGCTGGTGTGTTTACGGACATATTCAATCGCTCCCTACCCAAGTCTGCTGTCCCCACATGCTTCAAGATGGCCACCATTGTTCCTGTACCCAAGAAGGCAAAGGTAACTAAACTACCGTAATTTCCGGACTATTGAGCGCACCTGAATATAAGCAGCACCCACTGAATTTAAAAAAATATATATATTTTGAACATAGATAAGCCGCACGTCTATAAGCCGCAGGTGCCTACCGGTACATTGAAACAACTTTACACAGGCTTTAACGAAACACGGCTTGTAACAAAAAACAAACAATTTGCAGTAAACAGTAGCCTACCAAGAAAGTCATTGCTCCAGACCAAGCTCCCGTGCAGCAGCTCTATTTCCTTTTCCAACAGCCAGATCAATCGCCTTCAACTTGAAAGCTGCATCATATGCATTTCTCCGTGTCTTTGCCATGAGGGTGACAAAATGACTACCGTAATCAGAATGATGGGAAGTTTGAGAGTGCTCGATTTAATCTAAACAGTAAACAAAAAAGTTGTTTGACCTTAACCCATTTGGCAATTTCATTGGTCTAATGAAAGCTTCATGCCGCCAAAAAAACTGAGCACGTCACAGAATGTGGTTTTTTTGGGGGGGGGGGGGGGGGGCGGGAAAAATCCATATATTAGCCGCATCATTGTTTAAGCCGCGAGGTTCAAAGCGTGGGAAAATAGTAGCAGCTTATAATAGTCCGGAAATTACGGTAAATGACTATCGCCCCGTAGCACTCCCTTCTGTCATCATGAAGTGCTTTGAGAGGCTAGTCAAGGATCATGTCACCTCCACCTTACCGGCCACCCTAGACCCACTTCAATTTGCTTACTGCCCCAATAGGTCCACAGACGATACATCGCCATCACAGCACACTGCCCTATCCCATCTGGATAAGAGGAATACCTATGTTAGAATGCTGTTAATTGACTACAGCTCAGAATTCAACACCATAGTACCCTCCAAGCTCTTCATTAAGCTTGAGGCCATGGGTCTCAACCCCGCCCTGTGCAATTGGGTCCTTGACTTTGAAGGGCCACCCCCAGGTGGTGAAGGTAGGAAACAATATCTCCACTTTGCTGATCCTCAACACCGGGGCCCCACAAGGGTCCGTGCTCAGGCCCCGAGTATACTCCCTGTTCACCAAATACCGCGTGGCCATGCACGCCTCCAACTCAATAATCAAGTTTGCAGACGACACCACAGTAGTGGGCTTGATTACCATCAACAACGAGACAGCCTATAGGGAGGTGGTGAGGGCACACGCAGTGGGGTGTCAGGAAAACAGCCTCTCACTCAACGTCAACAAAACAAAGGAGATGCCCGTGGACAGCAGAGGAAGCACCTCACTATCCACATCGACGGGACAGCAGTGGAAAGTTAAGTTCCTCAGCGTACACATTACAAACAAAAATGGTCCACCCACACAGACTGTGTGGTGAAGAAGGTGCAACAGCGGCTCTTCAACCTCAGGAGTCTGAAGAAATTTGGCTTGTCACCTCAAACCTGAAACTTTGACAGATGCACAATCGAGAACATCCTGTCGGGCTGTATCACCGCCTGGTATGGCAACTGCACCGCCCTCAACTGCAAGGCTCTCCAGAGGGTGGTGCGGTCTGCACAACGCATCACCAGGGGCAAACTACCTGCCTTCCAGGACACCTACAACAACCGATGTCACAGGAAGGCCAAAAAGATCATCAAGGACAACAACCTCCCGAACCACTCCCTGTTCACCCCGCTACCATCCAGAAGGCGAGGTCAGTACAGGTGCATCAAAGCTGGGACCGAGAGACAGAAAAACAGCTTCCATCAAGGGCATCATACTGTTAAACAGCAATCACTAACTCAGAGGCTGCTGCCTACATACAGACTCAAATCATTGGCCACTTTAATAAATGGATCACTAGTCACTTTAACAATGCATCTTACAGTATATACTCATATACAGATGAGTAATGTATCTTATACCATCTATTGGATCTTGCCTATGTCGCTCAGCCATCACTCATCATATATTTATATGTACATATTCTTATTTCATCCCTTTAGGTAGGTGTATTAGGTAGTTGTGGAGTTGTTAAGATGACTTGTTAGATATTAATGCACTGTCGGAACTAGAAGCACAAGCATTTCGCTACACTCGCATTAACATCTGACAACCATGTGCATGTGAACAATAACATTTGATTTGATTTTCAGAATTTGAGCGAGGGCCAATCTTGTGACATTTGGCTGCCCATCGTGTCATGTTGGTTAAAGTCAAATCAAATTTTATTTGTCACATACACATGGTTAGCAGATGTTAATGCGAGTGTTGCGAAATGCTTGTGCTTCTAGTTCCGACAATGCAGTAATAACCAACGAGTAATCTAACCTAACAATTTCACAACAACTACCTTATACACACAAGTGTAAAGGAATGAAGAATATGTACATAAAAATATATGAATGAGTGATGGTACAGAACGGCATAGGTAAGATGCAGTAGATGGTATCGAGCACAGTATATACACATATGTAGGGTGTGTAAACATATGAAGTGGCATTGTTTAAAGTGGCTAGTGATACATTTTTCAGCAATTTTTACATTATTAAAGTGGCTAGAGTTGAGTCAGTATGTTGGCAGCAGCCACTCAATGTTAGTGGTGGCTGTTAAACAGTATGATGACCTTGATGGAAGCTGCTTCTTCAGTCTCTCGGTCCCTGCTTTGATGCACCTGTACTGACCTCGTCTTCTGGATGATAGCGGGGTGAACAGGCAGTGGCTCGGGTGGTTGTTGTCCTTGATGATCTTTATGGCCTTCCTGTGACATCGAGTGGTGTAGGTGTCCTGGAGGGCAGGTAATTTACCCCCGGTGATGCGTTGTGCAGACCTCACTACCCTCTGGAGAGCCTTACGGTTGTGGGCGGAGCAATTGCCGTACCAGGCGGTGATACAGCCCGACAGGATGCTCTCGATTGTGCATCTGTAAAAGTTTGTGAGTGCTTTTGGTGACAAGCCGAATTTCTTCAGCCTCCTGAGGTCCACCCACGCTGAATTGGTCCACCCACACTGTCTGTGTGGGTGGACCAATTCACTTTGTCCGTGATGTGTACGCCGAAGAACTTAACTTACTACCCTCTCCACTACTGTCCCTTCAATGTGGATAGGGGGATGCTCCCTCTGCTGTTTCCTGAAGTCCACGATCATCTCCTTTGTTTTGTTGACGTTGAGTGTGAGGTTATTTTCCTGACACCACACTCCCGAGGGCCCTCACCTCCTCCCTGTAGGCCGTCTCGTTGTTGTTGGTAATCAAGCCTACCACTGTAGTGTCGTCTGAAAACTTGATGATTGAGTTGGAGGCGTGCATGGCCACGCAGTCGTGGGTGAACAGGGAGTACAGGAGAGGGCTCAGAATGCACCCTTGTGGGGCCCCAGTGTTGAGGATCAGCGGGGTGGAGATGTTGTTACCTACCCTCAACACCCCTCACCACCTGGAGGGTACTATGGTGTTAAATGCCCTTCTACTACCCTCCTAAGATTGGAGACCCCGTCTGGCTCACCTCCTATCAAACTCACCTGTGCCGTTGAGAGTACTGTTCTTATTGGTGTAGAGTCTGATCATCTGACCAATGGTCCTCACATTATCCCTCAACATGATGCCCTGGGCTTGCACCATGAAGAAGTAGGTGTTGGCTGGAGAGAGGGATTGAGACAGGGAGAGCGAGAGGGGAGGGTGAGGAAAAGGAGGGAGAGAGACGTAGGAAAGAGAGGGACAAAAGGAAAGAGAGTGCAATCACTTTAGTCTGACTGGTTCAATTACACCCCCCTCACATACCTGTCCACGACAGTAAATTTGCTGACTGCTCAAGTCGTCAGCGTAAAAGCTTTCCCTCCCCCAGTCACATGGAACAACCTCAGCTGTCACCCAATGCCACGGTTTAACACCGTCCCAGCCGCTAACAGTGATGAGACACAGGGAGGCGAGATAAGCGGCAGGAAATCCCTTTCTCTGGCTACATCCTAAATAGAGACCTATTTCTTACATAGTGCACCTCACCCTATAGGCCCCAGTCAAAATTAGTGCGTCTATTTGGGACACAGTCTCAGTCCCACTCCCAGCCTAGAGGCTGCTAGGGGCTCTGAATCATTTAACATTTACCACTACTGCAGCAAAACAGCCAGGGCACACACACACACACTTCATCAGCTAAGGTTACACACCTCATCAGTTTACACACTCATGCATCTCATCAACTTACACACCCATCTCATCAATTACGAACACAGGCACCAAATAAATTACACAAACTCACACACAGACACCACACCCATCTGATCTATCACCCATTACAGAGGACCGGTCAAGCACTAAGAGTCCTTTACACTGAAACACCAACTAATAGGTCTGAGCGGTATTTTACTATATACCGGTACTGATGCACGGACCGGTATGAGTTTTCACTTTACCTTCTATAATGGTATTTCAATGTTTGCTTTGTTTAATGTGATGTGCAACTCCTGCGTGTATAATACAATTTTTTTATAGTTCACCTCGTTTTCTACATCATCTCTCTCCCTATCCTCCTGCATGCCGCTGACCACACCAAGCCCTGACACTCAAGGAGATAGTAGTTGCTCGACCACTTGCCGTTCACTCTGAATGGTCAGACGGATGCAACAATGTTGGTGACATGCTGCTTCCACAAGTCTTATAAAATTACACTATTTGTTTGTGTAACTAGTGTCTGCTAGTTTTGTTAATCTTTAGTAATGTGTTGCTAAAATAACTTTGTTAGCCGCTAATGCTAATCGCTAGTTAGTACATTTAGCAAGCTAGCTAGCCAGCTAAGAGTCAGAGTAGCCGTAACTAGCTAGCTAATACCGCCTGGTACCATTGCCTAGATAAGATACCATTGCACAAACATGCTTATCAGAAATAGGCGAAGCATGATTATGTTGTCTAGCTAGCGAGCCAACAAAACTTGTGATCTAACATCTAATTAGGGTCCCCTGGAAACACTGACCAACACTTTGGTTCCTACTCTGTCAATAATTCCTCCCTGGCTTATTAATTCATTGTCATGTCAAACAACAATGTATTCTAGGTCCTACCCACTATATTCCAACTACACTGCTCAAAAGAATAAAGGGAACACTTAAACAACACAATGTAACTCCAAGTCAATCACACTTCTGTGAAATCAAACTGTCCACTTAGGAAGCAACACTGATTGACAAATTTCACATGCTGTTGTGCAAATGGAATAGACAAAAGGTGGAAATTATAGGCAATTAGCAAGACACCCCCAATAAAGGAGTGGTTTTGCAGGTGGTGACCACAGACCACTTCTCAGTTCCTATGCTTCCTGGCTGATGTTTTGGTCACTTTTGAATGCTGGCGGTGCTTTCACTCTAGTGGTAGCATGAGACGGAGTCTACAACCCACACAAGTGGCTCAGGTAGTGCAGCTCATCCAGGATGGCACATCAATGCGAGCTGTGGCAAGAAGGTTTGCTGTGTCTGTCAGCGTAATGTCCAGAGCATGGAGGCGCTACCAGGAGACAGGCCAGTACATCAGGAGATGTGGAGGAGGCCGTAGGAGGGCAACAACCCAGCAGCAGGACCGCTACCTCCGCCTTTGCGCAAGGAGGAGCAGGAGAAGCACTGCCAGAGCCCTGCAAAATGACCTCCAGCAGGCCACAAATGTGCATGTGTCTGCTCAAACGGTCAGAAACAGACTCCATGAGGGTGGTATATGAGGGCCCGACGTCCACAGGTGGGGGTTGTGCTTACAGCCCAACACCGTGCAGGACGTTTGGCATTTGCCAGAGAACACCAAGATTGGCAAATTCGCCACTGGCGCCCTGTGCTCTTCACAGATGAAAGCAGGTTCACACTGAGCACATGACAGACGTGACAGAGTCTGGAGACGCCGTGGAGAACGTTCTGCTGCCTGCAACATCCTCCAACATGACCGGATTGGCGGTGGGTCAGTCATGGTGTGGGGTGGCATTTCTTTGGGGGCCGCACAGCCCTCCATGTGCTCGCCAGAGGTAGCCTGACTGCCATTAGGTACCGAGATAAGATCCTCAGACCCCTTGTGAGACCATATGCTGGTGCGGTTGGCCCTGGGTTCCTCCTAATGCAAGACAATGCTAGACCTCATGTGGCTGGAGTGTGTCAGCAGTTCCTGCAAGAGGAAGGCATTGATGCTATGGACTGGCCCGCCCATTTCCCAGACCTGAATCCAATTGAGCACATCTGGGACATCATGTCTCGCTCCATCCACCAACGCCACATTGCACCACAGACTGTCCAGGAGTTGGCGGATGCTTTAGTCCAGGTCTGGGAGGAGATCCCTCAGGAGACCATCCGCCACCTCATCAGGAGCATGCCCAGGCGTTGTAGGGAGGTCATACAGGCACGGAGGCCACACACACTACTGAACCTCATTTTGACTTGTTTTAAGGACATTACATCAAAGTTGGATCAGCCTGTAGTGTGGTTTTCCACTTTAATTTTGAGTGTGACTCCAAATCCAGACCTCCATGGGTTGATAAATTGGATTTCCATTGATTATTTTTGTGTGATTTTGTTGTCAGCACATTCAACTATGTAAAGAAAAAAGTATTTAATAAGATTATTTCTGTCATTCAGATCTAGGATGTGTTGTTTAAGTGTTCCCTTTATTTTTTTGAGCAGTATATATAATTGGAATCTTGGAAATATAACAATTCTAACAGTTCACCAATTAAACTAGGACTAGATTTTGCCCATATCATGATGCGTGGCACAGTGTGGCAATTATAAGAAAAGGGAGGGGAGTATAAATGGAGAAAGCCCTCATTGAAATCACATAATGTGTGTGTTGCCACCTTCGGGACATGAACTACTCAAAGCATATTCAGAAATTGTGTTATTTAACAACTAAATAGTGTCATACTGTCAAAAATGTGTAGAAAAATAGTAATATGATATTTTGTCCATATTGCCCAGCTCTACCAACTAATTCACAGAAGCCTAGTTTTGAGAAGCCTTCTGAGGCTAAATAACCAAATTTCAACCAACATATCTGACTAGCCTGTATCCCAGCAACAGCATAAAGCAAACATCCCCTGTTACTGTTATTAGAGACTGATTCAGGTTTAACAATATAATTAAATTGGACAGGTAGGCCAATCTCTGAGGAGTCTGAATCACCAAACATTTGCATATCAGGGTCAGTGCTGTGCCCTTTCACCACAACTTGGATGGTACCACACTTATGTAAAGCAATGCAAAAGCACAGTCCACTGTCTCACACACACACACACACACTCCCGATGAGAAGGCGTGTGTGTGTGTCATCATACACCACGCTCTCTGTGCTGACCATATCTGACTAATAATGACTGACCAATTGACCATATAATCCAGCATTATCCAATCTTGTTAGCCTACATACTGACATTGTCTCAGATACTGTACACACAGTCATCCCTGACTGGACATACACATCTGCTATTAAAGAACGGATACTCAGGAATAATATGTGATAATAAACATAGAACATAGCGGATAACCTATGGGACTTCCATATGATATGAAAAAGAAAGCTGGTGTTCGATGGCTCAGAGGATGAAAACATTCTCCAGACCTACTGACCTTTTCAGATATTACTAGGTCTATATTAAATGGTATTTTCCAATGTCTGTCTACTATACTACACATATATCTGGCAGTGGTTTACCTTTTTGATGCTATCAAAATCAAAACAATCTAGGCCTAATCTCTCTAGTACTGGTTGAAGGACATACATATGAAATGTGTTTTTGTTCTCAACCAGACAATTGTTTCACATAGCTACAATGGAGATGTGGACGGTGAGATGCCTTGAGCTACAGGTACTTGCCAAAATAAGGGAAACACTTGAGTAAATGAGGGATACAAAGTGTATTGAAAGCAGGTGCTTCACACAGTTGTGGTTCCTGAGTTAATTAAGCAATTTACATCCCATCATGCTTAGGGTCATGTATAAAATGCTGGGCAGGCCATTATTTTGGCTACCATGGCTATGCCCCCATAGGATGACAATGCCCCTATCCACAGGGCACGAGTGGTCAATGAACGGTTTGATGAGCATAAAAATGATGTAAGCCATATGCAATGGCCGTCTCAGTCCCCAGATATCAACCCAATTAAACTTATGAGAGATTCTGGAGCGGTGCCTGAGACAGCGTTTTCCACCACCATCAACAAAACACCAAATGATGGAATTTCTTGTGGAAGAATGGTGTCGGATCCCTCCAATAGAGATCCAGACACATGTAGAATCTATGTCATGGTGCATTGAAGCTGTTCTCGCTCGTGGTGGCCCAATACCCTATTCAGACATAATGTTGGTGTTTCCTTTATTTTGGTAGTTCTGTACCTCCCCGCGCCCAAAAGACCTGCTCTGGCTGCTCAGCTCCCCCTGTTGACCACCTGAACCTCCCTCTGCTCAAGCCTTGTGCTTGACTGTCGCGCCATCTGTTGGATGATTGCACGACTCAAAACTTCTAAAGTCCAAACCTATACTCATGTCATTCAAACTTTAATTGATGTTTGTTTTGCTTTTCAAGCACTTTGTATTCCCCCCCTGGAATTTTTCACATTATGTTGTATTACAAAGTCGGATTGAAATAAGATAGATTTGAGATTTTTTTTGTCATCGGTCTACACAAAATGCTCCATAATGTCAAAGTGAATTGAAAAGCCTACAAAATGTTTACATTTTATAAAATAGTCGTTGCACAAGGGCAATTCATGCTAACGGAACTGCGCTTTGACTCAGATATTTCACATTAAACTATAGGCTAAAAACATTGATTTAAAAGCTTAACAAACCATACAACTCTATGCACGAGGACTGCTTTGAACAATTTCAACAAACAAAAATCTTTACTGGAAGAACTGTGCAGATGCAAAGTCTGGTAACAGAATTATCGTAAAAATTACTTATGAGATCACATTTTCCAAAGAATATCTGCTCCGAATTAAGATTCAAAGATGTCTGCAGAAAGAATGTGGTGTCAGCTATGACGTGACACTTTGAGTTTTTAAAAAAATATATAGATATTTTGGTTATTGAACTACAGTATATGAAGTGGACTGAGATCCAGTAACGTAATTATGGTTACGGAATTACATCATGGGTCCCTGATCAGTACTATAGAGAAAAGCATTATTATGGATATGAATAAAAAATGTCTTCATTGTGATGTATCCTGAATAGTTACACAAAAGGTAGAAATATACAAGACCATATTTGGTCGGTCTGGACCAGACCAAATCTGAAACCAATCATGGACGTCTGTGTTTCACAAGTTTGAACACACAGTACAGCACAGTACAGTACAGTGCATTATACTGCACTCGTATGCTTTACTGTACTCTACTGTATTGTACTTTCCAAACTTGCGAAACAGACATCTATGATTGGTTCAGATTTGGTCCTGCCAGGGCGGACTGACCAAATTTCAACATCCATGGACGTTGAGCATCCTGACTGGTTGCATCACTGCCTGGTTGCATCACTGCCTGGTATGGCAACTGCTCGGCCTCCGACCGCAAGGCACTACAGAGGGTAGTGCGAACGGCCCAGTACATCACTGGGGCCAAGAGTCCTGCCATCCAGGACCTCTACACCAGGCAGTGTCAGAGGAAGGCCCTAAAAATTGTCAAAGACTCCAGCTACCCTAGTTATAGATTGTTCTCTCTGTTACCACACGGCAAGCGGTACCGGAGCACCAAGTTTAGGTCCAAGAGGCTTCTAAACAGCTTCAATCCCCAAGCCATAAGACTCCTGAACACCTAATCAAATGGCTACCCAGACTATTGCGCCCATCACTCTACTATTATTCTGACATTTCACATTCTTAAAATAAAGTCGTGATCCTAACTGACCTAAGACAGGGAATTTTTACAAGGATTAAATGTCAGGAATTGTGAAAAACTGAGTTTAAAGGTATTTGGCTAAGGTGAATGTAAACTTAAGACTTCAAATGTACACACACACACACACACACACACACACACACACACACACGTGTAATTAAGTCTCATTAAAGTGTGGATTTTCAGGCACACTCTTCATGTCAGCATCGGCTATCACCTACAACTCAACATGTAGGTCAATTATTTATGTACATTCACATATACTTATTTTTGTCCCTAACAGAATTGCTTTTTTTGGTTTTCAAATCAATTTAAAATGGCCTATTTTGGTTAATGGACTTGGTGCCCTAGCAAGATGGCCTTGGTGCCCTGGCAGATTGGGCATTTCTTAAAGGCCAAATGGCCATGCCCCTCAAATCACGAAAATCCAGGCCTGGCTGCAACAGAGGTCACTGCATAGATCAAGTTTAAGGGGCTGCGCTTTGCAGCCAGGCTGGGGACATTTCGGGGAAGCCCCAGAGCCATGCTTTCTTTGGAGGGGTGGATTGTGGATTTTGCTCATTCTGTGGATTTTGCTCATTCTGTGATCTTAGGATCAACGTTGTCACAGTTGCTTCTTGTTGATGATGCAGCTGCTAACCTTCGCTTGCTATATAGCTAGCTATCCTCTTCCTTTCTGAATTAATGTGGCAATTTCTTTCTAGCTAGCAAAATAAGTCAACTAGATTGATTTTGTTTGTGTATGTCGATAGCATAAGGTACCTTCAGAAAGTATTCACACTTTTCCACATTGTGTTGTGTTACAGCTTGAATTTTAAAAAGGATTAAACTGAGATGTTGTGGTCTACACACAATACCCCACAATGTGGGGAAATATCTTGAATGTGTAAGTATTCAACCCCTTCTGTATTGCAAGCCTAAATAAGTTCAGGAATAAAAATGCGCTTACCAAGTCACATAAGTTGCATGGACTCACAGTGTGCAACAATAGTCTTAAACATGATTTTTGAATGACTACCTAATTTCTGTACCCCACACACACAATTTTCTGTAAGGCCCTTTAGTCAAGCACTGAATTTAAAACACAGATTCGACCACAAAGACCAGAGAAGTTTTCCAATGCCTCGCAAAGAAGGGCACCTATTGGTAGATTGGTAAAACATGAAATCTCTCTTTGAGGATGGAGAAGTTATTCATTACACTTGGATGGTGTATGAATACCTAAATGACAGTGAAAAGAAGCAAGCCTGATCAGAATACATGCATCCTGTTTGCAATGAGGCGCTAAAGTGAAACTGCTAAAAATGTATCTTCATGTCCTGAACTCAAAGCGTTGTTTGGGGCAAATCCAAACACATACCACTTCATATTTTCAAGCATGGGGGTGGCTGAATCATGTTAAAGTTACGCTCGTCATAGGCAAGAACTAGGGAGTTTTTTTTGTGTATATATATATATATATAAATATAACGGAATGGAGCTAAGGACAGGCAGAATTCTAGAGGAAAACCTGGTTCAATCTGCTTTCCGACAGACAATGGGAGACCTATTCACTTTTCAGCAGGACAATAACCTAAAACATATGGCCAAATATACACTGGAGTTGCTAACCAAGATGACATTGAATATTGGTCTAGTAAATTTTTACTTAAATCTACTTGAAAATCTATGGCAAGACATGAAAATGGCTGTCTAGCAATGATCAACAACCAACTTGACAGAGCTTGAAGAATGTTGAAAAGTCTTGTGTGGGAAAGCTCTTAAAGACTTACCCAGAAAGACACATAGCTGTAATCACTGCCAAAGGTGATTGTAAAATGTATTGACTCAGGGTTGTGCATACTTATGTAAATTAGTTCTCATTATCAGCAAATTTGTAAAAATGTCTAAAAACATGTTTTCACATTGTCATTTGTGGGTACTGTGTGTCGATGGGTGAGAATTTTTTTTTTTTATACACGTTTTATTTTATTGAATCAGGCTGTAACAAAATGTGAAATAGGTCTAGGGGTATGAATACATTCTAAAAGCACTGTAGCTAGCAAAGTTTGTCACTTGTGAGCTAGTATTAGTATCCTAAACCTAGCCAGCTAAACTGATAGCCGTAAGCTAAAACAGGGGAGAGAGGGAGGAGATAATTCACTTCGTTTCATTTACTGCTCACTTACTAGCTAAAATGTTCACATAAATACATATTACCACATGTAATTGATGAAATTAGATTTTTATTCTATAAAGATTGTAATTGTGTCAATATGCTGTGAATATTGTAGAAAAATCCTTACAGACATTTACCATACTAAAAAGGGAAGTGCCACTTACAGCTTACCATGTGCAGTAGGCTAGAGGCAATATGATCCTCCACCGTGTGAGACAGAAATTATGATCTTGCGTTCGAGGCATTCCATCAGTCTGTGGTTTTTATATGTGGGGAGCATAAATTGACCAACTGCAAACTAACAAATACAGTTAAAACTAGGGATGCACCGATGACATTTTTGGCCGATACCGATATTTTCTTGCCCCCAAAAAATAAAACCTTAGGCCTTAACCATTCTAGTACAGTTAAATAGTTACACACACAGCGGTCTAAGGCACTAAGATGCAGTGCAAGAGGCGTCACTACAGTCTCTGGTTCGAATCCAGGCTGTATCACATCCGGCCGTGATTGGGAGTCCCATAGGGCGGTGCACAACTGGCCCAGCATCATCAGGGTTTGGCCGGGGTAGGCCGTAATGTTCTTAACTGACTTGCCTAGTTAAAAAAAAAGGTCACACACACACACACACGCTGACCAAAAAGTTATTTTGTTGTTATTTACGTATGTCCCAAGCGTCTGTAATCAGGTTCAGGTTATTAAATCAACCTACCAGGGTGTTTACAAACACGACAGGAACAAGATCATTGACATGTATCGATCACATTTTTACTAATGCTGTAGAACGTAGTTCTAAAGCGACAGTTGAAGTCAGAAGTTTACATACACCTTAGCCAAATACCTTTAAACTCAGTTTCACAATTCCTGACATTTAATCCTAGTAACAATTCCCATTCTTAGGTCAGTTAGGATCACCACTTTATTTTAATGTGAAATGTCAGAATAATAGTAGAGAGAATTATTTATTTCAGCTTTTATTTCTTTCATCACATTCCCAGTGGGTCAGAAGTTTACATACACTCAATTAGTATTTGGTAGAATTGCCTTTAAATTGTTTAACTTGGGTCAAAACGTTTCAGGTAGCCTTCCACAAGCTTCCCACAATAAGTTGGGTGAATTTTGTCCCATTCCTCCTGACAGAGCTGGTGTAACTGAGTCAGGTTTGTAGGCCTCCTCGCTTGCACACGCTTTTTCAGTTCTGCCCACAAATTTTCTATAGAATTGAGGTCAGGGCTTTGTGATGGCCACTCCAATACCTTGACTTTGTTGTCCTTAAGCCATTTTGCCACAACTTTGAAAGTATGCTTGGGGTCATTGTCCATTTGGAAGACCCATTTGCGACCAAGCTTTAACTTCCTGACTGATGTCTTGAGATGTTGCTTCAATATATCCCCAATTTTCCTACCCCATGATGCCATCTATTTTGTGAAGTGCACCAGTCCCTCCTGCAGAAAACCACCCCAACAAGCATGATGTTACCACCCCTGTGCTTCACGGTTGAGATGGTGTTCTTTGGCTTGCAAGCTTCCCCCTTTTGCCAGACCAGAGGACATTTCTCCAAAAAGTAAAATCTTTGTCCATATGTGCAGTTGCAAACCATAGTCTGGCTTTTTAATTGCGGTTTTGGAGCAGTGGCTTCTTCCTTGCTGAGTGGCCTTTCAGGTTATGTCGATATAGGACTCGTTTTACTGTGGATATAGATACTTTTGTACCCATCACCTCCAGCATCTTCACAATGTCCTTTGCTGTTGTTCTGGGATTGATTTGCAACAAAGTACGTTCATCTCTAGGAGACAGAACGCGTCTCCTTCCTGAGCGGTATGATGGCTGTGTTGTCCCATGGTGTTTATACTTCCATACTATTTTTTGTACAGATGAACGTGGTACCTTCAGACGTTTGTTAATTGCTCCCAAGGATGAACCAGACTTGTGAAGGTCTACAATTTTTTTCCTGAGGTCTTGGCTGATTTCTTTGGATTTTCCCATGATGTCAAGCAAAGAGGCACTGAGTTGGAAGGTAGGCCTTGAAATACATCCACAGGTACACCTCCAATTGACACCAATGATGTCAATTAGCCTATCAGAAGCTTCTAAAGTCATGACATCATTTTCTGGAATCTTCCAAGCTGTTTAAAGGCACAGTCAACTTAGTGTATGTAAACTTCTGACCCACTGGAAATGTGATACAATGATTTATAAGTGAAATAATCTGTAAACAATTGTTGGAAAAATTACTTGCGTCGTGCACAAAGTAGATGTCTTAACCGACTTGCCAAAACTATAGTTTGATAACAAGAATTTTGTGGAGTGGTTGAAAAACGAGTTTTAATGACTCCAACCTAAGTGTATGTAAACTTCCAACTTCAACTGTATATCTGTACCCATTGGATGCAATGATCACAATATAGTGGCTGTATCTAGGAAAGCCAAAGTTCCAACAGCTGGGCCTAAAATAGTGTACAAAAGATCATACAAAAGATTTTGCTGTGACTCTTACGTGGATGATGTTAAAAATATGTGTTGGTCTGATGTGATTAATGAGGAGCATCCAGACGCTTCACATCATGAATTTATGAAATTGCTTCTTCCAATTATTAATAAACATGCACCTGTTAAGAAACTGATTGTTATAACTGTTAAGGCTACATGGATGTATGAGGAATTGAAAAACTGTAGGGTTGAAAGTGATGGGGCAAAAGGATTGGCTAATAAATCTGGCTGCACATCTGACTGGCTGACTGAATGCAAATTGAGAAATTATGTAACTAAACTCAACAAAAAGAAGAAACTTTATTATGAAGCCAAGATCAATGACATCAAGAATAATGGAAAAAAAACTTCAGTACTTTAAATTATGGGCAGAAAGACAAATTCAATTCCATCTTTCAACGAATCAGATGGATTATTCATCACAAAACTATTTGAATTTGCCAATTATTTTAATGATTATTTCAGTGGAAAAGTGGCCAAACGTAGGCAGGAAATGCCCATGACAAACAGTGAGCATTTATATCATGTATTAAAAAAACTAATATTGGAAGCAGTGCAAATTTGAATTTTGTAAAGTTAGTGTGGGTGAGGTGGAACAATTATTGTTAACGATCAATAATGACAAACCTCCTGGCATAGACAACTTAGAAGGAAAGCTACTGATGGTGGCTGACTACAGCCACTCCTATCTGTCATATTTTTCGTCTGAGCCTGGAGGAAAATCTTTGTCCTCAGGCCTGAAGGGAAGCCAAAGTAATTATGCTACCCATGAGTGGTAAAGCGGCCTTTACAGGTTCTAACAGCAGACTTATAAGCTTGCTGTCAGCTCTTAGCAAACTGTTGGAAAAAAATGTGTTTGACCAAACACAATGCTATTTCTCGGTAAACAAATTAATAACACTTTCAGCATGCTTATAGAGAGGGCACTCAACATGTACTGCACTGACACAAATGGCTGATGATTGGTTGAAAGAAATTGATAGTAAGAAGATTGTGGGAGCTATACTATTAGATTTCAGTGCAGCATTTGATATTATTGACCATAAACTGCTGTTGAAAAAATGTGTTATGGCTTTTCAACCTCTGCCATATCGTGTATTCAGAGCTATCCATCTAATAGAACTCAAAGGGTTGTCTTTAATGGAAGCGTCTCTAATGTCAAACATGTAGTGTGGTGTACCGGAGGGCAGCTTTCTAGGCCCTCTTTTCTATTTTTACCAATGACCTGCCACTGGCATTAAACAAAGCATGATTATTGTCCAGTTGTGTGGTCCAGTGCTGCAAGGAAAGACCTAGTTAAGCTGCAGCTGGCACAGAACAGAGTGGCACGTTTTGTTCTTAATTGTAATCAGAGGGCTAATATTAATACTATGCATGCCAGTCTCTCTTGGCTAAGAGTTGAGGAGAGACTGACGGCAAGAAACATTAGTATGTTGAAAATCCCAAATTGTTTGCATAGTCAACTTACACACAGCTCTGACACACACACACACTTATCCCACCAGACATGCCACAAGGGGTCTTTTCATAGTCCCCAAGTCCAGAACAAATTCAAGAAAACATACAGCATTATATAGAGCCCTTATTGCATGGAACTTCCTTCCATCTCATATTGCTCAAATAAACAGCAAACCTAGATTAAAAAAAACTGAGAAAGTAACACCTCTCCCCTACTTGACCTAGATAGTTTGTGCATGCATTGATGTAGGCTACGTGTGCCTTTTTAAAAATGAATGTAGTTCTGTCTTTGAGCTGTTCTTGTCTAATGATGTTCTGTATTATGTCATTCTGTATTGTTTCATGTTTTGTGTGGACCCCAGGAAGAGTAACTGCTGCTTTTGCAACAGCTAATGGGGATCCTAATAAAATACAAAATACCACTAAAACATAATCAAAACCTATCTTTCACTTACTTGCTGTGCTGTTTCGTTGTTAATTTGTTCAGTCGTTTCATTCTCAACCAGGATTTCATCATACCTGTCAAGCAGTGAAGTTTCAGCTGTCTGTCTGTCCGTGGCCCCTCTTCCTCGGTGAGCACTGTGTCCGTTTCCATCTTGTCCAGCTGTGTATGTAACATTTCACGTAAACCCTGTTTCTTGTCTGCATCGAAGTAGCGGTCCTTGTACCTAGCATCGAGCACAGTAAAGAGGCTCAGCGAGAATACCACCGAATCGCTTGTTCACAGCCTCGAGTACATTTCTACGTTTCGGCAGTTCTGTTGAGCAGGCATTTCAATGCCATGACAAACGAAATCAAGTCTGCTGCAGATGCAGTTGATTAGCTGATTTCTCAAGTCAGTTGTTCGAATGGCGCTAGGAGGGTATTCATGTCTCCAAGTTTCAAACATGCTCTCAAATGCCATTGAAATGGCAGCAGCAGTATGAGAACCAGCACATTCGAGCATGCAATATGGCTTTCCTCTGTACGAAATCCTTGTCAACGCACTGTGCCGTCAGACTCGGCATGCTCATGGGGCTGACGTCGCTGGTCCAAATGTCAGTCGTGACGCCCATAGCATAATGAATTCCATTATCTTGGCGTTAATGGGTTTCGCCTTCCGAGTTGTCTTGCTGAAATGTTCTTACTCTTTCAAATGACTGCGCAACTTGAACTTGTTTAGTTGTTGGAAGAGTGCGCTTAGTATTTTTCTGCTTTTGTTCTGTGTAGCGCTGTATTTTTCGTGGCGTCATTACGTCATCTACTTACGTTATATAACATATGCACGTCAGCTGACAGAGCCAGCAAGTAGAGCCACATGACCAACACTGCTAACTACCTAGTTGTGTGGTTTAGTAGCTAGGTAGTGTACATCTGATAGGCCTATATGTATTTCACATGAACAGAGTGAGCGAGGTAACCTAGAATGGATTAATGGCATAAGCATGGATCATAATCAGCCAATGTTTAGTAAGATGGCAAATATGCCAGCTTTTCCCAAGTAAGTCATGTCTTGAAACAGTTTGTTTCTTTGAGTATATTAGTGGTCCCAGGAGTAAAAACCCCACAGCATATCAGTAGCTAAAATTAATTGGGCCTTTGTCTGAAGCAACACAAGAAAAGGGTGTTGGCTTTTATTTACGCATGGTTAACCAGCTGTTAGGCTTATATCTGTAGTTCCAACACTGTCACTATGAATGGTACAGTGTTTTGGCTACTCTACTGCTAGGCCATAAGGATCACGCTATGGACATAGTGCTGATCAAAGGAGGCTGGTGGGAGGAGCTATTGGAGGATGGGCTCATTGTAATGGCTGGAATAGAATCAATGGAACAGTATCAAACACATCAAAACATGTAAACCACATGTTTGACTCCGTTCCATTGATTTTAGTCCAGCCATTACAATGAGGAAGTCCTCCTATAGCTCCTCCCACCAGCTGCCACTGGTGCTGATATAATATACAATATTCTGCAGCACTATTTTGAACAGGACAACACAGATAGCCAGCCGACTATCCTGGTCCCAGATTTGTTTGTGCTGTTAAGCCAACTCCTATGTCCTACAATGATAACGGTAAGACTAATAATAATTGATTGAATGTATTAACTGAAATGACCGTTACCAAACAAACATTGTATATTAGAAAATGGGGTCAGCCCTACTGTATATACAATAGTATGTGGACACCCCTGTAAATTAGTGGATTCGGCTAGTTCAGCCACATCCATTGCTGACAGGTGTATAAAATCGAACACACCGCCATGCAATCTCCATCGACAAACATTTGCAGTAGAATGGCCTTACTGAAGAGCTCAGTGACTGTCAACGTGGCACCGTCATAGGATGCCTCCTTTCCAACAAGTCAGTTCGTCACATTTCTGCCCTGCTAGAGCTGCCCCGTTCAACTGTAAGTGCTGTTATTGTAACGTGGAAACGTTTAGGAGCAACAACTGCTCAGCTGCGAAGTGGTAGGCCACACAAGCTCAGAGAACTGGACCGTCGAGTGCTGAAGCGAGTATCGGGTAAAAATAGTTTGTCCTCGGTGGCAACACTCACTACCAAGTTCCAAACTGCCTCTGGAAGCAATGTCAGCACAATAACTGTTAGTTGGGATCTTCATGAAATGGGTTTCCATGGCCGAGTATCCGCACACAAGCCTAAGATCACCATGCACAATGCCAAGCGTTGGCTGAAGTGATGTAAAGCTCGCTGCCATTGGAGTCTTGAGCATTGGAAACAATTTCTCTAGAGTGATGAATCACGCTTCACAATTTGGCAGTCCGACGGACGAATCTGGGTTTGGAGAATGCTATCTGTCTGAATGCATAGTGTAAACTGTGAATTTTAGTGGAGGAATAAAAGTCTGGAGCTGTTTTTCATGGTTCGGGCTAGGCCCTTTAGTTCCAGTGAAGGCAAATCTTAACGCTACAGCATACAATGTCATTTTAAACAATTCTGTGCTTCCAACTTTTGTGGCAACAGTTTGGAGAAGGCCCTTTCCTGTTGCAGCATGACAATACCCCTGTGCGAGGTCCATACAGAAATGGTTTGTCTAGATCTGTGTGGAAGAACTTGCCTGGCCTGTACAAAGCCCTGACCTCAACCCAATCGAACACCTTTGGGATGAAATGGAAAGCCGACTGCGAGCCAGGCCTAATTGCTCGACCACACTAATGCTATTGTGGCTGGATGGAAGGAAGTCCCTGCAGCAATGTTCCAACATCCAGTGGAAAGCCTTCCCAGAAGAGTAGTCGCTGTTATAGCACCAAAGTGGGGACCAGCTCCATATTAATGCCCATTATTTAATTTTCTTATGAGATGTTCGACAAACACGTGTCCACATACTTTTGGTCATGTAGTGTATTTATGTAGTTGGTGCTGTGTATTAACAAATATATATGGGTTTTAACTAGGGATGCAAGATATATCGGTGAGCATATTTAGGAATCGGACGATTTTAGCTAAAAATGCCAAAATCGCATCGGCCCGATGTCTAGTTTACCGCTGATGCGCAAAACTGAGCAGAGTTTGCTCATTTTCTACCATTCCATTGGTCCTTAAGTGAAATCTCCACTCACCCGGGGTACCAGGCCACGTAAAACAAACTCGACCAATGCAACGGTTAGTGAATGTGGAAAACTCCATATCCCTTCCCACCATGGCATGGTTCAACAGCACGGCATGGTTCAACAGCACGGCATGGTTCAACAGCACGGCATGGTTCAACAGCACGGCATGGTTCAACAGCACGGCATGGTTCAACAGCACGGCATGGTTCAACAGCACGGCATGGTTCAACAGCACGGCATGGTTCAACAGCACGGCATGGTTCAACAGCACGGCAGATATTCATACAAGATTGCTGCTATGTGTAAAGTTACTAAGTTAGACCTAGTGAATAATCAGTTAAATGTTCCTTTCTGAAATCCCTGTAAGAAAATGAATTACTCAATTAGTTAAACTATCTTGTTTACTACATTATTAGTAGATGGCTTGTTTCTGAGCAAGCACACACTTTGTAGAAGAGACAGCGCATGACTGTTCAATGTTGACTGACGTTACAGCGACCAGCTGACGTTATATCGAGCTGCCTAGTTAACTTAAAAAAAATATGATATCACCTTTATTTAACCAGGTAAACTAGTTGAGAATAAGTTCTCATTTACAACTGCGACCTGGCCAAGATAAAGCAAAGCAGTGCGACACAAACAACAACACAGAGTTACACATGGAATAAACAAGCGTACAGTCAATAACACAATAGGGGAAAAAAGTGTATATATACAGTGTGTGCAAATGGCGTGAGGTGGTAAGGCAATAAATAGGCCATAGTAGTAAGTAATTACAATGTAGCAAATTAACACTGGAGTGATAGATGTGCAGATGATGATGTGCAAGTAGAAATACTGGTGTGCAAAAGAGCAGAAAAGTAAATAAACACAATATGGGGATGAGGTAGTAAGATTGGATGGGCCATTTACAGATGGGCTGTGTACAGCTGCAGCGATCCGTTAGCTACTCGGATAGCTGATGTTTAAAGTTAGTGAGGGAAATACAAGTCTCCAGCTTCAGCGATTTTTGCAATTCGTTCCAGTCATTGGCAGCAGAGAACTGGATGGAAAGGCGGCCAAAGCAGGTAATTTATCATGCAATCATCCAAAAGATTATCTAGCTATATCGAGAAGATAAATAATCGGTTCACTTGTTAAGCCCAATAGGTTGTAAACTGATCCCTGGACGATTAGCTAGTTTATCTAGCTCGCCAGGAGATCCAACCGGTTTCCTCACAGCTTAACTAGGGTCGGACAACATTCCTGTGTATATAAGACACCCGGGACACGACGCGAGATATGGTTTGTAGAACAAACCTACCTCAACCCAAGGATGAGAAATACGTTGTACTCCGAATTGTCCCATTATCACAACTGTTACACCACGAAGATTGAAAGACTGCTAGTTAAATGAGTCGTTCAGTCTAAACGGTGTGACAGTTGATATAATGGGACAGTTCGGAGTGCAAGGCATTTCTCATCCCTGGATTGAGGGACGTTTTCCTAGCCATATCTCCCACCGGCTCCGCTGTGTCTTCATATACACAGGAATACTGCAGCTGTAGGCAAGCGGATGGCTAGCTATCCAGCTAACTAACGTTAGTTAAATAGCTAACGTTAAATGGATAACCTAACTAGGCTAGCAGGAAGCTACAGTAGTATTAACTGGCAGAAAGCATCCCCACAGTTTCACACTGTACTGTCAGTGGCATCCCTGTTGATGTCAATGTAGCTTGCTTGGCACAAGCTTGGATAATAACACAAAATTAGCTGTTCATGTTAAGATAATAAACTCACCTATTCCAGGAGCCACATATATGAAGTAGAGACCAGTCGTAGACATGGAGAAGAAAAAAATGAAGGCCAAAAATGAGCGGTTAGACACCCGCAGCAGCCGCTTCCAATTCACCATATTTGCTTCGAATGTACCGATAATCCCATAAAAATATACCGTTTGGATAAATAAAAAAATTAAATTGATATGCTAAAAGTAGATGATATGATCATCCAAAATCAATGCAACGACACAACACGCATCATTTGAGTCGGGGATGCAGCGAAAAAGGCTAATGCTAGGAAGTCATGAAATCCCGTAAGGGCGGCTTTCCCCAGTCAAGAAATTTCCAGATAGAAAAAAAGCAGGCCTGCATCAGGCACTGTCAAGCTTCAACGAAACCATCGATCGGGCATACTGAAACCGTTAACTACTGTAGCTACTGACACGAGTAAACAAATAATACTGGTTAATATCTTAAGAATACTCGTGATACTGATCCATGTTTAGCTTGCTAGTTAGATATGTATTTTCTCGCCCGGCGACGAAGGTTTAAAAACAGACCATGGGAGCGGGTCTGCACCGCTGCCTCCTCTCATACAAATCTCAACGATGTTTCTAAAACACTCACACTTGGCTACCTACTTCACCAAATCGCTGAACGGAATCCAATAACGGCGAGCGGTTTAGCAGGTATGTCGGGCGATTCTCATTGCACCAAATATACATTTGTGCGGGGATTTTAGAGTGATCACATAAATAAATTTGGATTCGTTCAATTTCATTTCTGCTGGTGCTGCAGACATGGTTTCCGGTGGGTGTAAGTGCTCTCTTTCCGTCCGGCCAACCCCGTTAAATTTTGTCGCCATGGACACCGTGGGGGCTGCAGTAAGGGCCTTTGGGTTCATGGGGTCGCTGCTTCTCTCAAATAATTTCTTATATGTTGCGTCTGAAAGTAGGTGGGTCAGCAGAAGTGGGAGGATCAACAGCGATAGGTGTTACACCAGCGCTCTGTAATTGGTTAGACGGTTTTGATTGAGCTTGTTGTTTTTCATTTCTTTTCACGTTTTTGTTAAATTCCCGACCGTGTGAAATAAGACAGAGTGCTAAAAGCACTAGCTCAGGTCTTAATAGAGAATAATACTGTGCCACAAACAACTCACTTATAGCCTAAATATGAAAGTAAAGTAATTTTGACCTACTTAATAGTCCACCACATTTTTTTTTATTACCAATAAATCATCATTATTAGGCCTATAACCAATGTTCCCTCTAAACTGCAGGGTGCGATGCTCTAACCCAGGACTGCTGCACAGAATAAATATCAGTGTGCAGACAAGCACGAGATTGAACTTCACTCAACTACCTAGAGTTTTCCCCATTAGATAACACTATCAATGTTTAAATTTACTGTGACAATTGTGATCAAATCAACACAAGATTAGCCACTTTAAATGCAACATACCGAAACAAAACTAACTATGCAAGAGATGTTGTTGTATTTTTTTTATTTAACTAGGCAAGTCAGTTAAGAACAAATTCTTATTTACAATGACAGTCTACTCCAGCCGAACCCAGACGATGCTGTGCCAATTGTGCTCCACCCTATGGGACTCCCAATCACGGCCAGATGTGATACAGCCTGGATTTGAACCAGGTACTATAGCGAGATGCAGTGCCTTAGACCGCTGCACCACTAGGGAGAACACATCGGAGTATTATTCTATTGCATTGACAGGCACCACTCAGGCCCATACTTGACAGGCACCAATCAGTGCTGCAGTAGGCCTATATGCAAATAGACCATTGCCATATATAGATCTGTGCCATTCACTTTGCACTGGACTGTCTTTACAGTATGAGCGGTCCTGACTAGAGGCACTTGTTTTGAGATCAAACTTGGAGCTACATGTAGCGACTTGTGCACATTTTTACATTTGTTCATATCTTTTGCTAGACAGTGAGTTCTTAGCCCAGTTATAGATCATTTGTACATTTTAGATTTACGTCATTTAGCAGACGCTCTTATCCAGAGCAACTTACAAATTGGTGCATTCACCTTATGATATCCAGTGGAACAACCACTTTACAATAGAACATCTATATCTTTTTTGGGGGGGGGTGCTTCTGCAGAGGGAACTGTGCATCCGCAGAGGTAGGGGGGCCAGCAGGCCAGTGGTGGATGAACGCAGTGCCCTTGTTTGGGTGTAGGGCCTGATCAGAGCCTGAAGGTACGGAGTTGCCGTTCCCCTCACAGCTCCGTAGGCAAGCACCATGGTCTTGTAGCAGATGCGAGCTTCAACTGGAAGCCAGTGGAGTGTGCGGAGGAGCGGGGTGACGTGAGAGAACTTGGGAAGGTTGAACACCAGACGGGCTGCGGCATTCTGGATGAGTTGTAGGGGTTTAATGGCACAGGCAGGGAGCCCCGCCAACAGCGAGTTGCAGTAATCCTGACGGGAGATGACAAGTGCCTGGATTAGGACCTGCGGCGCTTCCTGTGTAAGGCAGGGTCGTACTCTGCGAATGTTGTAGAGCATGAACCTACAGGATTGGGTCACCGCCTTGATGTTAGCGGAGAACGACAGGGTGTTGTCCAGGGTCACGCCAAGGCTCTTAGCACTCTGGGAGGAGGACACAATGGAGTTGTCCACCGTGATGGCGAGATCATGGAAAGGGCAGTCCTTGCCCGGGAGGAAGAGCAGCTCCGTCTTGCCGAGGTTCAGCTTGAGGTGGTGATCCGTCATCCACACTGATATGTCTGCCAGACATGCAGAGATGCGATTCGCCACCTGGTTATCAGAAGGGGGAAAGGAGAAGATTAATTGTGTGTCGTCTGCGTAGCAATGATAGGAGAGACCATGTGAGGATATGACAGAGCCAAGTGACTTGGTGTATAGCGAGAATAGGAGAGGGCCTAGAACTGAGCCCTGGGGGACACCAGTGGTGAGAGCACGTGGTGCAGAGACGGATTCTCGCCACGCCACCTGGTAGGAGCGACCTGTCAGGTAGGACGCAATCCAAGAGTGTGCCGCACCGGAGATGCCCAATTCGGAGAGGAGGATCTGATGGTTCACAGTATCAAAGGCAGCAGATAGGTCTAGAAGGATGAGAGCAGAGGAGAGAGAGTTAGCTTTAGAAGTGCGGAGAGCCTCCGTGACACAGAGAAGAGCAGTCTCAGTTGAATGACCAGTCTTGAAACCTGACTGATTTGGATCAAGAAGGTAATTCTGAGAGAGATCGCAAGAGAGCTGGCCAAGGACGGCACGCTCAAGGGTTTTGGAGAGAAAAGAAAGAAGGGATACTGGTCTGTAGTTGTTGACATCGGAGGGATCGAGTGTAGGTTTTTTGAGAAGGGGTGCAACTCTCGCTCTCTTGAAGACGGAAGGGACGTAGTCAGCAATGCAGGAGTGATTGCTTCCTACAAAATGTATGCATTTCCAGACATCTTTGAAAAGCGAGTCAGGTAAAGAGATTTTTTTTTTGTCCTAAAGGGGCAATGTTGTATTTTGAATAATCTAAGTAGCTAATAGGCAGAGGATAGCATCATTTGTCTGATTCTCTGTAATAATGGTATGGGAATAACAATGCATTTTATTTTATGAAGTGGTTTCTTGCATCAAATAACATTTTCAGTCACCTTGTCTGAAGTGTATAAACAGGTTAATGTCAAGCTCTGCATGTTTTTTTAAAAGTCTGGAATGTAGGCCTACATTGAACACCACATATTGGCTGCTACTGTAGGCTGAATGATAGCTGTTCTATTTCCATTTTCTCCATTGTTTTTGATGGTAGGCCACTCTGGTAGGCCTACATTATGATCATATAGCCTCAGTAGCCTACTTGGCCACTGTTAAAACTAACTTAAAGCCGGTACAGCCTCAGTGTTAACAGTAAATGCGTGCCGGAAGTTCCACAGAATTTTCACAACGTTCAAGTTTGCACTTAGCAGACCTGACATTTTCTCAGTGATTAAAAACATTTGAGGGAACATTGCCTATAACTCATTATGACGTCTCTCCGGCTATCATCTGATGTTTAAAATAAAAGTGTGTTTTGTGAATAAGGCTAATTATAATTGCTGCCCAATTATACCGATTTTTCATTTACCAATACATCTATGTTTGATTATTATAACTCATGACATCTATTTGACTATCATCAGATGATGACAAAATGCTGTTTGGCTCAAAATAATTACCCTTGTAGAATTGGGCAGCAAACCAGTTTAGAATTACGAGTATTCAAGGACAAGGGTTAACAATAAAATCCATCCCTAATATGACTCCCACCAGAAAACTACTGTACACAACAGACAAAAAGACAATGGCAAATTAACTTAATGACTTCTACATAAAGTTTGACTGACATTATTTCTCTGCCAAGTGTGTTAACATGCTCAACACCATTGTTATTGAAGGCTGTGACCCCAAGTTAGAATTTAACCCTAGAAAGGCCACAAGAGTCTTTAAGCAAACTGGCAACAGGCCACGATGACGTCTATGCTTTGTGTAGAGGAACTTACACCAGACTGGGTCCCTGTCAGCGGTCTGTGCATTCCCAATCATCACCCCTCTTCTCCAGAATCCTTCTCCTGAAGAAAACAAAGACTGTAAACATGTTGCTCTAACCTCCATTATAATGTTGTGTCTTGAAATGATCATCGTGCAGAAGCTTCAGTCAGCCTAAACACACTGTTGGACCCCTATCAGTTTGCTTCCAAATACAATGTGGCACTGAAGAAGCAATCCTCACCATAGTGCATCTCATCCTGAAAAATCTGGAGAACCCCAAGGCCTATGCTCCACTGCTATTTGTGAATTTTTGTTCAGCATTTAACATCTTGCAGACACACATCCTCATCAGTCTGCTCAGACAGTCAAACCCTACCTTTAGGTGGCATGATGCCTTTCTGACCAACAGGAACCAGCAGGTCCAAGTGAACGAGACCCTGACTGAGTTTAAGGTCATTAAGGTGCCCCATAAGCTGATAGTTCACCCATCCTATTCAGACTATATACAAATGAATGCACAAGTAGACACCCTGCTAACTATATAGTTTTCTGATGATACTGCCCTTAAACTCTTTCCACATTTTGTTGTGTTACAGCCTGAATTTAACATTTATTTATTTTAGATTTTTTTGTCACTTGCTTACTTACACAATAACCCATAATGTCAAAGTGGAATTATGTCAGAGATGTGAGAATACAAAAATCTAAGCCTCATGTAATCACAAAAAGCAACTTTTAAAAACTAGAGTGAACAGGCTTTTTTACATGATCTTTATTTTAGTGACCTCGATTGTATTTCAGCCATCCCTATCTAGCGTTGAGCCTTTTTGCAGATGTCTTCAATACTATTGTGGATAATCATGCTCCCTTTAAAAAAAAATTAACAGTTCAAGGAAGTCCTGGATGCTTTGCTAGCAATTGACAACAAGAAATGAGTAGGCCTATGTGTAGCTATCTGTAACATCATTATTCATATGATATGCTGTCAAACACAAACATAAATGACAAATAGTTTAGTAAGCTAGCTTGCTAGATTAATTGATAACGTTAGCGAACAGTTTCTCACCACAAACAGGACTCTCTGTGATGATAGCTAATGTACTTTAACAGTTGGCTAACGTTAGCTTGGTAGATTACAGCCACATACAATTTAGACAGCAATAAAAAGCTAGTATACATCTACGAAGAACTTTGAAAACACAGCAACTAGAAGTTTGAAGGAAGTTTGAAAACACAGCAACCACCCATAACGTTCGAGTGGCAACAAATCTGCCCAATTAGCTGATTCGCTTTCCATACACCCACTTCTGTTGACACACCCTCTTCCAGACACACTCCAAGTATGCAGTTACCCATGACTCAAATAGAGACTTTTATGGTGGCAGTTGGAGATGAGACATCAAATGCATGAAGATAAGAGCCTACTCAGAACATTTCAAAATGAGCATTATGCATTTTGCTGCAATTGATTTGTGAAATCATACATCTTACAGGCTTTTTGCACATCATAAGCTGCATTTAGACAGGCAGCTCAATTCTGATATTTGTCTCATTAATAGTTTTTTAACCAATCAGATCAGCTCTGAAAATGCTCTGGTGTGATTGGTCAAAATACCAATTAGTGGAAAAATATTAGAATTTGTCTGCCTGTGTAAATGATTAATGAGGAGCATCCAGACACTGCACTTGATGTATTTATGAAATTGCTTCTTCCAATTATTGATGAACATGCACCTGTTAAGAAACTGACTGTTAGAATTGTTAATTAAGGCTCCATGGATTGATAAGGAATTGAAAAACAGTATGGTTGAAAGAGATGGGGCAAAAGGAGTGGCTAATAAGTCTGGCTGCACATCTGACTGGCTGACTTAATGCAAATTGAGAAATTATGTGACTAAACTCAATAAAAAGAAGAAACTGTATTATGAAGCCAAAATCAATGACATAAAGAATGATGGGAAAAACTTCAGTACTTTAAATTAAATTATGGGCAGAAAGATATTCTACTCCATCTTTCATCAAATCAGATGGCTTATTCATCACAAAACCATTTAATGTTTCCAATTATTTTAATGATTACTTCATTGGCAAAGTGGGCAAACGTAGGCAGGAAATGCCAACAACAAACAGAGAGCCATCGTATTCACACATAAAAAAACGAATAATGAAAGAAAAGCATTGCAAGTTCGAATTCTGTAAAGTTAGTGTGGGAGAGGTGGAACAATTATTGTTATAATAATGACAAACCTCCTGGCATTGACAACTCAGATGGAAAACTACTGAGGATGGTAGCTGACTCTATAGCCACTCCTATCTGTCATATTTTTCATCTGAGCCTAGAGGAAAGTCTTTGTCCTCAGGCCTGGAGGGAAGCAAAAGTAACTCCGCTACCCAAGAGTGATAAAGCGGCCTTTACTGGTTCTAACAGCAGACTTACAGTTGAAGTCAGAAGTTTACATACACCTTAGCCAAATACATTTAAACTCAGTTTTTCATAATTCCTGATATTTAATCCTAGTAAAAATTCCCTGTCTTAGGTCAGTTAGGATCACCACTTTATTTTAAGAATGTGAAATGTCAGAATAATAGTAGAGAGAATGATTTATTTCAGCTTTTTATTTCTTTCATCAATCCCAGTGGGTCAGAAGTTTACATGCACTCAATTAGTATTTGGTAGCATTGCCTTTAAATTGTTTAACTTGGGTTACCTTCAGACAAGTCCCGTGACACTTGTGGGGTTTTTAGAGCAAAACGGAGAACACCATTGTGTCTAGCCGAAACCATTCGGACGCTACATACGTTTTTGTGAGAAGACCGATTTTTGGGAAGTGTCCTGGCAGCAAGGTTTAAACAAATCTCTGCTGTTGAAAACTAAATTTTAGTCTTAAAGAAATGTGAGATAATGTCTATAGTTTATAAATTGCTTGACTGGGCTGATGAGACAGTGGATTGCGCAGTCAGATGGAACAGAGTAAATAGGCATTGTAACGTCATAGATTTAGCCGGTGGTAGCTTGTGGAATAGACATCGGCTGGAATGCGGTTTTAAACATTCAGGATTAGACCCACCCATTGTATAATACGGTTTTAAATACCTCAACAGATCATAAAGGAAATCACACTACAAACTATCACCCTCATGCACTTAAGGAAATCACGAATATCATGGATAAATTGGAACTAGTGGATATATGGAGGCTTAAATATCCTGAGATATAGAGTTGAAGTCTTAACCTTAGCCAAATACATTTAAACTCAGTTTTTCACAATTCTTGACTTTTAATCCTAGTAAAAACTCAGTCTAAGGTCAGTTAGGATCACCACTTTATTTTAAGAATGTGAAATGTCAGAATAATAGGAGAGAGAATTATTTATTTCAGCTTTTATTTCTTTCATCACATTCCCAGTGGGTCAGAAGTTTACATACACTCAATTAGTATTCGGTAGCATTGTCGTTAAATTATTTAACTTGGGTCAAAAGTTTCGGGTAGCTTTCCACAAGCTTCCCACAATAAATTGGGTGAATTTTGGCCCATTCCTCCAGACAGAGCTGGTGTAACTGAGTCAGGTTTGTAGGCCTCCTTGCTCACACACACTTTTCAGTTCTGCCCACACATTTTCTATAGGATTAAGGTCAGGGCTTTGTGATGGCCACTCCAATACCTTGACTTTGTTGTCCTTAAGCCATTTTTCCACAACTTTGGAAGTATGCTTGGGGTCATTGTCCATTTGCATCCTTCACTCATGCTGCCAAACATACCCTCGTAAAACTGACCATCTTACCGATCCTCGACTTCGGCGATGTCATTTACAAAATAGCCTCCAACACCCTACTCAACAAATTGGATGCAGTCTATCACAGTGCCATCCGTTTTGTCACCAAATCCCCATATACTACCTACCACTGCGACCTGTACGCTCTCGTTGGCAGGCCCTCGCTTCATACTCGTCGCCAAACCCACTGGCTCCAGGTCATCTACAAGACCCTGCTAGGTAAAGTCCCGCCTTATCTCTGCTCGCTTGTCACCATAGCTGCACCCACCCGTAGCACGCGTTCCAGCAGGTATATCTCACTTGTCACCCCCAAAGCCAATTCCTCCTTTGGCCGCCTCTCCTTCCAGTTCTCTGCTGCCAATGACTGGAATGAACTACAAAATCTCTGAAACTGGAAACACTTATCTCCCTCACTAGCTTTAAGCACCAGCTGTGAGAGCAGCTCACAGATCACTGCACCTGTACATAGCCCATCTATAAATAGCCCAAACAACTACCACTTCCCCTACTGTATTTATTTATTTATTTAGCTCCTTTGCACCACAGTATTTCTACTTTGCACACTCATCTACTGTCAAATCTACCATTCCAGTGTTTTAATTGCTATATTGTATTTACTTCGCCACCATGGCCTATTTATTGCCTTTACCTCCCTTATCTCACCTCATTTGCTCACATTGTATATAGACTTATTTTTCTATTGTATTATTGACTGTATGTTTGTTTTACTCCATGTGTAACTTTGTGTTGTTATATGTGTCGAACTGCTTTGCTTTATCTTTGCCAGGTCGCAGTTGTAAATGAGAACTTGTTCTCAACTTGCCTACCTGGTTAAATAAAGGTGAAATAAATAAAAATTGCGACCAAGCTTTAACTTCCTGACTCATGTCTTGAGATGTTGCTTCAATATATCCACATAATTTTCCAGCCTCATGATGCCATCTATTTTGTGAAGTGCATCAGTCCCTCCTGCAGCAAAGCACCGCCACAACATGATGTTGCCACCACCGTGCTTCACGGTTGGGATGGTGTTCTTCGGCTTGCAAGCCTCCCCCTTTTTCCTCCAAACATAACGATGGTCATTATGGCCAAACAGTTCCATTTTTGTTTCCTCAGACCAGAGGACATTTCTCCAAAAAGTACGATCTTTATCCCCATGTGAGGTTGCAAACCATAGTCTGGCTTTTTTATGGCGGTTTTGGAACAGTGGCTTCTTCCTTGCTGAGCGGCCTTTCAGGTTATGTCGATATAGGACTCATTTTACTGTGGATATAGATACTTTTGTACCCGTTTCCTCCAGCATCTTCACAATGTCCTTTGCTATTGTTCTGGGATTGATTTGCACTTTTCGCACCAAAGTACGTTCATCTCTAGGAGACAGAACGCATCTCCTTCCTGAGCGGTATGACGGTTGCGTGGTCCCATGGTGTTTATACTTGCGCACTATTGTTTGTACAGATGAACGTGGTACCTTCAGGCATTTGGAAATTGCTCCCAAGGATGAACCAGACTTGTGGAGGTCTACAATTTTTTCTTGGCTTATTTCTTTAGATTTTCCCATGATGTCAAGCAAAGAGGCACTGAGTTTGAAGGTAGGCCTTGAAATACATCCACAGGTACACCTCCAATTGACTCAAATTATGTCAATTAGACTATCATAAAGGCATTACATAATTGTCTTGAATTTTCAAAGCTGTTTAAAAGGCACAGTCAACTTAATGTATGTAAACGTCTGACCCACTGGAATTGTGATACAGTGAATTATAAGTGAAATAATCTGTCTGTAAACAATTGTTGAAAAAATTACTTGTGTCATGCACAAAGTAGATGTCCTAACCGACTTGCCAAAACTATAGTTTGTTAACAAGAAATTTATGGAGTTGTTGAAAACTAGTTTCAATGACTCCAACCTAAGTGCATGTTAACTTCCGACTTCAACTGTATCTTGGAACATCACATGCTGCTATAGGCTGTATGTATTTCTCAGAAACAGTAGGCTATTTGGTTATTATAGTCGCTTAAATATAACAGACAGGTGTAACAGTTTTGCTTCTGTCCCTCTTCTCGCCCCTACCTGGGCTCGAACCAGGGACCCTCTGCACACATCGACAACAGCCACCCTCGAAGCATCGTTACCCATCGCTCCACAAAAGCCGCGGCCCTTGCAGAGCAAGGGGAACAGCTACTTCAAGGTCTCAGAGCGAGTGACGTCATCGATTGAAACGCTATAAGCGCGCACCCTGCTAACTAGCTAGCCATTTCACATTGGTTACACAGGCACCACATTTTCAGGTTGGCTTATTATCCTTTTCAGAAATAAACGTGGCTTAGAATTGGGTTGTGGAACCTGGAAGTGACTAGTCTAGATTCCACCAGGTGCATGCTTGGCTCCAGTAGTGGCTTTTGGGTAATCTTGCTTTTGGAAAATAACTTAATGGCTGCGTTTACACAGGCAGCCCAATTCTGATCTTTTGACCAATCACTTCAGATATTTTCACACCAGATATTTTTCAGAGCTGATCCAATTGGTCAAAAGACCCATTAGTGATTTTTAAAAAATAATTACATTTGGGCTACCTGTGTCAACGCAGCCAAAATACTCCCTATATTGGTCTGATACGTACTTGGATAGATATGCCGATCAAAAATAGCCTAGCTGTTCCCCAGCATAATCTAGGGGCTTTACGTCTAGATCTATTAAAATACACCTGCGTGAACGGGCATCTCGTGCAGTCAGTGACCATTCCCGGGTCAGGCTGGGAGTTTTAATTTGACCGAGTGCGGAGAAGTCAGCAGCCCCGCCATGTGCGTGAGCCGGAGGACCTTGGATACACACCTCTCCTCTCCCGTCATCCCGCTTCTCGCGCTGTGCCTGCTTGGACAGGGTATGGTTGGAGAGGACTCGGTGTCTGTCTCCCACGCAGTGGTCTGAGAGAAACGGCCCATTATTCACGCAGTGGCATTTAACTGTTGTGGAACAGGTCCCGTTCTAGGCTGCTAAGGAACACGCACTCTGAGTCACTTACTAATGAAGTTCCATCTACGTGCTGGCTGGCATCCTCGAGCCATGACGGGAGGAGTTCCCTCGATTCTCAGGGAGTTCTATAGACTGAGCAGAGTCCGAGAACCACCAAGAGGTAAGGCTGGGAATAAGGAGCCTGACTCACTGACCATGGAGCATTCTCCAGATTCCCCGCCACTCTGCGTGCTCAAGTTATGCACCGCTGGACCTGCTGCGTGGTAGCTTTTTTTTGTCTCTGTACGCTGTCAAAGAAAGAATCACGCACATTTTTGCTATGACACACACATGTTGAGGTGCAATTTGTACGTTTTGAAAAGCACCCATGATGACATTCCAGTGGTAATTGACTCACGAGACACCACAGTAGCGGTGCGTGGGTAAAATCATCAGGGAAGCCATGCCAGGGGGAAAAACCATATCACAACCTATGTGTTGTGATAAATGTTGTTCCATATCCCTTGCGTTAGTTTATATGCTTTGACGCGGTGACATAGACTGTAATGGCAATGGGCCTTGCGGTGCATTCTGAGTGAACTCCGACAAGGAGATCTCTCCTTCAAAGAGTCAATGGGAGTCAATTCGGTGCTTGCACAAAAACCCAACATGAACACGAATTACGTGAACAAGAAGCTCAACATTACAAATATTTTCCAAGATTGAAGATGATTAACTTGTCATCTGCAATATCGTATAGCTCTGAAATCGTGACATTGCGTACTTTCAAGGAAAATTGGCCGGTTTCTCGACTCAAACCCTGACTTTTAGAAGGGAGTGCGTGATGATTAGCAGCCACGTGACACAGCATGACAACGTGAACGCGATTGGTCGACAGTCTGCTGGGCAGCGCGTATACTTTTTTTTACCATAAATTTCCCGCTGGGATTCTTAACCTTTTCTAATATCTCTGGTTGAGCTCGCTCAACGCTGATTGGCTATTATGTTGTACTTTTTTTAATCTAGGGAGCCCAAATGCTCGCTAGCTTGCCTTGCATTTAATGCTACTTACTGGTGGCAACAATGTCATACTATTTTTGACCAGACAGCATCTGATAGCTGGACTACACATACAGTCGTGGCCAAAAGTTTTGAGAATAACACATCTATTAATTTTCACAAAGTCATTTGCCTCAGTTTGTATGATGGCAATTTGCATATACTCCAGAATGTTATGATGAGTGATCAGATGAATTGCAATTAATTGCAAAGTCTCTCTTTGCCATGCAAATGAACTGAATCCCCCCAAAAACATTTCCACTGCATTTCAGCCCTGCCACAAAAAGACCAGCTGACATCATGTCAGTGATTCTCTCGTTAACACAGGTGTGAGTGTTGACGAGGACAAGGCTGGAGATCACTCTGTCATGCTGATTGAGTTCGAATAACAGACTGGAAGCTTCAAAAGGAGGGTGGTGCTTGGAATCATTGTTCTTCCTCGGTCAATCATGGTTACCTGTAAGGAAACACGTGCCGTTATCACTGCTTTGCACAAAAAGGGCTTCACAGGCAAGGATATTGCTGCCAGTAAGATTGCAACTAAATCAACCATTTATCGGATCATCAAGAACTTCAAGGAGAGCGGTTCAATTGTTGTGAAGAAGGCTTCAGGCCGCCCAAGAAAGTCCAGCAAGCGCCAGGACCGTCTCCTAAAGTTGATTCAGCTGCGGGATTGGGGCACCACCAGTACAGAGCTTGCTCAGGAATGGCAGCAGGCAGGTGTGAGTGCATCTGCACGCACAGTGAGGCGAAGACTTTTGGAGGATGGCTGGTGTCAAGAAGGGCAGCAAAGAAGCCACTTCTCTCCAGGAAAAACATCAGGGACAAACTGATATTCTGCAAAAGGTACAGGGATTGGACTGCTGAGGACTGGGGTAAAGTTATTTTCTCTGATGAATCTCCTTTCCAATTCTTTGGGGCATCCGGTAAAAAGCTTGTCCGAAGAAGACAAGGTGAGCGCTACCATCAGTCCTGTGTCATGCAAACAGTAAAGCATCCCGAGACCATTCCTGTGTGGGGTTGCTTCTCAGCCAAGGGAGTGGGTTCACTCACAAATTTGCCTAAGAACACAGCCATGAATAAAGAATGGTACCAACACATCCTCCGAGAGCAATTTCTCCCAACCATCCAGGAACAATTTGGTGACGAACAATGCCTTTTCCAGCATGATGGAGCACCTTGCCATAAGGCAAAAGTGATAACTAAGTGGCTCGGGGAACAAAACATCAATATTTTGGGTCCATGGTCAGGAAACTCCCCAGACCTTAATCCCATTGAGAACTTGTGGTCAATCCTCAAGAGGCGGGTGGACAAACAAACCCACAAATTCTGACAAACTCCAAGCATTGATTATGCAAGAATGGGCTGCCACCAGTCAGGATGTGGCCCAGAAGTAAATTGACACCATGCCAGGGCAGATTGCAGAGGTCTTGAAAAGGAAGGGTCAACACTGCAAATATTGAGACTTTGCATCAACTTCATGTAATTGTCAATAAAAGCCTTTGAAACTTTTTGACACGAAATGCTTGTAATTATACTACAGTATTCCATAGTAACATCTGACAAAAATATGTAAAGACACTGAGGCAGCAGACTTTGTGAAAATAAATGTGTGTCATTCTCAAAACTTTTGGCCACGACTGTACAGTACTGAGACAGAGGGGTGCTCACTCAGATGCTTACTCCGGTGTGATTGCGAATTGCAAATCATTTATGAAACACAGAGACAAAAAATCTGCATTATTCTGTATGTTATTTTCTTTTTTTCTTGGTAACCCTCTTGTTTACTTGAACAATGCGCTCAGCAATGCATATGCATCAGTGTGATACGATCTGCCCCTTAGCGCTCTGTTGGTAAAAGATGGCCAGAGGATATTCGCTGGAGGAACTAACAAGGACGGACATGCTATTATGTACAATCAAAGTAGCCTGCCACAGTGAAAGTTGAGCAAAACAAAATCCACATATCCCGTCTGTGTGTCTAGCTAGTGGCCACTTTTTAACCTCCTGCCCTACTCCACATGTACCATACACTAATGTATTCATAATGCTTGAGTGGATCCATGTAAAACTAACCACCTCCACAGGCTAAACTGTAGAGAGAGCTAGCTGGTGGACTAGAATTAGTGATTCCCAACCTTTTTCGGGGGCCTAGTACCCCTGGTTAGGAACCACTGGACTAGATTAATGTAGAACCGGACAGTCTCTTTCCTTTGTGGGTTCAAGCAGCAACAGTACATGCCTGGGGTGGTAGAGACTGGGGGGGCTATAGGGGAAGTGCATGCTGTAGTGTTCACTACTATACCCCCAGGGCACTCAGATTAACTGGAATTGGGAACACAGCTATTGCTCCATGATGAATCAACAATCAGTTTGTCAATTAAAACGTATCTCCTCAGGGGCTAAATAACGCAATGCGCTGTTTTCTCTGTGGGGGAATGATGGGAGAGTGTCTATGCAAGTGTCTGAATAAATGTGCTGTTATTTATTGATCTTGTTTGTTTGTGTGGTCACTCACAGTTACATGTGGTGTGTTAATGTCAGGAGGCAAAGGGGACAGAGCGGGGTGGGTAGAGATCTCCATCTCTTTTATTCTTGTCTGTAACTGTCAGTCACTGTTACATTGTCAGTCACTCACAGGCGGGTTGTCTCACACGGTTCAAAAGATTGCCACTGTGGGGGAACCTTTTCAGGAATCTCCATGTAAAGGTCCCAACAGGAACCTTTTTGTGATAGGAGGGGTTCAATTATGAAACTTAAAAATATATATATATTGTAGTGGCGTCAGCCTGTCAGAAGATTAGAGGTGTGGCTTATTGGAGGCTTAACTTTCAGATAGTTATGTATGGCCACAAGTGACAGTACATGTCATTCCTGTTCATTATGTTATGTTTTGTACACTGCAAATAAAATTTGACCTTCAATATTTATGCATATTACATATTATAATATTAACATTGCTGATTACATATAGTAATAAAGTGGTAACAGTATTTCCAACATTAGGATTTGCATAGGGTCTTGATGAACTCATACACCTCTGTAAGCCTCATTGAAGCTACAAAACTGTCAGTGTTCAACATTAACATTTAATGACAACAGAACAGATTAACAGGAATTACATTTATTCTCACAGGTGGCCAAAAACATCTGAAAGCCAAGCCCCTACTATGCCACGCTGGGTCATATCTTAATAACCCAGCATCAACAACCCAAGCTGGCTCTATTTAAATAAAAAAACCCAGCTACAGTAAGTGACCGAATGCCTACAATCCAGCTGGTGGGCCATCCAAACAACCCAGAATTTTTAAGATTGTAGGCTAGATTGAAGATACAGTAGCTAGCTAGCGACCAACCCCAACACCTAATAATTATAATGGTAAACAAATGTCATTACCATCGTTACCGATATAATATACAAATTCATTTAATTTAATATTCAGTTCGTATTTATCTGTGGACTGCCACAAAAAAAAATATATAATTGGTACATGATAAGGGATTTATATGTTTAAAAAATGCAAAACTGAAATGTAATATTTACATAAGTATTTGTATTTATTATAGAATCCCATTAGCTGCTGCCAACGCAGCAGCTACTCTTCCTGGGGTCCAGAGAAAATTAAGGCAGTTTATGCAATTTTAAAACATTACAATACATTCACAGTTTTCACAACACACAGTGTGCCCTCAGGCCCCTACTCCACCACTGCCACATATCTACAGTACTAAATCAATGTGTATGTATAGTGCATATGTCAATGTGTGTGTGTGTGTGTGTGTATGCATGTGTCTGTGCCAATGTTTGTGTTGCTTCACAGTCCCCGCTGTTCCATAAGGTGTTTTTTAAATCTAATTTTACTGCTTGCGTCCGTTACTTGATGTGGAATAGAGTTCCATGTAGTCATGGCTCTATGCAGTACTGTGTGCCTCCCATAGTCTGTTCTGGACTTGGGGACTATGAAGAGACCTCTTGTGGCATGTCTTGTGGTGTATGCATGGGTGTCCGGTGCATTCAACATGTCAATACCTCTCATAAATAAAAGTAGTGATGAAGTAAATCTCTCCTCCACTTTCAGCCACGAGAGATTGACATGCATATTATTAATATTAGCTCTCTGTGTACATCCAAGGGCCAGCCGTGCTGCCCTGTTCTGAGCCAATTGCAATTTTCCTAAGTCCTTTTTTGTGACACCTGACCACACGACTGAACAGTAGTCAAGGTACGACAAAAATAGGGCCTTTAGGACCTGCCTTGTTGGTGGTGTTGTTAAGAAGACAGAGCATCACTTTATTATAGACAGACTTCTCCCCATCTTAGCTCATACTGCATCAATATGTTTTGACCATGAGTTTACAATCTAGTGTTACTCCAAGCAGTTTAGTCATCTCAACTTGCTCAATTTCCACATTATTTATTACAAGATTTAGTTGAGCTTTAGGGTTTAGTGAGTGTTTTGTTCCAAATACAATGCTTTTAGTTTTAGAAATATTTAGGGCTAACTTATTCCTTGCCACCCACTCTGAAACTAACAGCAGCTCTTTGTTGAGTTTTGCAGTCGCTGTTGTAGCTGATGTGTATAGTGTTGAGTCATCCGCATACATAGAAACTTTGACTTTACTCAAAGTCAGTGGCAGGTCGTTAGTAAAAATTGAAAAAAGCAAGGAGCCTAAACAGCTACCCTGGGGAATTCCTGATTCTAACTGGATTATATTTGATAGGCTTCCATTAAAGAACACCCTCTGTGTTCTGTCAGACAAGTAACTCTTTATCCACATTATAGCAGGGGGTGTAAAGCCATAACACGTACGTTTTTCCAGCAGCAGACTATGATCAATAATGTCAAAAGCTGCACTGAAGTCTAACAAGACAGCCCCCATAATAATTGTATCATCAATTTCTCTCAGCCAATCATCAGTCATTTGTGTAAGTGCTGTGCTTGTTGAGTGTCCTTCCCTATAAGCATGCTTAAATTCTGTTGTCAATTTCTTTACTGTAAAATTGCATTGTATCTGGTCAAACACAATTTCTTCCAGAAGTTTACTAAGGGTTGGTAACAGGCTGCTTGGTTGGCTATTTGAGCCAGTAAAGGGGGCTTTACTATTCTTGGGTAGCGGAATTACTTTAGCTTCCCTCCAGGCCTGAGGGCACACGCTCTCTAGTAGGCTTAAATTGAAGATGTGGCAAATAGGAGTGGCAATATCGTCTGCTATTATCCTCAGTAATTTTAGACAATCTAGATTGTCAGACCCTGGTGGCTTGTCATTGTTGATAGACAACAATAATTTTTTCACCTCTTCCACACTGACTTTACGGTATTCAAAAGTACAATTCTTGTCTTTCATAATTTGGTCCGATATACTTTGATGTGTAGTGTCAGCGTTTGTTGCTGGCGTGTCATCCCTAAGTTTGCTTATCTTGCCAATGAAAAAGTCTTTAAAGCAGTTTGCAATATCAGTGGGCTTTGTGATGAATGAGCCATCTGATTCAATAAATGGAGCCGAGTTGGCTTTTTTTCCCCAAAATTTAATTTAACGTGCCCCAAAGCTTTTTATCATTCTTTAAATAATTTATTTGTTTCATAGCGTAGTTTATTTTTATTTAGTTTAGTCACATGATTTCTTAATTTGCAGTACGCTTGCCAATCAGTTGGGCTGCCAGACTTATTTGCTATACCTTTTGCCTCATCCCTCTCAACCATACAATTTTTCAATTCCTCATCAAGGGGATTTAACAGTTTTTACAGTCATTTTCTTATTATTAACTGGAATAAGTAGTTTCATAAATGCATCAAGTGCAGCGTCTGGTTGCTCCTCATTACACACCACAGACCAGCAAATATTCTTTACATCAACATATGAGTCACTACAAAACTTCTTGTATGAACTCTTATACACTATATTAGGACCAGCCTTTGGAACTTTGGTTTTCTTAGATATGGCTATTATATTGTGATCACTAAATCCTTTGGATTTGGATACTGCTTTAAAGCAAATATCTGCAGCGTTAGTAAAACTGTGATCAATACATGTTGATGATTTAATTCCTGTGCTGTTTGTCAGTCAACCTACTAGGGTAGTTACAATCTGATCCAGGTTGCAGGCACTGGTTACAGTTTGAAGTTTTTTCCTGAGTGGGCAGCTTGATGATAGCCAGTCAATATTTAAATCACCCAGAAAATATACTTACCTGTTGATATCACATACATTATCAAGCATTTCACATATATTATCCAGATACTGACTGTTAGCAATTAGTGGTCTATAGCAGCTTTCCACAAGAATGGGCTTTAGGTGAGGTAGATGAACCTGTAGCCATATTTCTTCAACAGTATTTAACATTAGATCGTCTCTAAGCTTTACAGGAATGTGGTTCTGAATATAGACCGCAACACCGCATCCATTGGCATTTCTGTCTTTTCGGTAGATGTTATAACCATGTGTTGCTACCACTGTATTATCAAAGGTATTATCTAAGTGAGTTTCAGAGATAGTCAGAATATGAATGTCATCTCTTACAAGCAAGTTATTGACATCATGGACCTTGTTTCTTAGGCTACATATGTTAATATGGGCTAATTCTTAGCACTTTTCTGGGTTGCTTGATTGTTTTTAATGCTTTACTGGGAAGCTTATCAGAGGTAGACTTACTCATGTTATTTACATTGGAGCTGATTATACAGCTCACCCTGCACTAAGTGGTCTTCCTACTATTGCACACCGCCTCAGTGCTAACAGTGTAACTCTGGTTTATAGGCTCATGATTACTGCTTACAATAGCTGCAGGATAAACAGATGTATTCGGTGCAATTAGGGGTACATAAATTACATTGTGTTTGCCAATGCCCCTAAGATCATGTACATTTGATGCAACATTATGATGACTCATTGTCACAATGGTAGGGATTAACTGAGCTGGTCTTGGATCATTTACCAGTCATTGTTTCAACGCAGCCTTGAAATGCGTGGACAGAGTCCAGGAGCCAAGATGATTTGGATGGACTCCGTCATTCCTGTAGAGTATCTTCTGTTTCCAGAAGGTGTCAAAGTTATCAATAAAAGTGACTCCAGCAGAGCTACATTAGTCTTTTAGCCAGATGTGTAATGCCAGCAGTCTGTTGAATCTTTCACACCCACGGCCCAACGATGGTACTGGACCTGAAATTATTGGCAGTTTTTTGGAGTCTTTCAATGCTAAAATCAGTTCTTTAAAATCCATTTTCAAATGTTCCAAGCTAGCCCTCCTGATGTCGTTTTACCCCGCATGGACTACGACAGTGTCAGCTCCTGGCATCTGTGGTAGAACAGTCGGAAACAGCCTTGTTATGTCCTGTACTTGAGCTCCTGGGTACCATCGGGTTTTTGCCTTGGGGACCGAGATGTTTCTCACCATAGAGCTGCCTATGATGACAGCTGGTGATGTTGAATTGGCCGGTCTCTCAGGTAGCCTCACGGTCTGGTGAAAGGATGGGAGGATCTGAACCCGAGGTAGAAGCCACCGGAGAGGGAGACAGAGCCGAGGACAAAGACGCAGGTACCTCCGGATCCAATCTTGATTGGGATGCCACCACAGACAAAGGCGCCGGAACCTCTGGATCCAGGGCGGCAAAGCTGTTTCTGGTCTGTTTCAGTTCCGGACTCAACAATTCCATGGAGACCCCCGTTGTCAGAGGACGCCTTCTTCGACTTCCACGGCGAGTGACGTACCTCCATGGCTGGTTGGTTGGGTCAAGATAAGCTTCGTTCTCCAGGGAAGGGGGAGACCCCGTCGGGGATGGAACCCTGCCTAGCACCGGCCAGTTGGCTGTGGAGAGCCGACATGGCGGCAAAACTTCCATCAGACCAGAGCGGCGTCTGGCTACTGGGGTGGAAGAAAAATAAAAATTAGGTGGGCGTGAGTTCCCCAGTAGCTTATGTAGGTTTGCTACTTGCTTGCTAAGACTATTCTGACCCTTTACTCAGTACTTTGTTGAAGCACCTTTGGCAGCGATTACAGCTCCAAGTCTTCTTGGGTATGACGCTACAAACTTGAAACACATGTATTTGGGGAATTTCTCCTATTCTTCTCTGCAGATCCTCTCAAGCTCTGTCAGGTTGGATGGGGAGCATCGCTGCACAGCTATTTTCAGGTCTCTCCAGAGATGTTCAATCGGGTTCAAGTCCGGGCTCTGGCTGGGCACTCAACAACATTCAGAGACTTGTCCCGAAGCCACTCATGCGTTGTCTTGGCTGTGTGCTAAGGTTCATTGTCCTGTTGGAAGAGGTCCTGAATGCTCTGGAGCAGGTTTTCATCAAGGATCTCTGTACTTTGCTCCATTCATCCCAGTCCCTGCTGCTAAAAAAACATCCTCACAGCATGATGCTGCCACCACCATGCTTTACCGTAGGGATGATGCCAGGTTTCCTCCAGACGTGATGCTTGGCATTCAGGCCAAAGAGTTCAATCTTCGTTTCAGCAGACCAGAGAATCTTGTTTCTCATGGTCTGAGAGTCTTTAGGTGCCTTTTGGCAAACTTCGAGTGGGCTGTCATGTTTCCGTCTGGTACGCTACCATAAAGGCCTGATTGGTGGGGTGCTGCAGAGATGGTTGTCCATCTGGAAGGTTCTCCCATCTGCACAGGGGAACTCTGGAGCTCTGTCAGAGTGACCATTGGTTTCTTGGTCACCTCCCTGACCAGGGCCCTTCTGCCCCGATTGCTCAATTTGGCCGGGTGGCCAGCTCTAAGAAGAGTCTTGGTGGTTCCAAACTTCTTCCATTTAAGAATGATGGAGGCCACTGAGTTCTTAGGGAGTTTCAATGCTGCAGACATTTTTTGGTACCCTTCCCCAGATCTGTGCCTCGACACAATCCTGTCTCGGAGCTCTACAGACAATTCCTTCGACCTCATGGCTTGGTTTTTGCTCTGACATGCACTGTCAACTGTGGGACCTTATATAGACAGGTGTGTGCCTTTGCAAATCATGTCCAATCAATTGAATTGACCACAGGTGGACTCCAGTGAAGTTGTAGAAACATATCAAGGATGATCAATGGAAACAAGATGCACCTGAGCTCAATTTCGTGTCTCATAGCAAAGGGTCTGAAAATGCATGAAAATAAGATTTTTTGGTTTGTTGTATTATCAGCAAAAATGTCTAAAAACCTGTTGTAGCTTTGTCATTTTGTATTGTGTATAGATTGATTAGGGGGGAAATTATTTAAGCAATTTTAGAATAAGGCTGTAACCTAACAAAATTTGGAAAATGTGGTCGGAATACTTTCCGAATGCACTGTAAATACCTGGAATATTTCAATTTCGGAGAGTCTCTTATACAGTGGGTTAAAGTTATATACAGTAACCCTAGATGTAAAATAGGGAATAATGACTACTTCTCAGAAAGTATTAAACTGTCAAGAGGAGTAAAACAAGGTTGTCTACTATCGGCATATCTATTTATTATGGTCATCGAAATGTTGGCTATTAAAACCAGACCCAACAATAATATCAAGGGTCTAGAAATCCAGGGCTTAAAAACAAAGGAGTCATTGTTTGCTGATGATTCATGTTCTTTTAAATCCAAAATCTCGATACCTCCATAACCTCATAGAGAATAATTTTCTAACATCTCTGGAATACAACCAAAGGATAAGTGCACTCTTACATTTTGGATTACTAAAAAATACACATTTACACTACTGTGTTGTTTACCAATAAAATCTTATGGTCAAGTCAACATACTCTGTATTCATATCCTGAAATAATGAAATTCTCAGTACAATACATTTTTATAAAAAGTAAGCAAAAATGGATAAGATCTTGCTACCATGCAAAGGGAAAATACCTGTCTATTTGTGGAAAAATCACCCTGATTTAACTCTTTAGTCATATTCCAGTTTACCTATTTACGTATGGCCCTGCGTACACTTAACGACTTTTTGAAATTATATGAGAAAAAAAAAATCTATGTTCTTTGGAATGGCAAGCCAGACAAAATTAAACGTGTCTATTTATATAATGAATATTAATTCGGCGGGCAGATATTATTAAATATTAAAGCATTAGACCTCTCAGTAAAAGCTTCAGTCATACAAAAGCTGTACTTAAATCTGAACTGGTTGTCTTGCACATTAGCAAGAATGTCTCACCCCGTGTTCAAGAATGGCCCTTTTCCCTTTATTCAGATTACAACCTCACACTTTTGGTTATTTGAAAATGAAATAATCTCCAAAATATCACTATTTTTAAAACAATTCACAGTTGGTTGCAATTTCAGTTTAATCCACCAGAAAAGACAGAACAAATATTACAACAAATATTATGGTTAAACTCAAATATACTAATTGATTAAAAAATATATAATTATACAAATAGGACTGGTGGAGTTCTCTCACACATGCAGCTGACTCAAATATATGGAAATGTCTGCTCTATTCAAAATTACAACCAACTATACTTGCAACATAGACTATAAATGCAACATAGACCATTTTGCCAGATTTCACTGAGTTAAAAGTTCATACAGGGAAATCAATCAATTTAAATAAATAAATAAATTAGGCCTTAATCTATGGATTTCACGTAACTGGGAATACAGATATGCATCTGTTGGTCACAAAATACCTTATAAGAAATGGGCCTCACAACGGGCCTCAGGTACTCGTCATGGTATTTCTGTGTATTCAAGGTGCCATCAATAAAATGCAATTGTGTTTGTTGTCCGTAGTTTATTCCTGCCCATACCATAACCCCACTGCCACCATGGGGCACTCTGTTCACAACATTGCCATCAGCAAACCGCTCGCCCACACGATGCAATGCACGTGGTCTGTGGTTGTGAGGCCGGTTGGACGTACTGCCAAATTCTCTAAAATGACGTTGGGAGGCAGCTTAGGGTAGAGAAATTAACATTCAATTCTCTGGTAACAGCTCTGGTGGACATTCCTGTAGTCAGCAAGCCAATTGCATGCTCCCTCAAAACTTGAGGCATCTGTGGCATTGTGTTGTGTGACAAAACTGCACAATTTAGAATGGCCTTTTATTGTCCCCAGCACAAGGTGCTGATCATGCTGTTTAATCAGATTCTTGATATGACATATTTGTCAAGTAGATGGATTATCTTGGTAAAGGAGAAATGTTCACTAACAGGGATGTAAACAAATTTGTGCACTAAATTTGAGAGAAATACGCATTTTTTGCATAGATAACATTTCAGGGATGTTTTATTTCAGCTCATGAAACATGGGATGAACACTTGGCATATTGCGTTTATATTTTTGTTCAGTATAATTGAAGCATTACCACAAAAATGTAAGAGGCAAGTATGTGGGACAGAAAGTAAGGAACTTGTCTGTTGGCACTGCATTAAAGACCAAAATTACTTAAAAAACAATTGTGATGAATAAAAAAGTATACTAGTTTCATTTAAGGACCAACAAATTGACAGCTGTGCCATACAGATTGCAAAATAGATTTTCGATATACCGATCCCATGGCACATGGTTTATTAACTCATACACAAAACAAAGGCTGATTCAAAACATCATTTTTCTATTTAAATTATGCAAAATTCTTGCAACCAATATAATGTTATATATATGGGGAATACAATCATCCGAGCTCTGCAGATTTTGCTGCGAAGAGACAGAATCATAAGTTCATTTGTTTTGTTTTGGTCCATATGAAGCTTGTTTTTGGTCGCAGGTTCAGCAATGGCTGAAGAATTGCAACATTTACCTGTTAACTCCGCAAGTAGCACTGCTACTGTTATCTTTAATTTACAATCTGTAGAATCTGAGAATAGAAAGGTTCAGAACTTTGTGAAACATCACAGCGCAGTTCAAAAATATACTGTCTGTCAAATAGAAATCAAAACTGGAGGGTCTTCAGAGATAGATGGGAGGGGTTGAGCATAGCTGAAGGATGGGACAAAAAAAGACAACGAATGTAAAATATACTGTGTCCATAAAATGTATATAGTATGTATAAGCTGGAGGTAGAAGCATAAGTGTTATTGTCCATAAGTTTACTCCAATTAGGGGAGGGGTGGTAGGGTTAGGGGGAAATATTTAAAAAATAAAACTATATTTATAAAAACAAACATATGGATGATGGGAAATTATGCAGACAATTACAGTGATAGAAGCCGCAATCTATTTGCAATATTAAAGCTGATCCATCTATTTACATATATATATATACATATATATACATATACATATATATATATACATATACATATATATATATATATATATATACACACATATATATATATATATACAATCCCAGAACAACAGCAAAGGACCTTGTGAAGATGCTGGAGGAAACAGATACAAAAGTATCTATATCCACAGTAAAACGAGTCCTATATCGACATAACCTGAAAGGCCATTCAGCAAGGAAGAAGCCACTGCTCCAAAACCGTCATAAAAAAAGCCATACTACGGTTTGCAACTGCACATGGGGACTGTACTTTTTGGAGATATATCCTCTGGTCTGATGAAACAAAATAGAACTGTTTGGCCATAATGACCACCGTTATGTTTGGAGGAAAAAGGGGGAGGCTTGCCAGCCGAAGAACACCATCCCAACCGTGAAGCACGGGGGTGGCAGCATCATGTTTGTGGGGGTGCTTTGCTGCAGGAGGGACTGGTGCACTTCACAAAATAGATGGCATCATGAGGTACAAAAATGACGTGGATATATTGAAGCAACATCTCAAGACATCAGTCAGGAAGTTAAAGCTTGGTCGCAAATGGGTCTTCCAAATGGAATGACCCCAAGCATACTTCCAAAGTTGTGGCAAAATGACTTAAGGAAAACAATGTCAAGGTATTGGAGTGGCCATCACAAAGCCCTGACCTCAATCCTATAGAAAATTTGTGGGCAGAACTGAAAAAGCATGTGCGAGCAAGAAGGCCTACAAACCGGACTCAGTTCACCAGCTCTGTCAGGAGGAATGGGCCAAAATTCACCCAACTTATTGTTGGAAGCTTGTGGAAGGCTACCCAAAACGTTTGACCAAAATTAATTAAACAATTTAAAGGCAACGCTACTAAATACTAATTGAGAATGTAAACTTCTGACCCACTGGAAATGTGATGAAAGAAATGAAAAGCTGAAATAAATCACTACTATTATTCTGACATTTTACATTCTTAAAATAAAGTGGTGATCCTAACTGACCTAAAACAGGGAATTTTTACTAGGATTAAATGTCAGGAATTGTGAAAAACTGAGTTTAAATGTATTTGGCTAAGGTTCATGTAAACCTCAGACTTCAAATGTACCTGCCACCAACCACAGCAGTGTGTGGCTTTAGAACCATAGACAGCGACAAAGCGAGATCTCTTGTAGCACACACAGGTTTTCTTTACCTCAATTCTCTTGGGTTCTGAATTCACAGTATGCTTTGTCACCCTCACCCTTATTAACCTGAGAGTGCTACAAAAGCAATCCAACATGGAGAGGAGCATCCAATACAATTGTTGTCACCATTTGACAAGTGTAAATTAACATGAGACAGGTTCTTCCTCTAATGAACGAGAGTGAGTGAGAGAAGTACAATGTAACAATAGTATTTGCCATTCTGTTTTGGCTTTCATATCATGCAGCTTTTCAGTCATGTCCAAACTAGCCTACCACTATTACTGTTATTTATTCAGGCAGATCGCAATAGAGTGACTTCGATATTGGTTGTCTATAGAGGTCTTGAGGACATCTGGAAACGCCTTCAAAATTGGCCACTAGGGACAACAGTGATCAGTGTTACCATCATGTATGTTTAGGTTTTGCTAGGGTGTTGTGGACAGGGGTGGCGGATGGGCATAATCCGATGAATCTGGTTCCGAAGGTTGCGTCAAAGATCGTACAGTGTGAAGATAGGCAGAAACTGCTTCTCCAACAGAAATACTCAATCATACTTGTAGGCGATATCATGGCGACTTTGGCTAGCTAAGCTCATGTGCAGAAACTTGTCAACTCGCAGCGAACTGCGCATGTGTAGGCCATCAAATCAAAAAGCACTCCTTTCACGAGGTTGGAGTAGTAGCATGTTCAACGACTTAAGACATTGGCTCGAATCTAGGTTGTGCCTTTAGACCTCAGTCTGGTCTGCTTCGCCAACGTTCCCGAAGTCTTGCGATGTGTCTTTTGGGTTTACAAACACTGTGGTTGCGTGTTCAATCCCATTGGTGGGTTTTAACCCTGTCCCAAACCTTAACCCTTACTTTAACCATTCGGAATGAGTTCCTAAACTGAATATTTTAACCCTATCCAAAACCTTAACCTTCTAAATTTGTATAAACGGTACAAACTGAGTAGGAGTCAACACAGGGTGTCAAAAAGACTTTGAAATGTTATGTTTGGAGAAACGTGGATAAATATCTAATTCTGCAGTGAGACAGAGCTTGTATTTATGATTATTGTTGTTGCTGTCAATGTAAATATCATTATCACTACTACTATTATTACTGTTAGTCGGACCATGTGTACTTTGACAAATGTGATTTAACTTGCCATGTCAATAAAGTCTATTGAATTGGGAGTGTGTATGTGGGGGGCAGGGGAGGGGTGCCAGAGGAAGCCTTTTTACCTGTCTGTGTATGTATGACAGTGAGAGAGGGCATCTGACAGCATGAGGACATCTGACAACATGAGTCTTGTCTTCAGGGTCATTTTTGTCTGCTTTCAGAGGGTCATGACTGCTTTCTCTCTTGCATGGTACATTTGCCTGTATAGTCATCCCTCATATCCTGCTCCATCTACCCCTGTATTAGTTAATATGTGAGAGAGAGAGCTCTGCTCCAAATCAATTAAAGCCAGTTGAGCTCTGAAACTGAAGGGTGAAACTCTGGCCTCCCTGTCTGAATGAGAATCACCTGAGAGGGGCTTGGGAGGCAGAGAGAGAGGAGTAGGAGCCAGGGGTGTTGCTACTCTATCTGGTCACTATTGAAAGGTAGGAAGTGAGAGTGGGCAGGGAGAATGAGGGGGTTAGGAACCATTACTTAGCCTGGTCCCAGATCTGTTCGTGCGCTCTCGCCAACTCCTAGACAGCCAGCCATTAGCCATAACTATATCATTTGTCTGAGTGGACTACACCCTGATCCTGTGACAAAGGCCACAGAAGTTTAGTCCAGGACAGATGGGGTTAAGATAGCAATGATAGACCCAACTGACTCACTTTCATTTTCCTTGCAGGGGATAGACTTTGTTGGAGCCAAATTCCCACTTTATTCGTGCTATATTTATTATTTTGCTCCATTTTGAAAAATATAGAATATAAGAATAAATATTGCTTCATGAATTATGGAGTATGGTTGATGAAGTCATGTTTTTTGGTTTTCTATTATGTTCATCACAGGTATTTAAAAGCATTATGGAGCCTTTCCTGGGCACTTTGCTCATCGATGGAATACAGTCTACGAAATTACCTTTGGAAAATAAATGTATTTTTTTTTTACACGATCTGAGCTTTGGATACCGTGTTTTGTGGTTGCTTTGGAAGCGCGTCTGACGGCGGCATCACATACCTGTGGCCTCAAGGCAAGGTTGGAATTGGATTACGAATTTCCTTTATGGTTCTAGGAAGAACCCTGTAAAGGGTTATTCTACTACAAGGATAAGCCTGTAGAACCCCTTCTTTCCCCAAGAATGTAGAGAACCACAGGGGACTTTACAACTTAACTTGTTAATTTATTAGGTACCAACAAGATTATTAATGCTTGATTAAAGAATGGCAACTTCACAACTAAAACTTCAATTAAATATCTCATGTTTTAAGCTTTGCCCAGATATGCATGTGTCAGCTGCTTGTGTCAGCAGATCTACTAGGTTGAGTTTCTCTGTGTGACCTTGAATGTGAAAGCTCCTGGGCTAGGCATACATTTTAAACACCATTTTACAATATCATTTGTAATTCTTTACAAATGTTCAAATTGCATCTCTCAGACGCAGTCTTTCCAGAAATTATTAGTATTCGGCGATTAGAGAATCCATTTGACTGAGAAAAACTGATACTGAGATAGACGTACATCAGTGTAAGTGTGTGTGTCAGGGAGAAAGAGCGACAGAGCACAGCTTGACAAAGACGTCGCTCCTAATGCACTTAAAACAGAGTTGGCATTGAGAGACGGAGCAGATCTACAGAGATAGGCTAATTGAGGGTCGGACTATATTCACTGCATCAAAGAGACAGTCATTAAGTCTTTTTCCCAAATGGCAGGCTATTCCCTTTATAGTACACAATGGGATCTGGTCAAAAGTAGTGTAATATATATATGGAACAGGGTGCCATTTGGAATGCAAAATAAAACTTGCCCTGAAAAGTATTACAAATCACCACGTCGTCCACACATTTCACCACACAGAGGAGACAGTTACTGTATCTCACAGCCCATATCAATGGTTACGTTTTATTTCTATTTACAGTAAATTTGTTATAAATATAATACATCATTTTCATCTGAAAAGCAGTTGAGTAAATACATACATTTAAATAACAGCTTGATCACAAGGTGGAGGAGGTCCAATGAGGGAGAAGTATAGGGAACATATTGATTTGATTGATTGATTCATTAGTTTGTTTTGTAGAAAATTACGTGTGTGCTCGTGGAGACTGACAGCACAGTAAATCCAGATGAACTACAGACCAACAACAGACAGGTGGGCAGGCAGCATCAGGGCCTGTCAGTCAAAGGATTCGTTCATCATAGTATAGTGGTCAACCTCTGGTTCATATTCTAAAGGGTTTGTGATGTGCCGACAGTCTGGTCCATGTGGGGCAGTACTTCCTCATCCAGGTTAATCCAGGAAGTAAACAATGTAATCACTACTGTGATAGCTCAACAACAACCTGTGATTCATTTTTCAACAGTAAAAATAAAATAAAAATCTCTGGCGGCAGACAGATGCCACGTTACCATAGGAGACAGGTCATTGTCTTTGTTTAGAATGTCTGTCTGTTCTGTGTCCTTCCCTTTCACGGGTTGATTTCATAAAATAAAAAAAGGTCAAAACCAAAGCGCCTCCACTGAGATGATAGACTCATACGCAGAGAGAGAGAAAATAGTTCCTTCTTCTACATGTAAGTCCATGATGTTTTGCTTTGTTGCTGGGACATAAAATAGTCAACAGTCGGACCATCAAAGTGGTTACAAGCTGAACTGATTCACAATTTAATTTGAACATTCTATTTTGTTTTTACATAATTGGAAAAATGTGTCAACTTTTTAGGGCGGGGAGTGGAGTGGGTGATTTGAAACTGGGTGGAAAGATGGGATGTGGAAGATATTTCTTGCTGGGTGCGTCTCTCAACCCTGTTGTTGCCAACCAATGGGGGACTCTGGAGCCTTGGTAGTAATGATTGACAGATGGTTAATTGGCTATTGATGATGGGGCGGGACAATGTTCAGGTGCTGTTGATGATGATGATGAGTGCTGGCGTGGCCGTCTGCTGGCTGGTCTCACACATGGCTCCCTGGTCCGCCAGTTTGGCAAAGACCCGTGGCGTTCCCAGATTATAGACGCCCGCATGCAGGAAGCAGGCTTGCAGCTGCACTCGCATCACTTCTTGTGCCCCCAACTGCAGCTTGAATTGCGTCTGGCCCAGCCATGTAAACGAACCATGCACCTCGAGAGACTCAGGGCTGATGGAGGGAGGAGAGGGATGGGAGAAAAGTGAGAGAGAAAGAGGGATGACGGCAGAGGGAGAGGAGAAGAAAATAGAAAGCTCACTCAAACCAGGAGGATAAATAGAATGCAGTTTATCAGGTAAACATTTGGTCAGGGACATGAGGAACAGATGGCAGATTTAACAGTACAGAGTGAGTTTGTGTAATGTTTACCTGGTAGTTTTGTGGCGTAGGTCAATGATGACATCAACTTGAGCCAGGGAGCAGTTAGACAGAGTCAAAGTGACTGGAACCATACACAGACTAGAGGGCGGGAAGAGAGCCAAAAGAGACATAAATATATATTTTTATTTACACCATTAATCATGTCTCCCTTTCTTCACCGCATAGAACCTTTCAGTCGCATAACACGGCGCACTGCTGCAGTCAATGCTTGTACCATTACATAGCTGAAGACTGTGAGCACATGTCGCTGGCTGTTTTAAATTACTCTCAAAATGCTGTTTTTTTGGTTTGATAACTATATTGTTTAGCTAGCTGGTCATGTTACATGTGTGTGCTACCTCTTCTGATTGAAGGGGTGGCTGTAGCTCTCTGGGTACTGCAGGTTGGTCTTGATGAGGTGGGAGAGTTGTTCCATGGAGGGCCGTGTCATTGGAGGTGGCAGCTCCGGTTTAAACTTCAGCAGCACCATCTCCTGAGCCTCCTACAACAGGACAGAGGAACAGAAATCAGATCAGGATGCAGGAAGAGTAAACGTCAACACCATTACCTCAAACACACTGCCGATGCATAGTGCATTCGGAAAGTATTCAGACCCCTTGACTTTTTCCACATTTTGTTACGTTACAGCCTTATTCTAAAATTGATTTAAATATTTTCCTCAATCGACACACAATACCCCATAATGACAAAGCAAAAACAGGTTAGAAATGTGAGCAAATGTGTTAAAAACAAAAATACATTATTTACATAAGTATTCAGATCCTTTGCTATGAGACTCGAAAATTATCTCCGGTGCATCCTGTTTCCATTGATCATCCTTGAGATGTTTCTACAACTTCATTGGAGTCCACCCGTGGTAAATTAAATTGATTGGACATGATTTGGAAAGGCACACACACACACACCTGTCAATATAAGGTCCCACAGTTGATAGTGAATGTCAGAGCAAAAAGCAAGCCATGAGGTCGAAGGAATTGTCTGTAGAGCTCCGAGACAGGGTTGTGTCGGGGCACAGATCTGGGGAAGGGTACCAAAAAATGTCTGCAGCATTGAAGGTCGCCAAGAACACTGTGGCCTCCATTCTTAAATGGAAGAAGTCTGGAACCACCAAGACTCCTCCTAGAGCTCACCGCCCGGCCAAATTGAGCAATCGGGGGGAGAAGGGCCTAAGTCAGGGAGGTGACCAAGAACCTGATGGACACACTGACAGCGCTCCAGAGTTCCTCTGCAGAGATTGAAAAACCTTACAGAAGGACAGCCATCTCTGCAGCACTCCACAAATCAGGCCTTTATGCTAGAGTGGCCACACGGAAGCCACTAAGTAAAAGGCACAACAGCCAGCTTGGAGTTGCCAAAAGGCACCTAAAAAAATTATCACCATGAGAAACAAGATTCTCTCGTCTGATGAAACCAAGATTGAACTCTTTGACCTGAATGCCAAGCATTACATCCGGAAGAAACCTGGCACCATTTCTACCGTGAAGCATGGTGGTGGCAACATCATGTGGTGGGGATGTTTTTCAGCGGCAGGGACTGGGAGACTAGTCAGGATCGAGGGAAAGACGAACAGAAAAAAGTACAGAGATCCTTATTGAAAACCTGCTCCAGAGTGCTCAGGACCTCAGACTGTGGCGAAGGTTCACCTTCCAACAGGACAACAACCCTAAGCACACATGTAAGACAACGCCCCTATACAAATGAATGGCTGTATGGAGGTAGTTTTGTGACAACAAAAATAAGGGGTTAAAAGGTGTACAAAAAAATACATCTGAGCTTTCTTATTCCTTTTTATTTATTTTTAGACTGTCTTTGCCATTTATGTGTTATTCAATTTTTTATTTTTTTTAACCTCTACGGGCTAGGGGGCAGGATTGAGAATTTTGGAAAAAATATGTGCCCATTTTTAACTGCCTCCTACACCTACCCAGTAACTAGAATATGCATATAATATATGGATAGAAAACACCCTAAAGTTTCTAAAACTGTTTGAATGGTGTCTGTGTATAACAGAACTCATTTGGCAGGCAAAACCCTGAGACAGATTCTGACAGGAAGTGGATACCTGATGTGTTGAATTGACTTTGAGCCTATGCCATTGAAAAACAAAGGGGCTGAGGAATATTTTGGCACTTCCTATTGCTTCCACAAGATGTCACCAGCCTTTACAAAGTGTTTTGAGTCTTCTACAGTGAGATCTGACCGAATAAGAGCCATGGAACGTGATGGCCCATTAGACACCTGGCGTGCGAGTTGATGGTGGGTACTCTCATTCCGAAACGTTTTAAAAGAGAACCCAATGGTCCGCCTTGAATTTTATTCATGTTCTGGTTAAAAAAGGCCCTAATGATTTATGCGATACAACGTTTGACATGTTTGAACGAACGTAAATATCTTTTTTCCGTTCGTGAAGGTAAGTCCGGCTGGCTTAGATCACGTGCTAACAACACGGAGGTTTTGGGACATAAATGATGAGCTTTTTTGAACAAAACTACATTCGTTATGGACCTGGGATTCTTTGGAAGTGACATCTGATGAAGAGAATCAAAGGTAATGGATTATTTACATAGTATTTTCGATTTTAGATCTCTCCAACATGGCGGTTAGTCTGTATCGCAATGCGTATTTTTCTGGGCGCAGTGCTCAGATTATTGCAAAGTGTGATTTCCCAGTAAGGTTAATTTTAAATCTGGCAAGTCCATTGCGTTCAAGAGATGTAAATCTATAATTCTTTGAATGACAATATAATATTTTACCAATGTTTTCTAATATTAATTAATTATTTTGTTGTGATGACTTGACTGCCGGTATTGGAGGGAAACGATTTCCTGAACATCAACGCCATAGTAAAACGCTGTTTTTAGATATAAATATGAACTTGATAGAACTAAAAATGCATGCATTGTCTAACATAATGTCCTAGGAGTGTCATCTGATGGAGATTGTAAAAGGTTAGTGCATAATTTTAGCTGATTTTATGGTTTTGGTGACGCCTGTCTTTGAATTGACAATACACTACACACAGCTATTGTCAATGTACTCTCCTAACATAACCTAACTTTATGCTTTTGCCGTAAAACCTTTTTGAAATCGGAAAACGTGGTTAGATTAAGAAGATGTTTATCTTTCAAAGGGTGCCAGATAGTTGTATGTTTGAAAAACTTGAATTTTGACATTTATTTGGTTTCAAATTTGCCGCTCTTGAAATGCACCTGCTGTTGATAGGGTGCGCCACAGGTGGCACGCTAACGTCCCACATAGCCCAAAGAAGTTAATGGGCTACAGTAGAAAAAGGTTAAATTCAACATTTTATCAAGTAATAAAAACATTCAAATGTATACCTAAAGGGGTCCTAAAATTCTAAATCAAATAGCTAAATGATACATGGTATGACCATTTTAAAACAATTCTAGATGTTTGCTTGAAGTTAAATCTTGCATTTTACCGGAGAAAAAGGAGGCTACACTGTAGCCTCTAACTCTCTCACTCAATTATTCATTAATGGTTTTTCTTAAATCATGTTATTAATCAGGATTCATTTAGAAGTGTTCAAAAACATCTTATCTACTCACTTTAAAACGTTTTACTCACCATTCAGTTACTATTGGGCAAAGCACAACTCAAAACACGACCAAAACAAACTGCAAATGCATCAAACAAGTTTGTAGAGTCACAAGCTTGATGTAGTCATTGTGTGCTGGGAATATGGGGCCAAATACTAAACTTTTGACTACTTTAATACACTTTATTGAGCGGATTAATCTAGAGGTTCACATACTTTTTCCAACAAATAAATAGAATGTTGGATCAATTTGATCAATAACGAAATGAAAAAGTAGAATTGTTTGTTATTTGTTTAAATCAGGTTCACTTGATCTATTATTAGTACTTAGATGAAGATAGGAAAACATTTTAGGTCAAATGTTTGCAGAAATACAGAAAACCCTAAAGGGTTCACAAAGTCAGAGACCATTATGTCAAACACATACTGCTTGTATATAAAGGTAACTGTCACCAGAACAGCTTCAGTGCACCTTGACATAGATTCTACAAGTCTGGAACTCTATTGGAGGGACGTGACACCATTCTTCCAGAATAAATTCTATCAATTGGTGTGGTTGGTGATGGAAAATACTGGTCTCAGGCACCGCTCCAGAATCTTCCATAATTGTTCAATTGGGTTGAGATCTTGTGACACCCCCCCCCCCTCCCTTTAAACCCCCTATGCTCCTTTGAGACCCCTCTTTCAAAGTCACTGAGATCTCTTCTAGCCACGGTAGCCAAAATAATGGGCAACTGGATATTTTTATACATGACCCTAAGTAAGCATTATGGGATGTTAATTGCTTAATTAACTCAGGAACCACACCTGTGTGTAACACCTGTTTTCAATACACTTTGTATCCCTCATTTACTCAAGTGTTTCCTTTGTTTTGGCAGTTACCTGTACATGTAACTATACAGACTATTTGTTGTGGTATAATTTGTTCACCATTGTGCAGCTTGCTCTGCGCAGAACATTTGCTTTTAAAAAATATTATAAACGGCCCCCGACAAAATGCCTTCCTGGAGACATTCATAGAACTGTAATTCCACGTTTTGATGATAGGAACAGTTTTCAGCTGGTGTGTGTGTGTGTGTGTGTGTGTGTGTCGGGTTAGAGGCAGAGATTAACAGAGGCTGGGAGGGTGTTTATCAAAACATTAACACAGGACGTCAAGACATCCATATAGCTAGTCATGCACTGGAAACATGAACATACATTTACATTTATGAGCCCTATAAATGCAATTCACCTATATGGCATTCTGATATTCAAGCCAAGGTAGGTAGAAACAATCACTAAGTAATTCTTAGCAAAGGTTTGCTAAAGGCAATTCCAGTTAGGAAATGAGGGTCTTTATGAGATCTTCTATGAGAAGAGAAAGCGAGGGTGCGAGAGAGACGAAGGGAGGGAGGGAAAAAGGTGGTCTTGGCGACTCATGTGCAGAGCTATAGAAAGCTACAGGAATAAGGGATGAGAGAAGTTCTGTCCAGCGTTATGAGTGAGCGCACCGTGGACACTGTTGCTATGCAAAGGCTTGTCTTGGAGGAAGGTGTGTGTGTGTGTGTGTGTGTGTGAGGGGGAGTTTAAGAACAATAATAAAACATTTTTTAAAAAGTCTGGCAATGTGGATGTGGTCAAGCCGGGTGAGTGGGTGGAAGAGGGAGAAAGGGGAAAGTTATTTTTAGACAGGCGTGAGGATCTCATGCTAAAACCAAATCACACACCACTTCCACAGGAGGTGGTCAGAAGAGAGATGGAGACCGCTTGCGTCGGGCAGTGGGTACAGTTTTAGTCTGTTCCTTACAGATGTACACACATACAGTACACTTAAACCCACTCTGTCATTAAATCCCACTACTGTGTGTGGGAGGGAAGTGTACCGCTGTGATGTGCATGTGATCATGTATGGTAAAAGTGACGAGAAAAAAACTTCACTGATGTATTTTGTAAAGTGTGATAAGGTGTCACTTTCTCTCTCACTCACACACACACACACAAACACTTAATGGCTTGGTTCATTACCCTCCGATATACGTCTTCATGAAGACCAAGAAAAAAAAGACACCAGCTTTAATCTTTGCTGAATGTGACTTTGGGCCTGTGACGTGTGTTAAAAGTGTGTGTGTGAGTGTGAGAGTGTGTGTCAGAGTTGAAAACATTTCAATCAGCAAAATCTGGATCCGGAGCCAAATATCACCTACAGTACCAGTCAAAAGTTTGGACACACCTAATTTTTCTTTATTTTTACTATTTTCTACATTGTAGAATAATAGTGAAGACATCAAAACAAATTCCAAATAAATCACTAAGTGTCACCAGCAAAGCAACCCCCACACCACCTCCATGCTTCACAGTAGGAACCAAACATGCGGAGATCCTCCATTCACCTACTCTGCGTCTCACAGACACGGCGGTTGGAACCAAAAATCTCAAATTTGGACTCACTCATCAGACCTAATGTCCATTGCTTGTGCGTCTTGGTCCAAGCAAGTCTCTCTTATTGGTGTCCATTAGTAGTTTCTTTGCAGCAATTCGACCATGAAGGCCTGATTCAGTCTCCTCTGAACAGTTGGATGTTGAGATGCGTCTGTTACTTGAACTCTGAAGCATTTATTTGAGCTGCAATTTCTGAGGCTGGTAACTGTAATGAACTTATCCTCTGCAGCAGAGGCAATCTCTGGATCTTCCTTTCCTGTGGCGGTCCTCATGAGAGCCAGTTTCATCATAGCACTTGATGGTTTTTGCAACTGCACTTGAAGAAACTTTCAAATTTATTGACATTTTCTGGATTGACTGACCTTCATGTCTTAAAGTAATGATGGACTTTTGTTTCTCTTTACTTATTTGAGCTGTTCTTGCCATAATATGGACTTGGTCTTTTACCAAATAGGGCTATCTTCTGTATACCACCCCTAACTTGTCACAACACCACTGATTTGTTCAAATGCATTAAGGAAAGAAATTCCACAAATTAACTTCTAACAAGGCACACCTGTTAATTGAAATGGATTCCAGGTGATGACCTCATGAAGCTGGTTGAGAGAATGCCAAGAGTGTGCAAAGCTGTCTCCGAGCCAAAGGGTGGCTTCTTTGAAGAATCTCAAATAGAAAATATACTTTGATTTGTTTAACACTTTTTTGGAAACTACATGATTCCATGTGTGTTATTTCATAGTTTTTATGTCGAAAAATAAAGAAAAACCCTTGAATGAGTAGGTGTGTCCAAACTTTTGACTGGTACTGTATATAAACATCCATCTGTATAGTAGGCCTATAACAGCACATCAGTAGTGTATGGAGCTGAGGTACTTAGAAGTCTTAGACTACATACAGACTAAGAGCCCTCTATGTCCCTCAATGCCCTCCACTGGCCACTCTCTGGAGACAGCTCTCACTCTCAGTAAAGCAAACCATCAGCCATCCCTCTCCCCACCTACTAAACAAGTCATCCGACCTTCCTTACTCATTTAAGCAGAGATGGAGGGAGCCAATGTTCATCTCTGTACCAATCACTCCTGAAGGGCATTCCTCCCTCCGTATACACTGTTAGACAGCATGACATCATCAACATACGCACACACACTCCTTAAACACCCTGGCAACGTGCAAGATGTGTGTGTGAGACGGTAAGTGAGTATGTTCATGAACATGTGGCAGTTAGTTGGATATACTTGACACTGCTAAGCTCTAAGCTCATCCTTGAATACTGCTGGAGAGAGAAACATTTTGAAGAGCGCAAGCATTGGTTGGTTCACTGTCAGCACTGAGCGCGTCACTAATAAAACATTCAACTATCTTTCCAACAATCTCAAAACTTTATCATTCCAGCTGAGTACAATGGTGGTATGAAACATAACATACTGCTTGGTATACAGGAGTGATGCATTCCATAGAAACATATTTTAATTGAAGTGGATCAACTTTATTGATCCATAGAGACTAAATACCGTCACCAACATAGTATACATTAGAATGATATGACGTCAATAAAAACCTATTTGAATTGAATACGTTTCTATAGACGTCATATATTGTACTTTGACTAGCCATCCATGCTCAGGTACAGTGCATTCGGAAAGTACTCAGAACCCTTGAATTTTTTCACATTTTGTTATGTTACAGCCTTATTCTAAAATGTATTGTATTAATTGTTCTCATCAATTGACACACAATACCCCATAATGACGAAGTGAAAACAGGATGAGAATCTTTTGCAAATGCATTACAATTTTTTTTTTTAACGAAATACGATGGTTACGCTGACAGAGCTCCTCTGTGGAGATGGGAGAACCTTCCAGAAGGACAACCATCTCTGCAGCACCCCAGCAATCAGGCCTTTATGCTAGAGTGGCCAGATGGAAGCCACTCCTAGGTAAACAGCAAATAACAGCCCACACGGAGTTTGGCAACAGGCACCTAAATGACTCTGACCATGAGAAACAATATTCTCTCGTCTGATGAAACCAAGATTGAACTCTTTGCCCTGAATTCCAAGCATCACGTCCGGAGGAAACCTGGCACTATCCCTACAGTGAAGCATGGTGGTGGCAGCATCATGCTGTGGGGATGTTTTTAAGCAGCAGGGACTGTGAGACTAGTCAGGATCGAGGGAAAACTGAACAGAGCAAAGTACAGAGAGATCCTTATTGAAAACCTGCTCCAGAGCACTCAGGACCTGACTGGGGTGAAGGTTCACCTTCCAACAGGACAATGACCCTAAGCACACAGCCAAGACAACGCACGACTGGCTTCGGGACAAGTCTCTGAATGTCCTTGAGTGGCCCAGCCAGAGCCCAGACTTGAACCCGATCGAACATCTCTGGAGAGACCTGATAATAGCTGTACAGCGACGCTCCCCTTCCAACCTGACATTGCTTGAGAGGATCTGCAGAGAATAATGGAACAAACTCCCAAAATGCAGGCGTGCCAAGCTTGTAGAGTCATATCCAATAAGACTTGAGGCTGTAAATCACTACCAAAGGTGCTTCTACAAAGTCCTGAGTAAAGGTTCTGAATACTTATGTAACTGTAATATTTCCATTTTTGCAAACATTTCTAAAAACCTGTTTTTGTTTTTTGTCTTTATGGTGTATTTTGTGTAGACTAATGGGGGGGAAAAAACAATTTAATCAATTTTATATTAAGGCTGTAACGGAACAAAATGTGGAAAAAGTCAAGGGGGCTGAACTTTCCAAATGCATTGTATATGTGTTGATGTATCTGTGTACAGTATATCGCCTCCCTTATTGTATGTCTCCTATGCTGGTGAGTGGTGACCAATTGAATTTTACCTCTGGGGATCAATAAAGTTTGTTCAATTCAAAGAAAAAAAAAAATAATCTTCCACTCAGCTTTGAGATAGCAAAGCATGGGCCTGCCTCTTAAGCACTCATCTGTGTAGAGTAGACCCTTCCTTACTCATGTTGGCCTATTAACCCATGAGGAGCATAGGTCAGAGTAGACACTAACCCTGTAAAAACCTCTACCAGGCCTGAGTCCGACATACCAAGCGTTCCAGTGTCACCCTGGCCCCACAGCTTACAGGGTGTTTGGGAGGTGGCCAAGTAAACACTCAGCGCCCTGTTGAACCTTGGCAGGGAGATATAGGGGCTTTTAGGTAGTGAATGAGAAAGAGGGCACGAGAGAGAGAGTGCATTCTCAAGAAGTAGGATCGCTTTGTTTTGTTTGTGCTTGAGTCGCAATGCAAAGGAGTCCAGGAGTGTGTATAGTTATTCAGCTTGTGTGTACACTACACAGAACAAAATGGTGATTTGAATGTTTACAATTGTTTCTCAATACATTTGTGTACCTCTTTCTGTGTCAAAGAGCAGGCCTCTTTGTCGATGGTCTGTAGGGCCACATGAAGCTGTCCCTCTAGGATCACCTGCTTGTTGTCCTCTACAACAAATGCCTGTAAACAAACAAATAAATATTAGCAACTATCATAGGCCTTTCTACAACAAACATTAGCAACATCTTTGGCCCGATGCCAAAAGCAAAACAGCAGCAAATAGCTCAATAAAAACTTAACATAAAGAGTACATTTTACTAATGCATAATTAAACAATAGAACACGTAAAAAAGGCTACGTCTGAGCATGTGACTGTAGCTGTATAGTACAGCTGGAGCTTATGTACATTTCAGATACTCAATGTGCATGTCGTTTATAAGGGCCTGTATTGAATTGAATGCATGAGTGTTGTGCAAAAGATGTTCTTGTTTAGAGATGGTTAATCCCTATAGACTGTAATGCGCACTTTACATCTGCGCTTTCATAGTTTGCACTACTGTTAAAGCTGCAATATGTAACTTTTTGGGCAACCTGACCAATTTCACATAGAAATGAGTGTATATATATATATATATATATATATATATATATATATATATATCTCTCTGTCATTCTCATTCAAAGCAAGTCTAAAAAAGCAGTAGATAAGTTCAATGCGCACTATTTCTATGCTTCCCGTTCTTAAGTTTAGTTTCTGCGGTTTACCTTCTGTTTTGTACACCAGTTTCAAAAAGCAGAAAATAAAATATTTTTGGTTATGGAAAATATATTTCACAGTGGTTTGGATGGTACACTATACTCTCTATACTATACTTGCTTGTTTTGACACAAAATGGAATTAGGCAAACTATTAGAATTTTAGCAACCAGGAAATGGCGCACTGACTTCTGCATAGTAGTGCATCTTTAAGCCATGGTGCGAGATTCTAGAAGTTTCAGTCTGTCCTCGGCCCTGCATGTGCAGTAAAATTTGACTCTATGGCACCAGAAAAAGATCAGATAAGAGCACCACCAGTCCTGAGAGCAAGGGCCATAAATCTCACATGTCTAAGTAAGTTCTCTCTCCTGTGAGATGTTTATACATATACTGCTGTTAATGTGTATGCTGCTATGTGAATGTTTTTTTTATTTTACCTTTATTTAACTAGGTAAGTCAGTTAAAAACAAATTCTTATTTTCATTGACTGCCTAGGAACAGTGGGTTGACTTCTTTGTTCAGGGGCAGAACGACAGATTGTTACCTTGTCAGCTCGGGGATATGATCTTGCAACCTTTCGGTTACTAGACCAACGCTCTAACCACTAGGCTACCTGCTGCCCCCTAACCACTAGGCTACCAGTATATCCCTGTATAGATACACAATATATCGGTGAGCATACCGGAGTCGGACAATATTAACTAAAAATGCCAACATCGGCCCGATGTCAAGTTTAAAGGCGATGTGCAAAACCAATGTCAAAGCTGATGTGCATACGTATATAACGTAAGTAGATGACGTAATGACGCCACAAAAAATACAATACACTTCCAACAACTAAACAAGTTCAAGTTGAGCAGTCATTTGAAAGAGTAAGAACATTTCAGCGAGACAACTCGAAAGCGAAACCCATTAACGCCAAGATAATTGAATGCATTGACCTTGACAATCAACTGTTCCCTGTCGTGGATGATGTTGGCTTTTAGCTTCTCAACTGACATTTGGACCAGCGATGTCAGCCCCATGAGCATGCTAAGTCTGACAGCACAGTGGGTTGACGAGGATTTCGTACTGAGGAAAGCCATTTCGCATGCTCAAGAATGTGCTGGTTCTCATACCCCTGCTTCCATTTCAATGGCATTTGAGAGCATGTTTGAAACTTGGAAACATGAACACACTCCTAGTGCCATTCGAACAACTGACTCGAGACATAAGATGATCAACTGCATCTGCAGCAGACTTGATTCCGTTTGTCATGGCATTGAAACGCCAGCTCAACAAAACTGCCGACATAAACTGTGGGGTTAAAACTTAAGTGCTCGGTGGCATTCACTCTGAGCGTCTTTACGCTTTACCGTGTGTGTTAACTATTTAACAGTATTAGGATGCTTAAAAGGCCGGTATCGGAATAGTATTTTTTTTGGCAAGGAAAATACCGGATATTGGTATCGGCCAAAAATGTCATATTGGGGCATCCCTAATGCTATGCGATTCTTTGGATAGATATTCCTACTGCATAGCTTACAACAACATATACTGGTTCTTACCTTTCAGAACCACAAGTCCATTCCTAATTGTAACATGAAGCTCACTTCTAGCCTGTGTGTTCTAATGTGTGGTGCTGACCATGAGCCAATAAAACTCTGGATATGGACATGTCTGCCTTGTTCTTACCCGGGCAGCATGTAGCGAGTCTAAATACAAAAACATAAGGACACCCCTTCAAATTAGTGGATTCAGCCATTTCAGCCACACCTGTTGCACACAGCCATGCAATCTCCATAGACAAACATTGGCAGATGAATGGCCTTAAGAACTCAGTGACTTTCAAAGTGGCACCATCATAAGACGCCACCTTTCCAACAAGCCAGTTAGTCAAATTTCTGCCGTGCTAGAGCTTCCCTGGTCAACTGTAAGTGCTGTTATTGTGAAGTGGAAATGACTAGGAGAAACAACGTCTCAGCCACAAAGTCGAAGGCCAAACAAGCTCACAGAACAGGAGCGGCAAGTGATGAAGCGCGGTTGCGACATTCACTACCGAGTTCCAAACTGCCTCTGGGAGCAACGTCAGCACAATAACTGTTCGTCGGGAGCTTCATGAAATGGGTTTTCATATCCGAGCAGCCGCACACAAGACTAAGATGGCCATGCGCAATGCCAAGCGTCGGCTGGAGTGGTCTAAAACTCGCCTCCATTGGACACTGGAGCAGTGGAAATGCGTTCTCAGAAGTGATGAATCACACCTCATCTGGTTCGGGCTAGACCTCTTGGCTTCAGTGAAGGAAAAATCTTAACGCTATAGCATACAATGACATTCTTGACAATTCTGTGCTTCCAACTTTGTGGCAACAGTTTGGGGAAGGCCCTTTCCTGTTTCAGCATGACAATGCCCCTGTGCACAAAGTGAGGTCCATACAGAAATGGTTAGTCGAGATCGATGTGGAAGAACTTGACTGGCCTGCACAGAGCCCAACAAACCCCTTTGGAATGAATTGGAACGCAAACTGCGAGCCAGGCCTAATGGCCCACATCAGTGCCCGACGTGGCTGAATGGAAACAAGTCCCTGCAGCAATGTTCCAACATCTTGTGGAAAGCCTTCCCAGAAGACTGGGCTGTTATAGCAGCAAAGGGGGGGACCAACTCCATATTAATGCCCATGATCTTGGAATGAGATGTTCGACGAGCAGGTGTCCACATACTTTTGGTCATGTAGTGTTTATCAACAAATGTGCACACTTAGCTCGCTTTGATCTCAAACTGTATGATTGCAAGACCGCTCATACCTGCCAAAGCATCCCTACAATAACTATACTCTGATGCGCTCTGCAGAGAGTGGGAGGACAGTGAGCAATACATTGATCAGAAATGGCTCAGTGTCTAATTGTTTGATATGATTTTTGTGTGATACATTTTTTTTTTACTTGTCCATTGGGACAACTTAAATCTATATTCTTCTTGTCTAACAAATGTTTTTATTTATCCCAGGCACACAGACAAAGGTTAATGTCAAGCCCTGATGAGCCTGTCTCCTCCCCATCTAAACTGATTGTAGTGGATTTAACAAGTGACATCAATAAGGGATCGTTCACCTGGTCAGTCTGTCATGGAAAGAGCAGGTGTTGCTAATGTTTTGTATACTCAGTGTAATACCACAGCCCTATATACGGCTACTAGCTAGTACAATACTAGTATTAATCGCATTAGAGGTCTATTTAAATTCTGTAGTCGTATTAATACTAGTAATAATCGTACTACTACTAAGTAAACTCAGCAAAAAAAGACAACGTCCTCTCACTGTGACCATCTGGTGTGGCCACCAACTGCATTAACCTCTCTAGGGCAGGTGGCACCAAATCGTCCCACCTACTTAACAGCCAGTTGAATCCTGTGGCGCGATTTTCAAATACCTTAGAAATGCTATTACTTCAATTTCTCAAACATATGACTATTTTACAGCTATTTAAAGACAAGACTCTCGTTAATCTAACCACACTGTCCGATTTCAAAAAGGTTTTACAACGTAAGCAAAACATTAGATAATGTCAGCAGAGTACCCAGCCAGAAATAATCAGACACCCATTTTTCAAGCTAGCATATAATGTCACAAAAACCCAGAAGACAGCTAAATGCAGCACTAACCTTTGATGATCTTCATCAGATGACACACCTAGGAAATTATGTTATACAATACATGCATGTTTTGTTCAATCAAGTTCATATTTATATCAAAAACCAGCTTTTTACATTAGCATGTGAAGTTCAGAACTAGCATACCCCCCGCAAACTTCCGGCGAATTTACTAACAATTTACTAAATTACTCACGATAAACGTTCACAAAAAGCATAACAATTATTTTAAGAATTATAGATACAGAACTCCTCTATGCACTCGATATGTCCGATTTTAAAATAGAATATTGCAAAATGTGTTTCACCGAAAAGCTAAGTAGATAGCCCGGCATCACAGGGCTAGCTATTTAGACACCCAGCAAGTTTAGCCTTCACCAAACTCCGATTTACTATTAGAAAAGTTTGATTACCTTTCCTGTTCTTCGTCCGAATGCACTCCCAGGACTTCTACTTCAATAACAAATGTTGGTTTGGTCCCAAATAATCCATAGTTATGTTCCAACTGCGGCGTTTTGTTCGTTCGTTCAAGACACTATCCGAATGGTAAATAAGGGTCATGCGCACGGCGCATTTCGTGACAAAAGATTTCTAAATATTTCATTACCGTACTTCGAAGCATGTCAACCGCTGTTTAAAATCAATTTTTATGCCATTTTTCTTGTAAAAAAGCGATAATATTCCGACCGGGAATCTGCAATTAGGTAAACAGACGAAAGAAAATATATCACTGGGTCGACTCGGGCATGCGCCTAAGCCCTTTGTCCTCTGATCGGCCACTTGGCAAAGGCGATAATGTGTTTCAGCCAGAGGCTGCCTCGATATCGTTCAGCTTTTTCCCGGGCTCTGAGAGCCGTAGGAAGTGTCACGTTATAGCTAAGATCCTGACTCTTCAATAAACAGAGACAAGAAGAACGACACCTTGTCAGACAGGCCACTTCCGGCATGAAATCTTCTCAGGTTTTTGCCTGCCATATGAGTTCTGTTATACTCACAGACACCATTCAAACAGTTTTAGAAACTTTAGGGTGTTTTCTATCCAAAGCCAATAATTATATGCATATTCTAGTTACTGGGCAGGAGTAGTAACCAGATTAAATCGGGTACGTTTTTTATCCGGCCGTGTAAATACTGCCCCCTAGCCCTAACAGGTTAAGTACTGCAGTGCATCTCCTCCTCATGGACTGCACCAGATTTGCCAATTCTTGCTGTGAAATGTTACCCCACTCTTCCATCAAGGCACTTGCAAGTTCCCGGACATTTCTGCCGAGCCCTCACCCTCCGATCCAACAGGTCCCAGACGTGCTCAATTGAGATCCGGGCTCTTCGCTGGCCATGGCAGAACACTGACATTCCTGTCTTGCAGGAAATCACGCACAGAACGAGCAGTATGGCTGGTGGCACTGTCATGCTGGAGGGTCATGTCAGGATGATCCTGCAGGAAGGGTACCACATGAGGGAGGAGGATGTCTTCACTGTAACACATAGCGTTGAGATTGCCTGCAACGACAACAAGCTCAGTCCGATGATGCTGTGACACACCGCCCCAGACCTCCACCTCCAAAAATCAATCCCGCTCCAGAGTACAGGCCTTGGTGTAACGCTCATTCCTTCGACGATAAACGCGAATCCGACCATCACCCCTGGTGAGACAAAACTGTGACCCGTCAGTGAAGAGCACTTTTTGCCAGTCCTGTCTGGTCCAGTGACGGTGGGTTTGTGCCCATAGGCGACGTTGTCGTCGGTGATGTCTGGTGAGGACCTGCCTTACAACAGGCCTTCAAGCCCTCAGTCCAGCCTCAGGATTGTGCATTCCTGGTGTAACTCGGGCAGTTGTTGTTGCCATCCTGTACCTGTCCCGCAGGTGTGATGTTCGGATGTACCGTCCTGTCTCCCTGTAGTGCTGTCTTAGGCATCTCACAGTAGGGACATTGCAATTTATTGCCCTGGCCACATCTGCAGTCCCCATGCCTCCTTGCAGCATGCCTAAGGCACGTTCACACAGATGAGCAGGGACCCTGGGAATCTTTCTTTTGGTATTTTTCCAGAGTCAGTACAAAGGCCTCTTTAGTGTTTTCATAACTGTGACCTTAATTGCCTACAGTCTGTAAGCTGTTGGTGTCTTAACGACCGTTCCACAGGTGCATGTTCATTAATTGTTTATGGTTCATTGAACAAGCATGGGAAACAGTGTTTAAACCCTTTACAATGAAGATCTGTGAAGTTATTTGGATTTTTACGAATTATCTTTGAAAGACAGGGTCCTGAAAAAGGGACGTTTCTTTTTTTGGTGAGTTTAGTAATGGTAAGAGTCCCTTTAATTCTGTGGTTTTACCTTCCAGAGGATGATGATGTCGAGGTCCACCTCGTTGCACTTCCTGACCACGCCCGCTATATCCTTGGCCCCACCCCCATGCCCCACCCCCTGACTCCTGGAATGTCTCCCCTGTGTCTCCATGGCAACAGGAGGTCTCAGAGACTCCAAGGGCTGGCACCTCCGGAAGAAGAAATCTGCACATGGAGTGGTGGAGGTGATGATCTGAGGAGAGGAGACACCAGACATAGAGAGGAAGGGAAAGGCTGATATGGTTTATTTTCTTTTTCATAATGCATTCACATCAATACATTTACATTTTAGTCATTTAGCAGACGCTCTTATCCAGAGCGACTTACAGTAGTGAATGCATACATTTCATACATTTTTTTTTTTTTTTTGTGCTGGCCCCCCGTGGGAAACGAACCCACAACCCTGGCGTTGCAAACACCATGCTCTACCAACTGAGCTACAGGGAAGGCCCCGCAATAACACGACAGCATTGACATTCACAGATAACAACAATGTGTTTCCTCCACATACCAGTTCATTCCCAAGGCTCAGGTCTGCAAATGTGTATTTCTCTACTGCCTTCAAAGGAACTGAAAAACAGAAGTTAAAAACAGGCATTAGAGAGAAAAGAGACTCTCCATTTTGACTGATATTGCTGGTAGTGTGTGTGATGCATGCGTGTCATGTTACCTTGCAGGGGTTTGCATCGTGTTGCTCTGAAGCACAGCTTTCCTCTCTCTCTGCTGGTGAGTTTGCAGTCTGGAATGACAAGAGGAGGATGAAAGAAAGACCTTCCTCTCCCTCTCTGAACTCTAACAAACACTCTGGAACAGCATTCTTACAGTAACTCAGAAAGCCTCTAAGAACAACTATCAAAGTATCATGATCATGACACACACTGCATATGCACAGCTATATATACACAGTGACGGGGAGAGAGAGAGATAGACAGCTGCATGTGAGCTCTCACATTTTCCAACATGTTTTAAACTTGGATTTTTTTCAGGAAGGACATCATGCTACCCCCCACAGCAAAACCTTCCCTCAAGATCAAAACTCCAAACCTACAACCTAATTTTGGACAACATTACCTGGAAGGATTAATACTACCAAGGACACCATCCAACCTGTAACTGAGACAGACCAGATACAACTTCAATTAGCACTGAGGTGTGAAGTGAGGTGTCGAAGCATGAGCCCAACAAATGGCAGGCTACCCCACCCAAATCCAGGGGCATGGAAGCCCCCTCCTGCTGTTCAGAGACCATCAGCTGAAAGAAAATGTAATACAAGAAATCTGCCTCCAGAAATAAAAGCTTTTCCCAAGTGTGTGTGTGACACCTACTCCAGTTGCCTGCTGCACTGCTGCTTGGATTCCACCTGGTGATCTGTTCAAAGTCTGTCCTGGTTGTCGCCCCGTCTGGTACAGGTACCCCCACCACACTCCCCCCTCTCTTCCGAGCTTTTGCTCACCTCCAGCACATAGGTACTGTTGGGGCGAGTAACTCTGAACTTACAATGGCAGCCCCCAATAGTTATATATTTTTTCTTGTGCATTTTGCTATTTGCCTCCTGCATGCTTTGACTACAAACTTTCTTTACCCAACCGTGGGACAGACTTTGTTCCCACACTCGGGACTCTTGACTCTCTATTGGTTATACAGACTTTTGGCCTCCCATCCTATTCTAACCACCTCTCGCCGGCTTTGTATTCATGTTACCTGATGTATAATATGATCTTGTTGCTATCGAATGCACATTCAAATGTCATAAATCAACACGGCAGAGCTCTCCCGGTCCTCTGCCATGCCTTGATTGTATTACTATTGATGATATCTGGAAATGTGCATGGACACACCCTGACCCATCTACTGTTGCTAGCCACAATTCTGACTTGTGCTCTGATATTTGCTTCACTGATTCTGCTCTCGTAAAAGCCTGGGTTTTCTGCACGTTAACACTAGAAGCTTATTACCTACATAAGGGACGCGAGTGGCATTTCCCATATGATCGATGAGGATCTTCATTTTGCAAATGTACGGTCCCATAAACGTCCACAGGTGTTATTAAAATAGGCCGACGGCCCCAGGTCATCCCCCAGGGCCCAGTCTTCCAGGAAGTCATCAAATGAAGTCTCGGACATTTGGTTTCCGCGTTATAAAATGTTACATTTTTGGAAAATGTTCTGCTCTACTGGAAATTTCCACCAGATGGCGACTGGCTGTTTATGGCAAATGGACAAAACATTACCAAACAGACATGGCATTTCTCGTACACAGAAAAGACTAAGACGAAACCCGGTGAGCACAGGTTTGGCCAAATGTACTTTTATCCCAGAAACAAGATGGCGTTGAGGCCTCAACGCTTTAAGTTAATGCCCATTTTCTGGGATTAAAGATTGAAAACGGTTATACAGTGCTAATTTGACTGCTTCCTGTCAAAGTACATAAACCTAAAGTGTAAGGAAAAATAGAACCAGCCATTTATTTATCATAATTTATGAGAAATCGTACAACGTCCGTTTGATGATCGTTAAACAAAAGTATTTTTTTCTTCAAAAAAGTTAGATCCAGTTGCGGCGTGTTAAGGCGAATCCATTCAGGCGGGTTTCGGAGCTCTACTTGATTTTCTGTACACACACACACACACACACACACACACACACACACACACACACACACACTGGAGTGACACAGTGTGGGACTTAGACACACAGAGCCTGCAATAGTTACCGGCGTTCGAACCGTAAAAAAAAAAAGACCTAGAGCTCTGAAACTTTATAAACCTGTTCAAGGGCTTAAGTCGGTAGTGCATGGTGAGTTGTGTGGCTCTAGGAGGTTCTCAGGCCGAGAAACAGCCTCAACAACTTGCAATAACTTAAATTCATTTTGAACATTGCAAAAATGACAACATTTAGAAACGTCCCAGAATCACAAGACTAGGTGCATTGAAACCGCCTCGGCCCATAAAGACAGACCCTAATGTTTGTCCGATAGTTCTTTCAGGGACCCCATAGCAACGGCCGAAAAAAAAGTGAATTTTCAGCCCTAATGAAGGCCGCTGCTCGGTCTCCGAATGACCTATCGAGACGAAACTCGGGGCCGTCTCAGCTAGGCCTACTCAATGTCAGAACTGGACATGCAGCTCGAATGTAACTTTTTTATTTATTTAATGGTTTAAACAGAAGGGGGCCGGCTCTGAAATGCGTGATAGTTGGCTTCTAAAAGAGTTGGACAAAGTGAGTTTGGTGTCAGTATGTATAAGTTTGGTGTCAGTATGATATCTTATTGACTGATGGCAGTAAAATATATTGGCAGTGTACATATATTTAATGAGGGATTTATCATCATCATCAAATGGAAAGGCTGAAATCAAGACCAACGAGCGATGGAGAGGAACCATTATCACTGCTCGGCCATCCCGACTTCAACGAGCCAGTCAATGGGGCATTTCTGTAGTATATTAGAGCATGTCCAATTCGGTAAACACCCATTGTAAGAAATCGCAAATGGACAGTTTACATTTGTCCATTTCCAATGTATTTAATGAGGGATTTTCCATCACCAAATGGACAGGCTGAAATCAACACCAACAAGCGATTGGACAGTGTCCATTACATATATGCTATATTGTCACTGAGTATGCTCTTCTGCAAGTTGACAGTGTCCATCGCCAATGTATGTCCATAAGGACTACCAATTATGAAATGGACATGCTGAATCAACATCAACGAGAAATTCTTACTTTCTATTATCAAACATGACAAATAGACCTAGGTTGATTCAGGCCTTAACAAACATGCCTCCATAAAGAAAATGAGAATTAAAAACAGGTTCAGCCCCTGGCTCGACCGTGATCTAGCAGAGTTACTCCACCTCAAGAATTGCATTTGGCGAAAGGCTCGGCACACACTCAGGCTGACTGGCTCTCATTCAAGCAAATGAGAAATAAGTGCACTTAAGACTATCCGGAAGGCCAAAGTTAGTTACTTTAAGGAGCAGTTCTCTCTGTGGGTCTAACCCAAATAAGTTCTGGAAAACAATTAAAGACCTGGAGAATAAACCCTCGTCCTCACAGCTGCCCATGTCCCTTAATGTTGATGTGGTTGTTACTGACAAGAAGCACATGGCTGAGCTTTTTAAATCACTTCATTAAGTCAGGATTCCTATTTGACTCATTGCCTGTCCAACATGTCCTCATCTCCCACCCCTTCTAATGCGACTAGCCCTGATGCTCCTCTCTCTTTTTCCCCTGCCCTGCTACAAAGTTTCTCCCTGCAGGCGGTCACTGAGTCCGAGGTGCTAGAGGAGCTCCTTAAATTTGACCCCCCAAAAAACAATTTCTTCTGTAAGGTTGCTGCCCCTACAATCGCCAAGCCCGTCTCTCCTCTCTGGAGAGGTTCCCATTGCTTGGAAGGCAGCCACAGCTCATCCTTTATTTAAAGGGGGAGATCAAGCTGATCCTAACTGTTACAGGTCTATTTCTATTTTGCCCTGTTTACCAAAGGTGTTGGAAAAACTTGTCAATAATCAATTGACTTGCTTTCTTGATGTCTACAGTATTCTCTCTGGTATGCAATCTGGTTTCCACTCAGGTTATGTATGTGTCACTGCAACCTCAAAAGTCCTCAATGTCACCATCGCCCTTGATTCTAAGCAATGTTGTGCTGCTATTTTTATTGACTTGGCCAAAGCCCCTTTGATACGGTAGACCATTACATTCTTGTGGGCCGGCTAAGGAGTATTGGTGTCCCTGAGGGATCTTTGGCCTGGTTTGCTAACTACCGCTCTCAAAGAGTGCAGTGTATGAAGTCAGAGCAGCTGCTGTCTCAGCCACTGCCTGTCACCAAGGGTGTACCCCAATGCACGATCCTAGGGCCCACGCTCTTCTCAATTTACATGAACATGAATGTCCAACAAGCTTTCTCTACCCTTAACCTTGTTCTGAACACCTCCAAAACAAAGGTAATGTGGTTTGGTAAGAAGAATGCCCCTCTCCCCACAGGTTTGATTACTACCTCTGAGGGTTTAGAGCTTGAGGTAGTCACCTCATACAACTACTTGGGAGTATGGCTTGACGGTGCACTGTCCTTCTCTCAGCACATATCAAAGCTGCAGGCTAAAGTTAAACCTAGACTTGGTTTCCTTTATCGTAATCGCTCCTCTTTCACTCCAGCTGCCAAACTAACCCTGATTCAGATGACCATCCTACCCATGCTAGATTACAGAGACATAAATTATAGATCGGCAGCTAAGGGTGCTCTCGAGCGGCTAGATGTTCTTTACCATTCGGCCATCAGAATTGCCACCAATGCTCCTTATAGGACACATCACTGCACTCTATACTCCTCTGTAAACTGGTCATCTCTACATACCAGTTGCAAGAACCACTGGTTGATGCTCATTTATAAAAGCCTCTTAGGCCTCACAGATATTTACTGCAACCCTCATCCTCCACATACAAAACCCGTTCTGCCAATCACATTCTGTTAAATAAAGCACAGACATCACTGGGTCGCTCGTCTTTTCAGTTGGCTGCATCCAGCGACTGGAATGAGCTGCGACAAAACACTCAAACTGGACCGTTTTTTTATCTCAATGTCTTAATTCAAAGACTCAAATCATGGATACTTACTGACAGTTTTGGCTGCTTTGCGTCATGTATTGTTGTCTCTACCTTCTTGCCCTTTGTGCTGTTATCTGTGCCCACTAATGTTTGTACCATGCTTCGTGCTGCTGCCATGTTGTTGCTACTATGCTGTGTTGTCATGGGTTGTTGCCATGGTGTTGTTGTCGTCTTAAGTCTCTTTATGTAGTCTTGTGTTGTCTCGCTTGTCGTGATGTGAGTTGTCATATATTTTTAACCCCAGCCCCCGTCCCCGCTGGAGGCCTTTTTCCTTTTGGTAGGCCGTCATTGTAAATAAGAATTTGTTCTTAACGGACTTGCCTAGTTAAAAAAAAAGAAAAAAAAACGCACCCTTGGACTGTCTGAAGGCATGCTAATAAATGATTTAGCTCTGTATCGGACAAGGCCAGCTCTCTTCACTGCTAACAAAGAGCATATTTTAAATGTCAATTGTTAAGTTGACCAATTAAAGTCTAAGAGTGGGTGATGATTCAGAGAGCTAACAGGTTGGCTGCTCTCCCTGCATGCGCACACACAAAGCTATAAAAGCCATCTAATGTTCTAACACATTGTTCTTTTCAGCTCACTAACTACCATTAAGGGCCATCTGCAGCTCAGTTGTTCTAAGTGGATAGTGTGTGCACGATTTGTGTGATTAACAAATAGTGGTGGGGGGGAAACAAGTTACTTATCACGTTATTATTTTTAGACAATGATATTTAACTCGAAGTATCGATTTGTAAAAAACTTTTGTTTACACACACACACACACAACGAAACATTAGGAACACTCTTTCCATGACAGACTGACCAGGTTAAAGCTATGATCCCTTATTGATGTTACTTATTTAATCCAGTGAGTGTGTCAAGAACGGCAACGCTGCTGGGGTTTTCATGCTCAACAGTTTGTGTGTATCAAGAACGGTCCACCACCCAAAGGACATCCAGTCAACTTGACAACTGTGGGAAGCACTGGTCAACATTGGCCAGAATCCCTTTGGAATGCTTTTGACACCTTCTAGAGTCCATGCCCTGACAAATTGAGGCTGTCAACTCAATATTAGTAATGTGTTCCTGTTTTGGACACCTACTCATTCCAGGGTTATTATTTTTTATATTTTCTACATTGTAGAATAATAGTGAATACATCAAAACTGTGAAATAACACATATGGAATCATGTAGTAACCAAAAGAGGTACAAAATCAAAATATATTTTCAATTTTAGATTTTTCATAGTATCGACCCTTTGCCTTGATGACAGCTTTGCACACTCTTGGCATTTCCACAACCTGCTTCATGGAGGTAGTCACCTGGAATGTATTTCAATTAACAGGTGTGCCTTGTTAAAAGTTAATTTGTGGAATTTCTTTCCTTCTTAATGCATTTGAACCAATCAGTTGTGACAAGGTAGGAGTGGTTAACAGAAGATAGCCCTATTTGGTGAAAGACCAAGCCCATATTATGAAGGTCAGTCAATCCGGAACATTTCAAGAACTTTGAAAGTTTCTTCAAGTGCAGTCGCAAAAACCATCAAGTGCTATGAAACTGGCTCTCATGAGGACCGCCACAGGAAAGGAAGATCCAGAGATTACCTCTGCTGCAGAGGATAAGTTCATTACAGTTACCAACCTCAGAAATTGCAGCCCCAAAAAATGCTTCAGAGTTAAAGTAACAGACACATCTCAACATCAACTGTTCAGACGAGACTGCGAGAATTAGGCCTTCATGGTCAAATTGCTGCAAAGAAACCACTAAAGGACACCAATAAGTAGTAGAGATTTGCTTGGTCGAAGAAACACAAGCAATGGACATTATGGTGGAATCTGTCCTTTGGTCTGTTTAGTCCAAATTTGAGACTTTTGGTTCCAACCGCTGTGTCTTTGTGAGAGGCAAAGTAAGTGAACGGATGATCTCCGCATGTGTGGTTCCCACCATGAAGCATGGAGGGGGTGCTTTGCTTGTGACACTGATTTATTTAGACATTTCTAAGTGACCCCAAACTTTTGAATGGTAGTGTGTGTGTGTATTTTGAAATGTCCTTGTTTTTGATAGAAAAGCACCCCCACAACATGATGCTGCCACCCCCGTGCTTCACGGTTGGGATGGTGTTCTTCAGCTTGCAAGCTACCCCCCTTTTCCTCCAAACATAACAATGGTCATTATGGCCAAACAGTTCTATTTTTGTTTCCTCAGACCAGAGGACATTTCTCCAAAAAAGTACTATTCATGACCCCATGTGCAGTTGCAAATCGTAGTCTGGCTTTTTTATTGCGGTTTTGGCGCAGCGGCTTCTTCCTTGCTGAGCGGCCTTTCAAGTTATGTAGATATAGGACTCGTTTTACTGTGGAAAAAGATACTTTTGTACCCGTTTCCTCCAGCATCTTCACAAGGTCCTTTACTGGAACGGGTCATGCTGAATCAGGAAAGGGTCTTCCCCAAACTGTTGCCACAATGTTGGAAGCACAGAATGATCTAGAATGTCATTGTATGCTATAGCGTTAAGATTTTGCTTCACTAGAACTAAGGGGCCTAGCCGAAACATGAAAAACAGCCCCAGACCCCCGTGCACAAAGCCAGGTCCAAACAGAAATGGTTTGTCGAGATCGGTGTGGAAAAACTTAACTGGCCTGCATAGAGCCCTGACCTCAACCCAATCGAACACCTTCGGGATGAATTGGAATGCCGACTGCGAGCTAGGCCTAATCACCCAACAGTACCCACCTCACTAACGCTTGTGGCTGAATGGGGGGCGGTCGCATAACTATAGGATAGTATAAAAAGACACCAATTGTAAGCCCCTCTGGATAAGACTGTCTATTAAATGACTAAAATGTGATTCTAAAATGTTCTGCGACTTAGGAGCATAGAATATTCAGTACCCTACCAAATGAAGGGCTCCCAAGTTGCGCAGTAGTCTAAGACACTGCATCTCAGTGCAAGAGGCATCACTGCAGTACCTGGTTCAAATCCAGGCTGCATCACATCCGGCAGTGATTGGGGGTCCCATAGGGCGGCGCACAATTGGCCCAGTGTCGTCCGGGTTTGGCCGTCATTGTAAATAAGAATTTGTTCTTACTTGCCTAGTTAAACAAAGGATAAATTAAATAAACTAGATAGCCCAATCAAGGTAGCCACCCTCCAAACAAGTGAACCTCACTGATCAAACCACCAAAAGGCATCTATCTAATGAACTTAACAGCTATGCAACACAACTCAACAAACCAAACCAGTGGATGAAGTGAAATGTTCCTAAGCCAGTCTGCCTGCTGCCACATTGCTAACTAGGAAATTACTTAGTTTCCACAGACAGCATATCACCTAGTGATAGACTCCTCAGCAACACAAAAACCTAAATCAAATCCTTCAAAATTATATAACGGAAAGACACCGAGCTAAATAATTGAGAGAAAAGATTGAAACGCCAAACAAACAAACTTCTTAAGTCAAACATCTTTGAATGGAAATGCACAAATCAAAAGCTGAGACCGAAATGTCAGTCATCCTGTAAATGAGTTTAAGACTATTTGTAGTCCCTTCTGAGAGGGCTACGGAGAGCAGAGAGGGACAAACCTTTGTCTTCTGCTGGGTTTATACACTTGTGTAGTCTCCACTGTTTACTGCTGCTAGAGACTTGTGCAATGTGAAACTCACGCACCCCAGCCTCGCTCTGTAGAAAGAGAGAGCGCGAATACGTATCATAACGACCAGCATTTAAAGTCAACACATTGAACATCAATGTCTGTCATAACATTCATGTGTACATCAAATCTTTACATCCACATCAGCATGCCTGTACAGAACACAAAAGCGGAACCTTGAATAACAATGTTCCATCAAAAATTAGCTTAACTGCGAGTGATTGTGTGACTGAAATAGAGAGAGACTGAAATAGCATGTGTGTGTATGAGTATTACAATGGAACGTGTTAGTGTGTGTGTATATATAGCATGCTTGTGTGCGCATGAGTGTTGAGCTCACCGAGTTGATGTTCTCCACGTCAACAAAGACCAGCATGCTGCCGTTCCTCTCCTCCTCCTCCTCAGGGAGTGTGTTACTACGGCAAGCTGTGGCCCGAACAGACAGCGAACGACTGGCACAAATAAATACTGTGTGACGCAACACCCTGTGACTGGGGGGGTGTCAGAGAGAGGGGGAGGGAAATAGAGAGAAGGGGCAGGGGGGTAAGGAGGGGGAGAGAGAGGGGTTTGAGATGGAGGAAAGCAAAGAACGTGAGTGGAGTGACAGAAGGAGAGCAGAAGTTAGATGGAGGGATGGTAAAAAGAGAAATGGGTGGAGGGAACGAGATGAGGAAAGAGATTGAGTTCATGTAATGCATTTTCAGCTCATAATCGTCATGCTTAGTAATGCAGCAGGCTCACCATAATTGAAACTACGGAAACCAAGTTAAAAGTAAACAATTTAATTTAAACAGATCAGGCACATTCTGTAAGATGTGAAAGGTCCTTTATGAGGAGAAAAAAGTATTACTTTCTAAAGTGGCTTTTCAAAAGTGCCCTAATTTGATCTCCAATGAGCAAATTTTTTATTTTATTTCACCTTTATTGAACCAGTTGAGAACAAGTTCTCATTTACAACTGCGACCTGGCCAAGATAAAGCAAAGCAGTGCGACACAGAGTTACACATGGAATAAACAGAAGTAGTCAATAACACAACAGAAAAAAATCTATATACAGTGTGTGCAAATTAGGTAAGATTAGGGAGGTAAGGCAATAAATAGGCCGTAGTGGCCAAGTAATTAAAATTCAGCTATTAAACACTGGAATGGTAGATGTGCAGAAGATGAATGTGCAAGTAGAGATACTGGGGTGCAAAGGAGCAACATAAAAAAAAGTCAATATTTGCAGTGTTGACCCTTCTTTTTCAAGACCTCTGCAATCCGTCCTGGCATGCTTTCAATTTACTTCTGGGCCACATCCTGACTGATGGCAGCCCATTCTTGCATAATCAATGCTTGGAGTTTGTCAGAATTTGTGGGTTTGTTTGTCCACCCGCCTCTTGAGGATTGACCACAAGTTCTCAATGGGATTAAGGTCTGGGGAGTTTCCTGGCCATGGACCCAAAAATTGATGTTTTGTTCCCCGAGCCACTTAGTTATCACTTTTGCCTTATGGCAAGGTGCTCCATCATGCAGGAAAAGGCATTGTTCGTCACCAAACTGTTCCTGGATGGTTAGGAGAAGTTGCTCTTGAAGGATGTGTTGGTACCATTCTTTATTCATGGCTGTGTTCTTAGGCAAAATTGTGAGTGAGCCCACTACTTTGGCTGAGAAGCAACCCCACACATGAATGGTCTCAGGATGCTTTACTGTTGGCATGACACAGGACCGATGGTAGTGCTCACCTCGTCTTCTCCGGACAAGCTTTTCCCGGATGCCCCAAACAATCGGAAAGGGGATTCATCCGAGAAAATGACTGTACCCCAGTCCTCAGCAGTCCAATCCCTGTACCTTTTGCAGAATATCAGTCTGTCCCTGATGTTTTTCCTGGAAAGAAGTGACTTCTTTGCTGCCCTTCTTGACACCAGGCCATCCTCCAAAAGTCTTCGCCTCACTGTGCGTGCAAATGCACTCTCACCTGCCTGCTACCATTCCTGAGCAAGCTTTGTACTGGTGGTGCCCCGATCCCACAGCTGAATCAACTTTAGGAGACGGTCCTGGCACTTGCTTGACTTTCTTGGGCACCCTGAAGTTATCTTCACAACAATTGAACCGCTCTCCTTGAAGTTCCGATAAATGGTTGATTTAGGTGCAATCTTACTGGCAGCAATATCCTTGCCTGTGAAGCCCTTTTGTGCAAAGCAATGACGACGGCACGCGTTTCCTTGCAGGTAACCATGGTTGACAGAGGAAGAACAATGATTCCAAGAACCACTTAGAAATACACACCTGTATTGAAATGATACATAATATGCTTCAGGCAGTGATTAAGTTTGGCCGGTACTCATCGTAAGTTTTCTACTGCTTGATTACACCCATCAAGTCCACTCTAACAGAATATTTGCTCTAAAATGTGTGAAATTACCACTGAAAGAGACTAACGTAATTTTTTTTTTTTACTTAATTCATATATAATTTTATCATTTAATACAATTGGAGAAGAGACATGAGGAATCTCTTCCATGTTCCACTCCTTGGTTCGTGTACTAGTGAATAATCTTCAACTCTCCCTATGCCTCTCCCCTACCTGAATATAAAAGGCTACTTTCTCCCCTTAGCGCTTTCGTATTACACTATTTGGCTTGCGCAATGTGTATTGAGTAATGAGTGAATACCAGTCTTCTCTTCCTCTACCTGATCTTAACTTGAGCTGTCTTGTGTTAAGACTTCAAACGTAGGCAGCTTTCACAATTTTTTTGAGGATTCCATCAGCTCCATCCCATCTTTTATTTTATATAATGAGATAGTTTCTTGCATTCATGTCTTGCATCAGGCAGCTTCCCCACGGTCCTACCTGAATAAAATAGCCTGCTCTCTCTTCTACCTGATTAACAGGCAGCTCTCTCTCCCCTTTCTGGATGGCTGGTGTAGGCCTAATGTGCGATGAGTAACAGGCTTCTCTCTTGAATAACTCTGCCCTATCGGATTATGAAAGGATGCTCTTTCGCTCTCCCCTACCTGATTTGGATTCTCTCCCCTGCTTCAATGGCTGTTCTAAATGTGGCTTTTCAGTATGTAGTGCGTATCATACTTTGTTCTTGAATAACTCTCCCATACCTGATCTTGGCTTGTGTAGTGAATATCCTACCTGATCTTGCCTCCCTGCTCAGCGCTCTCGTAGTAGAACAGGAAGTGGATCTCGTGGACTCCTTCCTGGTCTGGTCCTCTCAGCCACAGGGGCAGCTGGGTAGATTCTCCAGGCTTTAGTGTCCCCTCTCCTAGAGGGATCTCCGTTATCCCTTTACCCCCCGTACCGGACACTCCTCCTCCCCTCAACCCTATCCCTGACCCAAAGTCCCCCTCTGAAACCAATGTCACCGCGGCAACGGACCCGGGGGTGGCGCCAGGGGGTGTGGCCAGGGTCTTGTAGGCGGAGCAGTTTTCAAAAGAGGTGGGGCTGAGGGGGGTGAGAGGTGTGGCTAAGGAGGAGCTTCCAAAGGTAAAGAAGTCTGGGTGCGTGGACGCCACCCGCAGGCCACACAGGGTAACGCGACTCACGTTACAGAACTCCACGTAAGCCTTCCTGATCTCACCACATAGCAGGGCAGTAGGGAACTGGAGGAAGAATACCTGGGGGGGGGGGGGGGGGAAGAGGGGTGGGATGGTGATAGAGAAATGGGGACAGAGTGAGGTTAGTTAGTGTGTGACCAGTTACAGTGTAACAGTCCTTCTCAGGAGACTGGCAGATAAATAAAGCAGTGATAGGGAGGGACTTGGCTGCCAGTCATTTGAATATAGACTAGTCTGAATCCATCCCATAATTACTTATATACTGCCCAGTTCAATCTAAATGGTAATACATCGCAGAAATTGAAAAAGTAGATGGGGAAAAACGTAGATGAAATCTACCATAGACCAATTCACATCGCTGGTGTGAAAACATCAGTCATACAGGGAAAGAGAAGGGCAGACAGCAGAGGATAAAGGACGAGCCCTGAATCAAACATTCACCCCCTAGCCATTCCTGTGAATCTAATAATTACTTCCACCAATCCAATCCTCTCAGATCTACAGAAGTGTCCAGTGAGTAGGGACGTAGAGATCAAGGGGCTAAGGGTTGATTTGGAATTGAGAATACCTCTAGCAGGGGCATGGGAGGGGTGATGGTGGGGTCAAGACGTCGGTCAGGACCGTGGCTAACTGAGGTCTTCTCCTCTTTGGTCTGGTTCAACCGCGGTCCCTGGATCTCTAGGTCCTGTCGACCACGAACTGATGTCCCCTCTGCCGCTGAGGGACCTGTTGAGAGGACCGCAACCACAACGGTCAAGTGAGAGGGACCAAAACAAGATTATAAACCAGGTGGTTCAAGCCCTGAATGCTAATTGGTTGAAAGCCGTGGTATATCAGATCCTATTCCTCGCGAATGACAGAAAATTACTATTTACTGGTCTAGTTACGTTGGTAACCAGTTTATAATAGCAATAAGGCACCTCGGGGGTTTGTGGTATATGGCCAATATACCACAGCTAAGGTCTGTATCCAGGTAAGCTGTGCTAAGTACAGCCCTTAGCCATGGTATATTGGCAATATACCACACACCCTCGGGCCTTATTGCTTAATTATAGTACTGGTTTCACTGTGTGTGACTGCATGACCATGTGTATGTTACCTTCGCTCTGTGAGGCTGCGGTGCTGTTGATAGTAGTGTCTCCAGTAGAGGAGGTAGAGGCCAGGTTATAGACTAGACCCAGGATGTTGAGCTGACCTGTCTGGTGGGGCAGCAGCTTCAGACGAGCCTGAGGGAGGAGACAGAGGAATCAGAAAGAGAAGAAATTGATAGAGACTTTTAAGAAGAAAAAGAAGAGACTGTGGGTCGGACAGAGAGAATTAGGGCGAGAGAGGGGAAAGACAGCAAGAAGAGAGAACTAGAGAATCATAAAAGTCAGCTTACCAATTTCGTCTCCTCAGGGCTCAGGTAGAACTCTGGGATGACTTCTGTGGCAATGACGTCATCTTTCTGTGGGGTCTGCAGCAAGAGGGATTGTAAAAAGTAGAGGTTAAATGAGCCTGCTGATGACATTTGCAGACATATGAGCCGATTGAAGAATAGTAGGGTCATATTCAACAGGCACCAAACGAAAGAGAACAAACTGTGAGGGACTTATCCAATAAGAAAAAGGTGTTTTTGTTTCAGTGTGTACTTATGATACGACCCTGCTCTTACAGCACTGTAGCCTCAAAGACCAAAGGTAACACACACTCTTACCCTGGGAACGCTGGCCTCCTTCTCGTTGCTGATGGCCACAGCATCTCCGACCGAGTCTTCCTGCGGTTGCGGTCGATTGAAGTCTTTGAGTGTGAACTTCCAGAGCAGCGAGAGGTCAGAGAGAACAAGTGGAACCTTCAGAGGGTTCCGGAACACCACCTCAACTATGATGGGTTCTAGAAAGAGAGAGAGAGAGAAATGAGGGGCAGATCGAGCGAGCGACGAGGGTAGAGCGAGCGACGAGGGGCAGAGCGAGAGAATGCGCGAGTGGTGAGCGAACGACGAGGGGCAGAGCGAGAGAATGCGCGAGCGAGGAGGGGCGGGTAGAGCGAGCAACAGAGGCGAGCGACGAGGGGCGGAGTGACGAAGGGCGGGTAGAGCGAGCGACGAGGGGCGGGTAGGGCGAGCAGCGAGAGGCGGGTAGGGGGAGCGACGAGAAGCAGAGCGACGAGGGGCAGAGCGACGAGGGGCGGGTAGGGCGAGCGGTGGGTAGGGCGAGCGGTGGGTAGGGCGAGCGGAGAGGCGAGGGGCGGAGCGAGAGACGAGGGGCGGAGCGAGGGAGCGACGAGGGGTGGAGCAACGAGGAGCATAGCGACGAGGGGCGGGTAGGGCGAGCGGCGGGGCGAGGGTAGGGGGAGCGGCGAGGCGAGGGTAGGGGGAGCGGCGAGGCGAGGGTAGGGGGAGCGGCGAGGCGATCGACGGGTAGGGGGAGCGGCCAGGCGATCGACGGGTAGGGGGAACAGAGAGGCGAGGGGCGGAGCGAGAGACGAGGGGCGGAGCGAGGGAGCAACGAGGGGCGGGTAGGGCGAGCGGCGGGGCGAGGGTAGGGGGAGCGGCGAGGCGAGGGGGAGCGGCGAGGCGAGGGTAGGGGGAGCGGCGAGGCGAGGGTAGGGGGAGCGGCGAGGCGATCGACGGGTAGGGGGAGCGGCGAGGCGATCGGCGGGTAGGGGGAGCGGCGAGGCGATCGGCGGATAGGGGGAGCGGCGAGGCGATCGACGGGTAGGGGGAGCGGCGAGGCGATCGGCGGGTAGGGGGAGCGGCGAGGCGATCGACGGGTAGGGGGAGCGGCGAGGCGAGGGGCGCGTAGGGGGCGAGGCGAGGGGCGCGTAGGGGGAGTGGCGAGGGGCGCGTAGGGGGAGTGGCGAGGCGAGCGACGCGTAAGGGGAGCGACACGTAGGGAGCGACGAGGCGAGCGGCACGTAGGGGGAGTGACGAGGCGGGGGAGCGACGAGGCGGGGGAGCGAGTGGCGGGTGGGTAGGCCGAGCGAGCAGCGGGTGGGTAGGCCGAGCGAGCGACGGGTAGGCCGAGCGAGCGCCGGGATGGCCGAGCGAGCGCCGGGATGGCCGAGCGAGCGACGGGATGGCCGAGCGCCGAGCGAGCGACGTGGGGACGAGCGCCGAGCGAGCAACGCGGGGCCGAGCAAGGGAGGTAGCAGCGAAAGGGATAGCGAGGTAGTGGCGAAAGGAAGAGACAAGAGGAAGGGAGCAGGATGAGAACAGACAACTTCTAAAATGTATTAAATTACTAAAATTGTCAATCTACACAATATACCCCATAATGAGAAAGGGAACTCGGGTTTTTAGAAAGTTTTTCAGGTTTGAGACCAGAGTGCTGGAGTCGCCTCTTCACAGCTGACGTTGAGACTTGTGTTTTGTGGGTACTATTTAATGAAGCTGCCAGTTGAGGACTTGTGAGGCGTCCGTTTCTCAAACTAGACAGTCCAACATACTTGTCTTCTTGCTCAGTTGTGCACCGGGGCCTCCTTCATTTCTCAGAACAAGAATAGACTGACGAGTTTCTGCAGAAGAAAGGTCTTTGTTTCTGGCCATTTTGTTATCGAACCCACAAATGCTAATGCTCCAGTTACTCAACTAGTCAAAATAAGGCCAGTTTTCTTGCTCCTTTAACCTGTTTGGTATAGGGGGCAGTATTGAGAATTTTGGAAAAAATATGTTCCCATTTTTAACTGCCTCCTACACCAACTCAGAAGCTAGAATATGCATATTATTGTTCAGGTTTGGATAGAAAACACTCTGAATTTTCTAAAACTGTTTGAATGGTGTCTGTGAGTATAACAGAACTCCTATGGCAGGCAAAAACCTGACAAGGCTTCAAGCAGGAAGTACCCTGTCTGACAAGGAGTCGTGCGTCTTACCTCTTTTTATTGAAAAGTAAGGATCTTAGCTGTAACGTGACAATTCCCAGGGCTCCAATAGGCTCTCAGAGCCCGCGAAATAACTGAAGGTTTACGAGGGAACCTCAGGTTGAAATATATTATCGCCTTTTGTAAGTGGATGCTCGGAGGACCTTTCAATGATGCGCGTGCATGAGTCGCTTCTGAGGAGAAATTTTATTCGGCTGTTTAGGCTCAATGCATACTCCCGGTCGGAATATTATCACTTCTCTACGACATAAATGGCATAAAAATTTGTTTTAAACAGCGGTTGACATGCTTCGAAGTACGGTAATGGAATATTTAGACATTTTTGACAAGCCAACGCGCCATGCGCGGGACCGTGAAAAAGCATTCTAGAACTCACGAACAAAACGTCGCTGTTGGAACATAACGATGGATTATTTGGGACCAAACCAACATTTGTTATTGAAGTAGAAGTCCTGGCAGTGTATTCTGATGAAGAACAAGCAAGGTAAGAACATTTTTCTTATAGGAAATGTGATTTTGGTGGAGGCTGAACTGGGTGGGTATCTAAATAGCTAGCCCTGTAATGCCGGGCTATGTACTTAGATTATTGCAAAATGTGCTTCATCCGAAAAGCTATTTTAAAATCGGACATATCGAGTGCATAGAGGGGTAATGTATCTATAATTCTTAAAATAATTGTTATGCTTTTTGTGAACGTTTATCGTGAGTAATTTAGCAAACTGTTAGTAAATTCACCGGAAGTTTGCGGTGGTTATGCTTTTTCTGAACGTCACATGCTAATGTAAAAAGCTGGTTTTTGATATAAATATGAACTTGATTGAACAGACATGCATGTATTGTATAACACAATGTCCTAGGTGTGTCATCTGATGAAGATTATAAAAGGTTAGTGCTGCATTTAGCTGTGGTTTGGGTTTATGTGACATGATATGCTAGCTTGAAAAATGGGTGTCAGATTTTTTCTGGCTGGGTACTCTGCTAACATAATCTAATGTTTTGCTTTTGTTGTAAAGCCTTTTTGAAATCGGACAGTGGGGTTAGATTAACGAGATTCTTGTCTTTAAATAGCTGTGAAATAGTCATATGTTTGAGAAATTGAAGTTATAGCATTTCTAACGATTCAAAAATCGCGCCACTGGATTGAAGTGGCTGTTACGTAGGTGGGACGAAATCGTCCCACATACCCCAGAGAGGTTAATCAGAACAACAGTTTTCAGTTGTGCTAACATAATTGCAAAAGGGTTTTCTAACGATCAATTAGCCTTTAAAATGATAAACTTGGATTAGCTAACACAACGTGCCATTGGAACACAGGAGTGATGGTTGCTGATAATGGGCCAGTGTACAGCTATGTAGCTATTCCATTAAAAAAAACTGCCGTTTCCAGCTACAAGTCATTTACAACATTGTCTACATTGTATTTCTGATCAATTTGATGTTAATTTAATGGACAAAAAAAGTGCTTTTCTTTCAAAAACAAGAACATTTCTAAATGACCCCAAACTTTTGAACGATAGTGTACATTTGCAAAAAAGGACAGAAAACTGTTTTTGCTTTGTCATTATGGGGTAGTGTGTGTAGATTGATGAGGGAAAAAATGTGTTAAAAGTCAAGGTGTCTGATTACTTTCCTAAAGGCACTGTATGTGAGGATAGTGAAATCAATACTATTTATAATGTGCGTGTGGTTGTAGGTGAAGGGTTGTCTGAGTGGGCTAACTATCAAGCTAATCAGACGTATAGTTGAATAGAAGAAAGAGAGAGATGAGGGAGTGGGATAAGAAAAAAAAGCCGTGCTAAAAGGAGGAGGGATGAGAGACAGGAGTGCTAGTGTAGTTACCCTCCACAACAGCAAGTGGGAAGCGGAGGTTGTCCGTCTGACTGTTCAGGCAGCACTGGGTGGGTTGAAACGTTGCTGGAACGACCCCACGTTTTGCGGCGGCAACCACCTGCTCCTCGAGGTCCTGCCACATGGCAGCTAGGTCCCGGTCAAACTCCTGGTCCAAGGACACATGGGTGGCTGCCTGCTTCTCACCTGATTAATAAATCAATATCACAATCAATTAGGGATGTAACAATTCACCGATATGCATCAGTTCCAAAAATACCTAATCTTTGTGACAACTGCGTCCTCTTCTTCAGTGTCGAACTAAGCATGTCATTGTGTTGACAGTCATTGATCTACAAGTCATTTTGCATGTAAAAAAAACAACAAAAAAAACAAACAGGCATTATCACTAGCTGATAGAAATTCTTCGATGTTTAAAAAGAATGATTAAATAATTCCACCCTGAAACCTAATTATTAGTGATATGGTTTATTTGTAAGTCGCTCTGGATAAGAGCATCTGCTAAATGACGTAAATGTAAATGTTATGTAGCCTGTATAATGAGTAACTAAAATGTTCAGCATAAATCTAACTAGGTTGGACTGGGGAAGAGAGGAATGTTGGTGTGTGTGTTTAAGTAAACACCAAGAACCGTTAAACTGTGGTTGACCTGCCCTAGCTTGAACTCTGAGGGTTTATGATATGAGAGGGAGTACCCCTCAAGGTTTCCCTAATCTCAGAGGAATGAAACTGTCGGCTGGGTAATGCTCTACAGTGTTGAGAGTTCTGGGGAAGAAGATAACTAACTCTCCTTAATGTTTGTGTGTATGTGTGTGCATAAATAAGAAGCCTGGTATATAATTGATGTCTTTGTATATGAACTGCAGAGCGCCCTCGTGAATAAACATTCTTGACTATTGTAAGCTGGGAATTCTGTCTGTTTTATTTAAACCAGAACTTGATGAACTCTGAGTTGCAGACGGAGTATTTGAATTGAAGTTCAGTTTATGAACATTGAGAACATAATTCTCATAGCAATTGGTCCTTCGAGCCGGATCCAAAAATCTGTCCCTGTCTTCCTAAGGTAACACACCGAAAACCGTGCACGGGCGGGTCATCGACCCGTAAATTAAAGACCTGTCCCCTGAAATTGGGGTTCCATAACAGCCCGGCATATATCTAAGATCGACAGAGACGGTGACGGGATCCAGCCTACAAGACGAAGGTCAGTAAATCTTTATTCACGGATTTGGGGAATTGACGTCTGGGTTACATTCAGAGAAATATTTTTATGATTCTGTGGTTTGGACATTGAGCTCTAGATCTGATTGGGCATTCTAACCTGGTGACCTGTCTTTAGAATTTTGTGTAGAGAACCCTGATATAGGTAGTATTCTATGCAATTGGAAGATAGGAATTGGGTGTAGAAGCCACCTAGGAATTGTTAAGTCCTCAGTGACTTTGTCCAAAACGACATTGGGTATCTGCACTACCAGTGTAAACTAGCTAATATTGAGATCTAAGCGAAAGATTGGTTAAATCTGATCAAGGATATATTAGCAATTGAGTAAGAGAGTAAAAGAACACACCCATAGAAGGTAAAAAGCGCATACACAGATTGTGAGGAGAAGCATAACAACAACAGTAATTGAATAACATGGGTGGCAAATCCTCAAAGGAGGTTCCGGGATTAACCTGAGATGAGCAACATATGGAGTTAAAAGCTAAGAGAAATATCTATTTTGGTCCAAAGTGGAGAAAAGTATGAATTTGATGGAAGTTTGGACGTAGAGAACTTGGGACTAATGATAAGACAGAGACAACGAGAGTAATGAGAAATTCTTGGACATTTAAATTAGGGCCATTTTCTGGGGAATTGTCTCGGTAGTACATGCCTAATTTTACAACTACAGACAATTATAAATAGGTTTATTTGCGAGGGGTCTCGATCATTTCAATAGCATTGGTGGTTCAGTGGTTGAATCCTTGCCTACCATGCGGGAGATCCGGGTTCATTTCCAGCCTATGCATCAATAGACTAAAATCTGGGTTTCTGATTGAAATTCAACTGTTATGTTTTGCCTGGAAAGATATGGTTGTTAGTGTTTGTTTAAGATATAAACTGAACGTTTTAATAGCTTGTTTAGGTTAAATTGACAGACTAATTCATTTGGATATAATACGTTATTTGTGGCTTAACCTCTCTGGCGCATGTGGGACGAATTCGTCCCACCTACGTAACAGCCACTTCAATCCAGTGGCGCGATTTTTGAATCGTTTGAAATACTATTACTTCAATTTCTCAAACATATGACTATTTTACAGCTATTTAAAGATAAGAATCTCGTTAATCTAACCACACTGTCCGATTTCAAAAAGGCTTTACAACGAAAGCAAAACATTAGATTATGTCAGGAGAGTGCCCAGCCAGAAATAATCAGACACCCATTTTTCAAGCTAGCATATCATGTCACATAAACCCAAACCACAGCTAAATGCAGCACTAACCTTTTATGATCTTCATCAGATGACACACCTAGGACATTATGTTATACAATACATGCATGTCTGTTCAATCAAGTTCATATTTATATCAAAAAACAGCTTTTTACATTAGCATGTGACGTTCAGAAAAAGCATACCCCCCGCAAACTTCCGGGGAATTTACTAACAGTTTGCTAAATTACTCACGATAAACGTTCACAAAAAGCAAAACAATTATTTTAAGAATTATAGATACATTACTCCTCTATGCACTCGATATGTCCTATTACTCCTCTATGCACTCGATATGTTTAAAATAGCTTTTCGGATGAAGCACATTTTGCAATATTCTAAGTACATAGCCCGGCATCACGGGCTAGCTATTTAGACACCCGGCAAGATTAGCCTTCACCAAAATCACATTTCCTATAAGAAAAATGTTATTACCTTTCTTGTTCTTCGTCAGAATGCACTCCCAGGACTTCTACTTCAATAACAAATGTAGGTTTGGTCCCAAATAATCCATCGTTATATCCAAACAGCGGCGTTTTGTTCATGCGTTCTAGACACTATCAGAATACTAAATCACGGTCACAAGCATGGCGCATGGCGTGACAAAAATTTTATAAATATTCCATTACCGTACTTCGAAGCATGTCAACCGCTGTTTAAAACCAATTTTTATGCCATTTATCTCGTAGAAAAGCGATAATATTCCGACCGGGAATCTGCAATGAGCCTAAACAGCCGACTGAAATTTCTCCACGGGGGCGAATCGTGCACGCGCCTCATTCAATGGCCCTCTGATCGGCCACTTGGAAAAGGCGATAATCCGTTTCAGCCAGAGGCCGTCTCGTCATCGTTCAGGTTTTTCCCGGATTCTGAGAGCCTATTGGAGCCCTAGGAATTGTCACGTTACAGCTAAGATCCTTACTCTTCAATAAACAGATGCAAGACGCCGACTCCTTGTCAGACAGGCCACTTCCTGCATGAAACCTTGTCAGGTTTTTGCCTGCCATAGGAGTTCTGTTATACTCAGACACCATTCAAACAGTTTTAGAAACTTCAGAGTGTTTTCTATCCAAACCTGAACAATAATATGCATATTCTAGCTTCTGAGTTGGTGTAGGAGGCAGTTAAAAATGGGAACATATTTTTTCCAAAATTCTCAATGCTGCCCCCTAGCCCCAACAGGTTAAATGGTCTGCTGGAATAACGTATTGAGAATAAGAGTCGTATTAAAATAAATGAATCACAGATAATGGCGATAGAGTTGTGCCCACGGAAATGTTTTTTTTTTGGGGGTTTTTTTCCTAAAAGAGTTGAATGAAGTATTTTATAAATTTGGCAATTTACATGGTACTTTCTAAGTCTGGGATATTTCATAAGTGTGAAGCCAAAAGAGAGGAGAAAGTTCTAACATTCGTTTTAATCTTACAATAGAGATAAGGCAGAACGTTGTTTGAGTAGAGGTTATATTTTTACCCACTGGTAAGAAGAGGAGAGTTGGTTGTGCGCGATGGGCTATGTTTGGCTGTTAGGGATTCAGTTTTGTTATAAGTTTTTGATTATTGTTCAAGTAACGATAGTGAATTTAAGCAGGAAGTTAATGTATTCTAACATTATAATCTGTTTCCATTACGTGGTACGATGTCAGGTCAGTAAAGTGGATTGCAGGTTGAGTTAATTTTATTTTACAGGGACAGTGCACATCAATCACAGTTGTGTTTGTCTAATGGCATGGTAGTCCTATCAAGCACTTTGAGAGCCTGTTTGCAGACAGACTGAAGGGGTTTTAATGTTGTAAAGCTAGCTTGGGTCAAATTAGTCAAGTAGCATGTTAAAATAGGGGAGTTTCATAGATTTCAAGTACAGTATTGCATCCAAGGGTAGCGCATGTTCAATTAAGTACACACAACCATTGAGGAAGTTTAAAACTAATGATTGGAGGGAAAACAATGGAATTATAAGTATTATTAGGTTTTGTTTGTAGTCAACGTTTGGGTTTCCTGAATCGGTGTAGTATAACGAAATGCTGACCAAGTGGTTGTGTTTTTTTTTCTGGGAAAAGGAGTGCTTCATTGTCTCTCTGGAATGTTTCCTAGAGCCACGATATCTTAAAGGGGTATACACACATGGGATTTAATTAAAACACGTGAATTCTTTTGATAAAGGAATGTTCTGGGAAGCTGGGATACAACATGTAGGAAATGTTTGACAGTTTCTTTAATTTGTCTAATCAAGTAAGAAACATCTTTGAAGGGATGGTATGACTTTTGACCTTTGTCCGGGCTTTCCTTTGTGGTCTGATCAGCCTCATTGAAAAGCCATTTGGATAATGAATTTAACCTGTTTGGTATAGGGGGCAGTATTGAGAATTTTGGAAAAAATATGTTCCCATTTTTAACTGCCTCCTACACCAACTCAGAAGCTAGAATATGCATATTATTGTTCAGGTTTGGATAGAAAACACTCTGAATTTTCTAAAACTGTTTGAATGGTGTCTGTGAGTATAACAGAACTCCTATGGCAGGCAAAAACCTGACAAGGCTTCAAGCAGGAAGTACCCTGTCTGACAAGGAGTCGTGCGTCTTACCTCTTTTTATTGAAAAGTAAGGATCTTAGCTGTAACGTGACAATTCCCAGGGCTCCAATAGGCTCTCAGAGCCCGCGAAATAACTGAAGGTTTACGAGGGAACCTCAGGTTGAAATATATTATCGCCTTTTGTAAGTGGATGCTCGGAGGACCTTTCAATGATGCGCGTGCATGAGTCGCTTCTGAGGAGAAATTTTATTCGGCTGTTTAGGCTCAATGCATACTCCCGGTCGGAATATTAACACTTCTCTACGACATAAATGGCATAAAAATTGGTTTTAAACAGCGGTTGACATGCTTCGAAGTACGGTAATGGAATATTTAGACATTTTTGACACGCCAATGCGCCATGCGCGACACCGCGAAGAAGCATTCTAGAACTCACGAACAAAACGTCGCTGTTGGAACATAACGATGGATTATTTGGGACCAAACCAACATTTGTTATTGAAGTAGAAGTCCTGGCAGTGTATTCTGATGAAGAACAAGCAAGGTAAGAACATTTTTCTTATAGGAAATGTGATTTTGGTGGAGGCTGAACTGGGTGGGTATCTAAATAGCTAGCCCTGTAATGCCGGGCTATGTACTTAGATTATTGCAAAATGTGCTTCATCCGAAAAGCTATTTTAAAATCGGACATATCGAGTGCATAGAGGGGTAATGTATCTATAATTCTTAAAATAATTGTTATGCTTTTTGTGAACGTTTATCGTGAGTAATTTAGTAAAATCACCGGAAGTGTTCGGTGGGAATGCTAGTTCTGAACGTCACATGCTAATGTAAAAAGCTGGTTTTTGATATAAATATGAACTTGATTGAACAGACATGCATGTATTGTATAACACAATGTCCTAGGTGTGTCATCTGATGAAGATCATCAAAGGTTAGTGCTGCATTTAGATATGGTTTGGGTTTATGTGACATGATATGCTAGCTTGAAAAATGGCTGTGTGATTATTTCTGGCTGGGTACTCTGCTGACATAATCTAATGTTTTGCTTTTGTTGTAAAGCCTTTTTGAAATCGGACAGTGGGGTTAGATTAACGAGATTCTTGTCTTTAAATAGCTGTGAAATAGTCATATGTTTGAGAAATTGAAGTTATAGCATTTGTAACGATTCAAAAATCGCGCCACTGGATTGAAGTGGCTGTTACGTAGGTGGGACGAAATCGTCCCACATAGCCCAGAGAGGTTAAGGTCATTTGTAATACTGATTTTAAAGTAATTTGTGTAATTGATAATTATGATGGAGTTAATAGTTTTGACATTTGTAATTTTGACAAATAAGAAGTAAGATAGTCGGAAGGTTATGGCCTAAGGGTAGACTTAAGTCTCTCTTCCTATGGGTACAATATTTTTTCTTTGTGGAGGGTTTCAGAGTAATGATTGTGATCTGATTAGGTTATTTGAAACTTTGTTTTGTCTTTTTGACCAGTAGTAGTATTAGTTTATACAATACTCTCATGGAGAATTATGGGTTAAAAATGAGGCGAGGTGGGTTTATAAAAAAACAGTCATAAGGTTATTTTGAAACCCCCGCAATTTTGGCTAGAAATGTTTAGTAATCTAGCAAAGTTATATTTTCCCTTAGGTAATCAGCTGTTGTTGTATGCAGTGTAAGAAATTGAACACAACACAGCTGTGAAACTGATATAATAAGTATTATTATATTTTGTTGTTGAACAGGATTATAAAGTAATAAAGAATAACTTTAATAATGGTAGACTTATTTTAAGTATTTAGGACATATTTTAAGCCTGAAGGAGTAAGAACAAATGGGGAAAAGATTTTGGTCGTTCAGCTTCCGGACATCAGACAGTGGAAAGACTGTCTGCTCCATTGGTTATGAAACATGAGATGTCGGGAGGGCAGGAATGCATTCCAGTTCTGTACTCCAGGTTATGTCTAGATAATTTGTTGAATGAGTCTGTTGAATGTGGCTGTCACCCCCACAGAAAGGCCGAGACCATAAAAGAGATTATTCCCACCTTTGAAGACTTGTTAGAGGGGGGTGTAATTAGAGAAAGAGATGCACAGTGCAATTCTACAAGGTTTTGGCAAAGAGAGCAGCCCCAGTTGAGAATTCTGCCACAAGTGGAATGGTAACCACTTCGGGTAAACCTATTACACATGCTCAGTTGATTTTGAATTTATTAGATGCTGTACAGCTGCTAGAAAAGATAGTGAGCCTCACACTTACAAATAGCTAAGGGAACGGATAAAATTAGCAAGGGCAACAGGAAAGCAGATGAAGCGAAAAAGGCCGGTCTTAAACCACAGCCATTTAAACAGCAGTTGTAGTAGTAGATAAACAGCAGTAGATAAAAATGTACTACAGGACGGCCAATCTAGAGCACCAGTTAACCTGGTGCTCTAGATTGATGTGGTATAGTGGGCAGTATTTCCACGGCCGGATGAAAAACGTACCCAAATTAAACAGCCTACTACTCGGGCCCAGAGTCAAATATTTGCATATTATTAGTAGATTTGGATAGAAAACACTCTAAAGTTTCTAAAACTGTTTGAATGATGTCTGTGAGTATAACAGAACTCATATGGCAGGCAAAAACCTGAGAGGTATCCAGCCAGGAAGTGGGCACTCTGAGGGTTGTAGTCATTTCAAATTATGTTCTATTCAAACTACAGTGTCTGATGTCATATTGCACTTCCTAAGGCTTCCACTAGATGTCAACAGTCATGAGAACCTTGTTTGAGGCTTCTACAATGCAATTTGATTGAATAATACCCGGAACAGTAAGTGGTCAGGCTGGGGTCACTTCATTACCTCATGCGCGGTCACGAAGGGTTAGCCATTTTTCTTTTTCTTCTGTAATGAATGTGCTATTGTCCGGCTTTAATATTATCGCAATTCTGCTTTAAAAACACCCTAAAGATAGAAACATGTCAAACCATGTTCACAATCTACAAACGCTGAGGGAACTTATTAACTTTTCGTCGACGGTGGATAGACGCGCATGCTTCATGCATTTTGGAATGGTGATCTGGACACGCCAATAAAACAGATTTATTTCGAAATAAGTGGACTTTATCGAACAAATGAACATTTCTTGGGGAAGTGGGAGTCCTTCCGAGTGCATTCAGCCGAAGATCAGCAAAGGTAAGAAAATATTTTAAACATATTTCCGAGTTTTGTGGATGCCGTCCAGCCACGGCATCCACAAAACTCGGAAATATGTTTAAAATATTTTCTTACCTTTGCTGATCTACACCCCTAACTGTATAGCTTGGATTGATGATGTGGCTCAGTACTCAGAATATTGAACAATGTGCTTTCTCCGTAAAGTTATTTTGAAATCTGACAAAGCGGTTGCGTAAAGGAGTAGTTTATCTATAATTCTTTAATTAATTATTATATATTTTGTCAATGTTTATGATGAGTATTTCTGTAAACTGATGTGAATACATTTTCTGAACGTCACGCGCCAATGTATAATGTTTTTTTTGGATACAAATATGAACCTGAGAACAAAAAATGCATGTATTGTCTAACAATGTCCTAGGAGTGTCATCTGATGAAGATCGTCAAAGGTTAGTGCATAATTTTAGCTGGTTTTCTGCTTTTGGATGGCTACCCTTGCTTGGAAAATGGCTGTGTTGTTTTTTTGCTGGGGTGGTAGCCTTATTATGTTCTAACATAATCTAATGTTTTGCTTTCCCCATAAAGCCTTTTTGAAATCGGACAATGTGGTGTGATTAAGGAGAACTTTATCTTTCAAATGGTGTAAAATAGTTGTATGTTTGAGAAATTTGAATTATTCGATTTTTGAGGTTTTGTATTTCGTGCCCTGCTATCCCATTGGCTGTTGGCTAGGGGTTCCGCTGGCGGAGCGGGGTTCCGCTAGCGGAATGCCTAGAAGCAAGAGGATAAGGAAATCTCAAAACAGGAAAAGTTAGGAGCTGTCTATACTGAGGGGATTTGGTATAAGGATAACTTACCCATATTATCTAAATCTCTGTTTAGGTATGCAGCAATTGTTGATACATGGGCAGAGCCATGTATCAACAGGGGGGATAATGAAAATAATAAGAAAACACTTCGTAGCATACGGAATTACAAATTACTTTACAAAAATTGTTCCAGATGTGTTATTTGTGCATAGAATAATCATCAAGGTAGAGTAAGAGCACCACTGGGAGAATACGCCCAGGTAGAATATCCTTTCCAACAACTAGAAATGGATTTTATAGAACTCACTAAAAGTGAAGGAAAGAAGTGGTGTCTGACTATTATAGATAAGAATAGTAAATGGGTAGAAGCGTTCCCAACCTACTTGGCGGACACGATTAGGGTAGATAAAACATTAGGTCAAGATATTATCCCTAGAGTTGGTTTACTAGGATCTCTCTAAATGATGGATGACATTTTAGCTAATCAGGTAGACCTTATAGAATGCCAGAGTTAGAGAGACCAGAACAGGTAGACATAGAAGTAGCAGAGCACACGAGAAGACTGTTTGTTAACTAAACCCGTATGTCCAAGATTTTGTGTCCAACAGGTGAATTACAGGAGAAGGTGATTCACTCAATCAAACCAGGAGACTGGGTCTGGGTCCAATCACTAAAGAAAAAGGACTGGAAGCAGCCACGGTGGGAAGGGCCATACCAAGTGCTTCTGGTGACAGCCTTCATCATAAGAATAGCTGAAAGAGCTACCTGGGTTCATATCACACATTGCAGGAGGGTGAGACACACTGACACTGTCGAACAATCACAGAGTAAGGAGAAGAACCGAATACCAATAAGGTTCGGGGGTTACCTCTCTAACGAAGATTCCCTAACCCGCCCGATCCTCACTGTGTACGTTCATAGTAGTGAAAGAATGGGTTGGCCTCTAGCCAATGATATGTTCTCCAGGAAGGGGTGGGGCTTTACAAGGGTACTGGTCAGTCTGAGCCATATTCCTAATACACAATGAATCACTCGAGAAGCCAGAAGGTGGTAACTTGACCCATAGGGTAGAAGATGATGGTTTTGTATTACTAAAGTACAAGAAGTCACTCAATTTGGATAAAAAGGAAGTGAGAGTAGAGTTAAACTGTTAGGGACAGACGTTCCGCTAGCTAAATACAAATACCTAAAAAATGCTATTACTTCAATTTTTCAAACATATGACTATTTTACACCATTTTAACCTGTTGGGGCTAGGGGGCAGTATTTTCATGGCTGGATAAAAAAACGTACCCGATTTAATCTGGTTACTAATCCTACCCAGTAACTAGAATATGCATATACTTATTATATATGGATAGAAAACACCCTAAAGTTTCTAAAACTGTTTGAATGGTGTCTGTGAGTATAACAGAACTCATTTGGCAGGCAAAACCCTGAGACAGATTCTGACAGGAAGTGGATACCTGATGTGTTGAATTGCCTTTAAGCCTATGCCATTGAAACACACAGGGGCTGATGAATGTTTTGGCACTTCCTATTGCTTCCACTAGATGTCACCAGCCTTTACAAAGTGTTTTGAGTCTTCTACTGTGAGATCTGACCGAACAAGAGCCTTGGAACGGTGATGGCCCATTAGACACCTGGCGTGCGAGTTCATGTTGGGTACTCTCATTCCAATACGGTTTAAAAGAGAACGCAATCGTCCGCCTTGAATTTTATTCATGTTCTGGTTAAAAAAGACACTAATGATTTATGCTATACAACGTTTGACATGTTTGAACGAATGTAAATATATTTTTTTCCCTCGTTCATGAAGTGAAGTCCGGCTGGCTTAGATCATGTGCTAACAACACGGAGCTTTTTGGACATAAATTATGAGCTTTTTTGAACAAAACTACATTCGTTATGGACCTGGGATTCCTGGAAGTGACATCTGATGAACAGAATCAAAGGTAATGGATTATTTACATAGTATTTTTGATTTTAGATCTCTCCAACATGGCGGTTAGTCTGTATCGCAAAGCGTATTTTTCTGGGCGCAGTGCTCAGATTATTGCAAAGTGTGATTTCCCAATAAGGTTATTTTTAAATCTGGCAAGTCGATTGCGTTCAAGAGATGTAAATCTATAATTCTTTGAATGACAATATAATATTATATATACCAATGTTTTCTAATATTAATTATTTAATTTGTTGTGCTGACTTGACTGCCGGTTATTGGAGGGAAACAAGTTCCTGAACATCAACGCCATAGTAAAACGCTGTTTTTGGATATAAATATGAACTTGATAGAACTAAAAATGCATGCATTGTCTAACATAATGTCCTAGGAGTGTCATCTGATGGAGATTGTAAAAGGTTAGTGCATAATTTTAGCTGATTTTATGGTTTTGGTGACGCCTGTCTTTGAATTGACAATACATTACACACAGCTATTGTCAATGTACTCTCCTAAAATAATCTAACTTTATGCTTTCGCCGTAAAACCTTTTTGAAATCGGACAACGTGGTTAGATTAAGGAGATGTTTATCTTTCAAAGGGTGTAAGATAGTTGTATGTTTGAAAAATTTGAATTTTGACATTTATTTGGTTTCAAATTTGCCGCTCTTGAAATGCACCTGCTGTTGATAGGGTTCGCCACGGGTGGCACGCTAGCGTCCCAAATAGCCCCAAGAGGTTAAAGACAGAACTCTCCTTTATCTAACCACATTGTCCGATTTCAAAAAGGCTTTACAACGAAAGCAAAACATTAGATTATGTCAGGAGAGTACCCAGCCAGAAATAATCACACACCCATTTTTCAAACTAGCATATATGTCACAAAAACCAAAACCACAGCTACATGCAGCACTAACCTTTGATGATCTTCATCAGATGACACCCCTAGGACATTATGTTATATAATACATGCATGTTTTGTTCAATCAAGTTCATATTTATATCAAAAAACAGCTTTTTACATTAGCATGTTTTGTTCAGAACTAGCATACCCACCGAAAACTTCCGGTGAATTTACTAAATAACTCACGATAAACGTTCACAAAAAACAAATTATTTTAAGAATTATAGATACAGAACTCCTTTATGCAATCGCGGTGCCCCATTTTAAAATAGCTTTTCGGTGAAAGCACATTTTGCAATATTCTGAGTAGATAGCCCGGCCATCATGGCTAGCTATTTTGACACCCACCAAACTCAGATTTACTATAAGAAAAATTGGATTACCTTTGCTGTTCTTCGTCAGAATGCACTCTACTTCAACAACCAATGTTGTTTTGGTTCCAAATAATCCATAGTTATATCCAAATAGCTCCGTTTTGTTTGTGTGTTCAAGACACTATCCGAGGGGTGACGCGCCGGCGCGTATCGTGACAAAATCTCAAAATATTCCATTACCGTATTTCGAAGCATGTCAAACGCTGTTTAAAATCAATTTTTATGCGATTTTTCTCGTAAAATAGCGATAATATTCCAACCGGGAGACGTATCCGTTCAAACACTGAAATAAGAAAATGTAGTCTTCACATGCACGCGCGCACCAGTGTCATTGTTCTCAGAAGTACCACTCACCAAAACCCCCAGAGACTGCAGAGTTATCATTCAACGTTCTGGCGCCTTCTGAGAGCCAATGAAAGCCTTAGAAAATGTCATGTTACAGCAGAGATCCTGTATTTTCGATAAAGACGCTATAGAAGGCCAAAAAATGGTCAGACAGGTCACTTCCCATATAGAATCTTCTCAGGTTTTGGCCTGCCATATGAGTTCTGTTATACTCACAGACACCATTCAAACAGTTTTAGAAACTTTAGGGTGTTTTCTATCCAAATCTACTAATTATATGCATATTCTAGTTTCTGGGCAGGAGTAATAACCAGATTAAATCGGGTACATTTTTTATCCGGCCGTGAAAATACTGCCCCCTATCCCAAACAGGTTAAGGATGTGTCAGTTGAGTTCTATGTAGACCAAATAGGGTCCCTAACCTAATGGCAATCTAGATTCTGACTTCATGGGGAAGGTATCTATGTAGATCCCCGTGTAACTCATGGAAGCAAGTCATAGCGCACACAGAGAGAGAGAGGGCTATATAAATCCACACACCCAGTATGGAAGCAGATGGAGTATAGTGAAGGTGAGGGTGTTTTTTGACTGTAATCCGGAGCAAGGAAAGTACTGCTTAAAAGTACGAATTACCATTAACAGCGTAAAGCAAGAGGATTTTGGGTTATGGTATGTGGGATTTGACCAGACTTTGGGTGACACTAAGGTACCATTCAGAGTAGCAGAGGTAGGGATAAGAGATGGTTCTACGACTAGCCAGGATACAAGCAATACCCCTGATAAAATGGACGTCCCCCGTGGAGTCATTCAGAGTCAAGGACCGGTAAGGATAGATCAAACTAAAGATCTTAATGAAGTTATAGAGGTAGAAACAGGGTTCGTGGATACTAATTTATGGATGGAGTGGATCCAATATACAGCAAGGTCTATGGCTATTGAAGAATGTTATGCCTGTGGAACAGCCAAACCCCGATTAACCTGTTAGGGCTAGGGGGCAGTATTTACACGGCCGGGAAAAAAAAGTACCCGATTTAATCTGGTTACTACTCCTGCCCAGTAACTAGAATATGCATATAATTATTGGCTTTGGATAGAAAACACCCTAAAGTTTCTAAAACTGTTTGAATGGTGTCTGTGAGTATAACAGAACTCATATGGCAGGCAAAAACCTGAGAAGATTTCATGCAGGAAGTGGCCTGTCTGACAAGGAGTCGTTCTTCTTGTCTCTGTTTATTGAAGAGTGAGGATCTTAGCTGTAACGTGACATTTCCTACGGCTCCCATAGGCTCTCAGAGCCCGGGAAAAAGCTGAACGATATCAAGGCAGCCTCTGGCTGAAACACATTATCGCCTTTGCCAAGTGGCCGATCAGAGGACAAAGGAATTAGGCGCGTGCCCGAGTCGACCCTGTGCTGTATTTTCTTTCGGCTGTTTACCTAATTGCAGATTCCCAGTCGGAATATTATCGCTTTTTTACGAGAAAAATTGCATAAAAATGTATTTTAAACAGCGGTTGACATGCTTGGAAGTACGGTAATGAAATATTTAGAAATCTTTTGTCACGAAATGCGCCGTGCGCATGACCCTTATTTACCATTGGGATAGTGTCTTGAACGCACGAACAAAACGCCGCTGTTGGAACATAACTATGGATTATTTTGGACCAAACCAACATTTGTTATTGAAGTAGAAGTCCTGGGAGTGCATTCTGACGAAGAACAGGAAAGGTAATCAAACTTTTCTAATAGTAAATCGGAGTTTGGTGAAGGCTAAACTTGCTGGGTGTCTAAATAGCTAGCCCTGTGATGCCGGGCTATCTACTTAGCTTTTCGGTGAAAGCACATTTTGCAATATTCTATTTTAAAATCGGACATATCGAGTGCATAGAGGAGTTCTGTATCTATAATTCTTAAAACAATTGTTATGCTTTTTGTGAACGTTTATCGTGAGTAATTTAGTAAATTCGCCGGAAGTTTGCGGGGGGTATGCTAGTTCTGAACGTCACATGCTAATGTAAAAAGCTGGTTTTTGATATAAATATGAACTTGATTGAACAAAACATGCATGTATTGTATAACATAATTTCCTAGGTGTGTCATCTGATGAAGATCATCAAAGGTTAGTGCTGCATTTAGCTGTCTTCTGGGTTTTTGTGACATTATATGCTAGCTTGAAAAATGGGTGTCTGATTATTTCTGGCTGGGTACTCTGCTGACATAATCTAATGTTTTGCTTTCGTTGTAAAGCCTTTTTGAAATCGGACAGTGTGGTTAGATTAACGAGAGTATTGTCTTTAAATAGCTGTAAAATAGTCATATGTTTGAGAAATTGAAGTAATAGCATTTCTAAGGTATTTGAAAATCGCGCCACAGAATTCAACTGGCTGTTACGTAGGTGGGACGATTTGGTGCCACCTGCCCTTGAGAGGTTAACAACTACCCCGTTCCCACTTGATGGAACTAATTCACTTAGAGGGGTTGCGTGTATGGAAAAGCTTTTCATGAAAGCCCAGGCAGCCACACTTTGGCAATGTCTGAAATGGCACCCTATTCCCTACTTGGTCAAAAGATGTGCACTGTATAGGGTGCCATTTGGGACTCAGTCTGACTCCTCTGATCTTCATTCAAAGTTTGACTCTTTAATGACAAAGATAGTCGCTCAGCAGCAGTGCGCAAACACTAGACGTACGTCTCGTTTCAGTCTCAAAATGCAAATGTATGTTCACACTGCACTGTCTCACAGCTATTTTTGCAGCTTGACATGTATGATTGGTGAGCAGTGTGTGTGTGTGTCTCAGTCTTACCCTCTGCCAGGCGGCGTTCATGGCCGAAGTAGACCCTGGTGGCAGAGCTGTTGATGCAGGGTAGGGGCAGCTGGGGTAGCGCCACCTCACATGCCCCCGTAACATTCTGGAGGAAAAGGTAGAGAGCAAGGAGACACTTAACACACACAAGGCTGTGACAGTCTTGGAATGAGGTTACAGAACTTGGCCAGGCCAACGTACACAGGGGGTAGGGAACAACGACTCAAAAGAAACATGGCTTTTCTCCACAACTACACTATTATGTGTAGCATTTAATTATAATTATTCAAGACATTATTACTTCTAAATATTAGTCTAGTTTACAAATTAAGAAATGACAGAGAGAGAGAGAGGATTGTCACATTTTTGTATTGACAACACAGGCTATCAGACAAAAGAAATGTGCAATTTCACTACTGCAATGCACTTAGTGTACACACACACACACACACACACAGTACCAGAGTTCTGTAGTGTGTACAGTAGGGCCAGGACGACAACAGTATTGCGGCAAGGAAACAAAATACGAAGTGGATGTGACTTCTTTAGAAAAACAGCCCTAATATTAGGGGTGAAAGTAAGGCGGTACAGTCATGGCCAAACGTTTTGAGAATGACACAGATTATTTTTCAAAGTCTGCTGCCTCAGTTTGTATGATGGCAATTTGCATATACTCCAGAATGTTATGAAGAGTGATCAGATGAATTGCAATTAATTGCGAAGTTTTTCTTTGCCATGCAAATGAACGGAATCCCGAAAAAACATTTCCACTGCATTTCAGCCCTGCCACAAAAAGACCAGCTGACATGTCAGTGATTATCTCGTTAACACAGGTGTGAGTGTTGACGAGGACAAGGCTGGAGATCACTCTGTCATGCTGATTGAGTTCGAATAACAGACTGGAAGCTTTAAAAGGAGGGTGGTGCTTGGAATCATTGTTCTTCCTCTGTCAATCATGGTTACCTGCAAGGAAACACATGCCGTCATCATTGCTTTGCACAAAAAGGGCTTCACAGGCAAGGATATTGCTGCCAGTAAGTTTGCACCTAAATCAACCATTTAACGGATCATCAAGAACGTCAAGGAGAGCGGTTCAATTGTTGTGAAGAAGGCTTCAGACCGACCAAGAAAGTCCAGCAAGCGCCAGGACCGTCTCCTAAAGTTGATTCAGCTGCGGGATCGGGGCACCACCAGTACAGAGCTTGCTCAGGAATGGCAGCAGGCAGGTGAGAGTGCATCTGCACGCACAGTGAGGCGAAGACTTTTGGAGGACGGCCTGGTGTCAAGAAGGGCAGCAAAGCCACTTCTCTCCAGGAAAAATAATCAGGGACAAACTGATATTCTGCAAAAGGTACAGGGATTGGACTGCTGAGGACTGGGGTAAAGTTATTTTCTCTGATGAATCCCTTCCCAATTTTTTGGGGCATCCGGAAAAAAGCTTGTCCGGAGAAGACAAGGTGAGCACTACCATCAGTCCTGTGTCATGCCAACAGTAAAGCATCCTGAGACCATTCATGTGTGGGGTTGCTTCTCAGCCAAGACTGTGGGCTCACTCACAATTTTGCCTAAGAACACAGCCATGAATAAAGAATGGTACCAACACATCCTCCGAGAGCAACTTCTCCCAACCATCCAGGAACAATTTGGTGACAAACAATGCCTTTTCCAGCATGATGGAGCACCTTGCCATAAGGCAAAAGTGATAACTAAGTGGCTTTGGTAACAAAACATCAATATTTTGGCTCCATGGTCAGGAAACTCCCCAGACCTTAATCCCATTGAGAACTTGTGGTCAATCCTCAAGAGGCAGGTGGACAATCAAAAACCCACAAATTCTGACAAACTCCAAGCATTGATTATGCAAGAATGGGCTGCCATCAGTCAGGATGTGGCCCAGAAGTAAATTGAAAGCATGCCAGGGCGGATTGCAGAGGTCTTGAAAAAGAAGGGTCAACAATGCAAATATTGACTCTTTATATCAACTTCATGTAGTTGTCAATAAAAGCCTTTGACACTTATGAAATGCTTGTAATTATACTTCAGTATTCCATAGTAACATCTGACAAAAATATCTAAAGACAGAGGCAGCAGACTTTGCGAAATGTATATTTGTGTCATTATCAAAACTTTTGGCCACGACTGTACAATCCGGTAATATTGGGGGTATGCCGTACCGGTAAAACATGAGCCCATCACAATAATTAAAGCAAAATGTCAAGTAAAATCTAGGCTATTACACCACTTTTATTCACTTCTACATTTCAGATGCATGAAACATTTGCGAATGGAGTAGAAAAAAAAGTTTGTGAAGCCTACTCTCCAAAATGCAATTCGACAAGAACACTGAAATTTGGCCAAAACCGAGACACGTGTAGACAGCAGTGGCTGCATAAATTCTGGCCTAATGACATTTGCCAAATGTCGTGACAGTTTTTGGTGTTTTATGTAACAGATATCTCTTTCCATTCACCACTGTTTGGAGGCTGGAAATATGTTGCAAATGAATGAACGTCTGCGGGTAGCCTAGTAAAGAAAAACCTTGAAGTGATTGTTTGACAACGCAATGAAAACATGACTGGTTGGGTTTATGCCACAATAAAAGGTAATGCATTCAAAAAGTTAAATGACAAATCTTTACGACTAGGCCCACAGAGAACCTAATGAATTAATAGGGATTGTATACTGTATCTAATTCTATGATTAGGCCCATACATTTTTTGGGTGCACGCACATATAGGAGGTCCTGTACCAGGAAGAAAATGTATTCTATGTTCACCCCTGCCTAATGTAGAAAACAAACATGTTTTTGTCATCCAGAGTCATATCCGTATGTATTTATTGTCCAAGCTATAGCACACTATTCTACATACTGCAGGTTTTTAAAAGGACCAAAATACAAGGAAATAAGTGTTTTTTTAAGATACATGTTCCATCTTTCATTTTAAATAACCTCTTATCAAAATAACTGCCTCATGTCTTCCTGGGTAATGGAATCCTGAGGGACAGCAGGCTAGCCAATGATTCGCTCCCACTGGCTGGAGCGAACCCAGGAGTGAGTCAACATGCCACCACTCTAGTCTAGTCGGGAGGGCCAGGGGACAGAGTAATGTCACGATACCAGAATTTAGACTTTGATACAGATACAGGGTTAGCACCACGATGCTCGATACCAAAGCAATACCACAGCAACAAAAGAAAGGACTGTAGAAGAGCTGTGAGAAGGTCAGTTGTTATAAATAAATTATATGGGTTCCCAAAAGAACTGATCTTTATTAAATCTAATTTCATACGACGTATAAATAACTTTCGGAAAGTTCAGATTCTAGGCTAGCCATTTAAAAAAAAAAGAATAATAATATTGTCCACAGATCTAAGTAGGGTTGGACGGGATCCACATGTTTTATACCGTGGTACAGGCCATTACCAAAATCTGCACACAAGGGGCATTATTTCAACCAAAAAAAACAAGGATCTTGATCAAGGAGGGGATTGAATGTCTCTTCTGTAACCAAGCACTTGATCTTGACATCCAGGCACTTAGCTTGAAAGTTAACAAAACAAATGCATAGATGGATATATTTTATTTCACACATCTTATACACTGAACAAAAAATATAAACGCAACATGTAAAGTTTTGGTTCCATGTTTCATGAGCTGATATAAAAGATGCCAGAAAAGTTTCATATGCACAAAAAAGCTTATTTCTCTCAAATTCTGTGCAGAAATTTGTTTACATCCCTGTAAATGAGCATTTCATCACCTTTCCCAAGATAATCCACCCACCTGACAGGTGTGGCATATCAAGAAGCTGATTAAACAGCATGATCAACAGGTTCTCCTTGTGCTGGGGACAATAAAAGGCCACTAAAATGTGCAGTTTTGACTTAACAAAATGACAGATGTCTCAAGATTTGAGGAGCACGCAATTGGCATGCTGACTGCTGGAATGCCCACCAGAGCGGTTGCCAGAGAATTTAATGTTATTTTCTCTACCATAAGCTGCCTCCAACGTCGTTTTAGAGAATTTGGCAGTACATCCAACCGGCCTCACAACCGCAGACCACATGGGACAGAGTGCCCCATGATGGCGGTGTGGTTATGGCAAGGGCAGGCATAAGCTACGAACAATGAACACGATTGCATTTTATCAAACGCAATTTGAATGCACAATGACGAGATCCTGAGGCCCATTTTTTGTTAAGGTGTCTGTGACCAGATGCATATCTGCATTCCCAGTCATGTGAAATCCATAGATTCAGCCTAACAAATGTATTTCCTCATATGAACTGTAACTCAGTCAAATCAATGAAACTGTTGCATGTCACCTTTATATTTTTTGTTCAGTATAATTATAAGCAGTGGCGTAGCTCGCACCCCCGCGGGGGACTTACGTTATTGAAAATCATAGTCGGTATTTTGAAATATACATATACCGGGGTATCACCCAAGCCTCGACCTAAGTGAATTTGAACAACCCTTTAACTGGAACAGAATATGGAAAAATGTGACCTTGGCATAACAACTTAAACATTTTATGTTTGTTCACAGACTATTTAACACCAAGGAAACGTTTAACAATGAAATTGGCCCCAACTCCCAACTGTTCACTGGGTACCCTAAAATCAGGCAGACACATTCCTTTGTAATTATGCCCTGCAGTTAAATGCTTCTGGGACAAAGTTACAAAATTCATTTCGAATGAAGTGCATGAATGTAAATATTAAGTCTGCTATGTTGCTAAATGATAGCATTGCTATCTGCATTGTTGGTTAGGGGATCGTACGTAAGCATTTCACTGTAAGGAATACCTGTTGTATTTGACGCATGTGACTAATACAATTTGATTTGAGCTCCTTGAATCTCTGACTGCTGGCAGGCAGCACTGTTGCAAAAAAGATGTTGGCTCTTAGATGGCAATCAACTCACACTTCCCAACTCGCCAGTGGTTACAGTTACTATTAGAAGTTATCACATTCAAATTATCAACAGTAAGAATGAATGGTGCTAGTCAACTACTGTATACTTGGCTCTGTAAAGAATAATCTCAGCTAAAGTCCAACACAAACAAATAAACAATCTATGAAGTCCAACAGATAGACACACACACAGATACATACAGAGCACTCTGGACTTTTTCCTAATTTTATTACGTTACAGCCTTATACTAAAAAAAAAATGATTCATTTTAATGTGAAAAGTCTTATTCTAGTTAAGCAAGACCACACCTTTAGTATGAATGGTGCCATTTTGTTTTATATTGCCATTTTTAAACCCTTACTTGTAATTAAAGGTGCACTGTGTAATAGGTCAATGCAAATAGCCCTTAAATGTATATTTCACCCACAGTTTTTAAACCTGTGTTTTTAATATATCCTCTCTGCTTCACCAAAACGTACATAATTAGTTTTTAGATGGCCTCATCTACACACAATACGATAATGACAAAGCAAAACAGGGAATAAAAAAAATAAACAGAAACACCTAATTTACATAAGTATTCCAACGCTTCGCTATGAGACTTGAAATTGAGCTCAGGTCCATCCTGTTTCCATTGATCATCCTTGAGATGTTTCTACAACTTCATTGGAGTCCACCTGTGGTAAATTCAATTGATTGGACATGATTTGGAAAGGCACACACCTGTTAATATAAGGTCCCACAGTTGACAGGGCATGTCAGAGCAAAAGCCAAGCCATGAGGTCAAAGGAATTGTCAGAAGAGCTCCGAGACAGGACTGTGTCGAGGCACAGATCTGGGGAAGGGTACCAAAACATTTCCGCAGCATTGAAGGTCCCCAAAAACACAGTGGCCTCCATCATTCTTAAATGGAAGAAGTTTGGAACTACCAAGACTCTTCCTAGAGCTGGCCGCCCAGCCAAACTGAGCAATCGGGGGAAAAGAGCCTGGGTCAGGGAGGTGACCAAGAACCCGATGGTCACTCTGACAGAGCTCCAGAGTTCCTCTGTGGATATGGGAGAACCTTACAGAAGGACAACCATCTCTGCAGCACTCCACCAATCAGGCCTTTATGGTAGAGTGGACAGACTGAAGCCACTCAGTAAAAGGCACATGACAGCCCACGTGGAGTTTGCCAAAAGGCTCCTAAAGGACTGACCATGAGAAACAAGATTCCCTGGTCTGATGAAACCAAGATTGAACTAGTTGGCCTGAATGCCAAGCGTCACGTCTGGAGGAAACATGGCGCCATCCCTACGGTGAAGCATGGTGGTGGCAGCATCATCATGCTGTGGGGATGTTTCTCAGTGGCAGGAACTGGGAGACTAATAAGGATTGAGGGAAAGATTAACGGAGCAAAGTACAGAGAGATCCTTGATAAAAATCCTCTCCAGAGCGCTCAGGACCTCAGACTGGGGGTGAAGGTTCACCTTCCAAAAGGACAATGAACCTAAGCACACAGCCAAGACAAAGCAGGAGTGGCTTCAGGACAAGTCTCTGAATGTCCTAGAGTGGCCCAGTCAGAGCCGAGACTTGAACCCGATCGAACATCTCTGGAGACCTGTGCAGCGACACTCCCCATCCAACCTGACAGAGCTTGAGAGGATGTGCAGAGACTGGAAGAAACTCCCCAAATATAGGTGTGCCAAGCTTGTAGCGTCATACCCAAGAAGACTCAAGGCTATAATCGCTGCCAAAGGTCCTTCAACAAAGTACTGAGTAAAGGGTTTGAGATATGGATGGGGTGCGGGTGGTTGGACAGAGACATGTTGGGCTGGGTGGAATGGGCAGTTGGGGGTATAGGCCACCTAATTTCTTTATATACCAATTTTAATATTACAAAATCCTGTGTGATCAATATGATCATTTCTCTGTATGTATTTCTTACTTCAGTAACTCTTTTGAGTGACAGCCCACGTTATATAAATTGAATATACACAGAGTGCACAAAACATTAAGGACACCTTCCTAATATTGAGTTGTACCCGCCCCTTTCACACTCAGAACAGCCTGAATTCATCAGGGCATGGACTCTACAAGGTTTTGAAAGCATTCCACAGGGATGCTGGCCCATGTTGACTCCAATGCGGCCCACAGTTGTGTCAAGTTGGCTGGATGTCCTTTGTGTGGTGGACCATTCTTGATAGACATGGGAAAAACCCAGCAGCATTGCAGTTATTTACACAAACTAGTACACTTGGCATGTAAATCTTGCGTGTCTTGCCCATTCATCCTCTGAATGGCACACATACACAACCCATGTCTCAATTGTCACAAGGTTTAAAAATCCTTCTTCAACCTGTCTCCTCCCCTTCATCTACATTGATTGACGTGACATCAATAACGGATCATGGATTCACCTGGTCAGTCTGTCATGGAAATAGGTGTCCTTAATGTTTTGTACACAGTGTATGAATTTATATGAATAATGTACCTGTACACAATGCAACACTAGGACAGCCTGTGTCATTCCAGAGTCTATAACGCCATGGCCTTGTTCAGGGGTATAGAGGTACTCTCTAAGAAAGGCTTCCTGAGCCTCCCTGTGGTAGGCTGTATTACGGGAAAATTGAGGTTATGTATAGGTTGTGTTGTGATCTTGTTTTCTTGACTCCCTGCTGTGGGGTTGTAATAATGTGCTAACGGTGTGTTAAGGTTGTTTTAAGGTTGTGATAGGATTTTATTAACATTGTAAGTGTGTTACCTTGTAGACATAGAGGTATTCCCGGAGGAAGGCTCCCTGCTGTGTGGAGGTCTGCTGGCTGTCATTGGTGAGGATGTGTCTGAAGGCTGTGACAGCGTTCTCTGGTTGGCGCAGGGTGAAGGACTGGCGGCCAATAGTGAAGTTGATATGGTCCTCAGCCAGGGACCAGCCTTTACCCTTATACACCTGCATGGCCTGGCAGTAACACCGCAACGCATGGCGCTTCTACAGGGAGGGAGAGAGAGGGGGGAAGATACAGGAGGGGATAGAGAAACAGCAGAGGGCAAGAGGAAGACCGAAGAAATCGGAAGGGAAGATAATGACAAAGCGAGAGAGAGAAGAGGGGGAGAAAACAATCAACATGCTCCATCAAGAGTTCTGAAATGGAATACTCTAACAATTCTAGAACTTTGAAGACGGCAGGCCTCCCACTCAAACCGGGCTTCAGAAGGACAGAAACCATACCATCTGTCTGACCCACCAGTAGAATGACTCCTGTCTCACCTCGTCTCAGATAACCACATTCTGTTTTTAAAAGGCCTCATTGGACAAATTCTGCTTTTATAAGGCCTGATTGATGTTTACACACCCACAATTCCTCTTCACTAGGAATTTACATACCCAAGAACATGGTACCTCCCTGTTTCGCCTTCTTCAGTTGCGTGTCTAGAGAACACAGCCTAACTTTAGCCTGTTTTGGTCCCACTCACCTGCCCTGCCTTGCTGAAGCGGTGTCCTGCCAGGATCATGTGGAAGGCAAACTTCCTGACCATGGGGTTCCGCATGTTAATGAAACAGTGGGCTGCCTGCTCCAATAGGAGGGCAGAACGCAGGTCAGAGTCCTGGGAGGGAGATAGACAGGGTTATACAGGTTAGCTAATACCTTGGCCATGCCACACAACATATTCATTTAACTTTTAATTATACAGGTTAGTCTAATTTAGATAAAATCTCGTTTGCAAGAGAAACCTGTTCAAGACGGCAGTAACAGTACAATAGTTTCAGACATAAATATAAGCTACACGTAACAGTGATTTGATTGCTACAGAATTACACAGAGCCAGAGGTTAATCTACAGTGTAAAAACAAAGAACCTGATACAATGATAAATCAGAAGTAGTGTCTAGAGCCCGATCAATGTTTATTTGGGTCCAATACCGATTCTTTGGGGGGACAAAACTTACCGATACCGTTTTAAGGCGAGGAAATTAAATTATTATTTCACAATGAATTCTCATAAATTGCCATCCAACAGAGCAATTGTCTAAGAAAAATGCTTCAAATGTTGACTTCTTACATTGTGACAATGACATGAGAATGGCCGCAAGTGTTCAAATAAGCATGAGACTTTCTCCATCCCATTTATTGATTATTGGTGAATAACGATATGGCGTTTTCAGGCCAATATCGGCCGATAATGTCGGTGACCCGATATATCGGTCGTGCTCTAGTAGAGTCTTCTCACCTCACTGGTCATCTTGATGAGGAGGGTAGCAGCGTCGGAGTACTTGGCCTGACTCTTTAGTACCTCAGCACTGAGCAGAGCACAACGTTCAGCTAGGATCATGTTCCTGTATGGGGGGAAAGACTTTTATAAAACATTCACACACACACACACACACTACCACAGGGGTAAGAGCATATTGTAGTTTTGTTGCTTGCATGCGGCTTTTCAGCTATGAGGCTGGTTATTTTAGCTTACTCGCATTGTTAGTCAATGTGCAATTTTGTGACAACACATGAAAGTGTGTGTGTTAATGTCGTACTTGGACACATCTCTGTAGGTCTGTATTGCTGTGTCCATGTAGTGTGCTGGATACGGCCTTGGAGCCCCAACTTGTAGAAACGCAGACACTGCTGCCATCTCCTACATACAGAAAGATGAGTGAGAGGGATGGATGCAGAGAGAGAGAGGGGGGAGATGAGGGGAAAGAGATGAATGAGAGAGGAGAAAGAGAGCAGAGTGTGAGAGAGGGGCAGCAAAAGAGAAAGAATCATTTCAAATATATTTCTCATACAACCATCTGTGTTGAGTGTTATAAATGGTGGGTGTGTTGAGGCTAGGTATCAGACACGTGAGGGGTGGTCACGGTTCCTGACCATCGGCCTGCCATTAATATTCTGGCTAAACACACACACACACACACACACACACACACACACACACCTGTCTGCCATTAATATTCCGGTAACCCAGAAAGCCATGAGGCGTGACAGCATCCTTAAAACCGCAGGACGCTAGGACGGGCAGCAGAGGTCAGGGAGATCAATACGGTGTGTGTGTGACCATTTTCCAATATCATTCAGTGTTGTATATCTGTCTAGGGAAAGTATGATTCCGATGTTGTCACGATGCTTTCTTCAGATGTGCACCGGTGACGCCACCTCTAGTTCTGTCTCTGTGCCTTCAATCATGCTTTGGTTCTCTCAGACATCAAATTACAATCTTTGTTCTGTATCTTCTATGACTCCTCTGAACATTCTACAGGAAAAACTCCACATTTATTTTCTTTCTAGTCTGCTGTGGTAGATATCGTACTGCTCAGGTCTCCAAGAGTACAACAAAAACATGTTTTGTTGACGTCATTCAGAGGTGCAGGGTAGATTGAAGTGCCAGTGCTCAGTCTCATTATTGCTGATGTGCTGCTGCTGCCGCCAAGCACTTACTTTACCTTCTGGCATCCCAACCTTCTGGCATCTCAGCCTTACCTCCTGCTGTGTCCTTTCCGCGAGACAGTTCACAAACCTTCAAGACAATGTATTTTGTGTGTGTGCATGCGATGTGTGTGTATGAGCACGTGTATGCACGTGTGTGTGTGTGTGTTCACGCGTGTGCGTTCTCTTTGGGAGTGTGTGTGTGTGTTCTCTTTCCATCAGTGTATGTGCGTGTTCTCACCAGTGCCCCAGCGGCATAGAGCATGGCCTGGTCAGAGAGGAAATCCTTCTTGGCTGTGTGGTAGCAGCTGTACGCCAGGTCATAGAGCTGAACCAGGAAACAAAGGTCAGCCATCTTCCTGATCTGCAGCTCAGGGGCTTCTGGGGGATAGCTAATGACATCACACAGGACGGAGAGCAAAGGTCAGACAGCTCAGGAGATGAAGAGGTAGCAGTGTTAGCAAACTGCCATCCAGAACCATTCTGAAGTTGCCTCACCAAATGGCACCCTAGTGTTCTCTATTTAGTGCACTACTTTTGACCAAGGCCCATAGGCTGATGGCAAACCCCCATCCAGAACAATTCAATATGCAAACTGTACACTGCTTTGGGTGAAAGCCTAGAGCTAATCTCTGATGAGTTCTAACTCTCCATCCTGTCCTTCTGCACCTCTGATCAGACACGTGGATGGTTGAACACAGTAAATGTGTGATTGTGTGCATACCGTATGTACCAGACAGTGTGATCCAAGGCTTGATCTGTTAATAATGAGAGGACTCTGCCGTCCTTTACAAACACTAGTCAGTAAGCAGTGTGATAGTGCTAAGACCAAAGCTAACTGGACAATCTCCTCGCTAATGGTGATATGATGGTGATGAAGAGGAAGTTGAGGAGGATGGGGATGTACTTACAGGAGGCCAGAAGTGTTCTTCAGTTCAGCGATACTCTTCTCTGGAACTTTCCCTCCTCCAAACCACTTCTTAGTGGCAGAGAAAAGAGAGCGACTCAAGCCTTTCCTGGAGACCAGCTACAGAGGGAGGGATGAAGAGCGGGAGAGGTGGAGGGAGAGAGAAGGAATGAGTTCAGATCATTTGAAGGCCAAAGGTCATATCATTGATCATGTCCATCAACCCTTCCCTCCAGGATTTCGCAGCTTTTTTTGGGAGTGATATTTGCAGGAACAAATGCTTGATTTTTGCATGGCAATCTGTGATGATTTTGTCCAATTTGCCCTTTTTTGTAGTGCAGTAACTGGACAGTTTTATGCTGTAATATTGAAGTGATGACTGTTTTATGCGGTTATTGGTCAAATTTGAAAGTCCTCGCATAACATGCAGGGGATTGGCGAGTTTGCCCAAAAAAATGCAATAGTGGAAGGACTGATGAATCAATATGACAGGAGGTTGATATGGCAGCAGTCACGGGACAGTTACCAATAATTGTGTCAATATAAGAACAACAGTGGCAATATTATATTACCGGAGCACGCATTTACGTGGTCACTGAGCCGTCTCATGGTCATTGTGCATGCGTGTCTCTACCTGGTCATTGAGCTGTCTGATGTTCTTCTCTATGTGAGGCAGTAGTCCCCTGAAGGTAAACTCCTGGATGAACAGTCTGATGCGGTCGTGGTCGTTCAGCGTTAGGCACGCCCCATGGCTGGTGGCCGCTGCCACTCCCGTGGCGATGGGCGGTGGCTTGGTTTCCACGGCGACGGCCCTGAGAGCATCGAGGCTACCGGGCGTGTCACTGGGTGTATCCAGCTGGAGGGGATGGGTGTTGTCCAGACTGTTGACCAAGACTCCGTCTGATAAATGACACACAATGTCATTGTCAACAATGTGAAGGCGTGTGGCCAGACTGTTGGTGATTCCGTCTGGGTAAACAACAACAATAACAAAACATGGTCAAGTACATTAAGCACACGATGGTCGTGCGTCCAGAATGTTGGGAAACTCAATCTGAACAAATCATCAACACCACGTTTGTCAACCCAGGCAGGCTTCAGATCGATTAGTAAATATGATAGAGTAGATCTGAATTAAATAAGTCAACTGAACTAGAGCTGTGTCTTTATTTATGCCGTCAGTCTTTCAGTAGTGAGAGGAATGAATCAGATACACAACGGAGGTGTAAAAGAGGCTTCAACTATACAAATGTGTATTTTACACGTTTGAAATATATTTTTCGTTGATAAGCACTCCCAACCACCATGGAGTTGCTGAGTGCCGAACTCGCGTAGACGAGTACGCGTAGACTCAGTCGGATTGAGGAGCGGCCGACGACATGGAAATCTTCAGCTCCCCGAGTACTGCTAAGTGGCTACGCTCACCTTTCTCTTCCGAGTCGTGTCCGTCCACCTCAGATGTTCCTCCTACGTTGTTCTCTACAGCAGTGTTGTTCACCACTACAGGGGCTGGATCCTCATCCTGGAACAGCCATGAGCAAACAAGAAAAGATGGGTCATGTTTAATTAGGTACGCAACAGAAGAAAATATTCAGAAACAGAGTAAAACAGGAAGGTGCTAAGCTGAACTGTCCAATAAGCAACGTTCATTTTCTTTTTCCGGTCGCAAAACAATGTGTCCTAATGAACCCGACAATGGTACTGTCGGTTGTATGCTACTGTACATTACCAACTAGATACTTGGAATACTTTGTCTGGGCCCCAACTGTACCTGGCTTTGCAGGCTGTTCTTGTGAAGGTACTGGCTCCATGGGTCTGGGATCTGTTCGTCTGCTCCCGCTGCCGCCGTACGAGAGTTGACCTTCAACAGGTAACAACCCTGAGCACCATACCTCTGCTTCATATCCTCATACACAGAGTCAGCCCTGAGAGAGGGGGAGAGAGAGAGAGAGAGAGAGAGAGAATTAAGGGAATCCGTAACTGCTGATGAGAAACAGCGTCAACACCTTCCTGATTACTGTATCGGTCTAATGATATTTTTTTTTGGGGGGGGGGGGGTCGCGCACACAGGGTTAGCCGAGGTCAATGGATTAAAGAGAAGGAGAGCCGAGATCATAGGCCTGGCTCTCTGAGTGGTCACTACTACCCACCGCTGTTCATCTCCCTGGCTCATGTCGTGCAGCAGGACGTAGTACTTGAGTGTGTTGGGGATGAACCACTTGGGGTTGGTGTACTCGCCGCTGTGCTGGATCCTGTGCTGCTCCTGAGACAGCTTGAGGAACTTCTCCACTGGCACAGCCTCACTGGACGACACCACCAACAGACCTGCAGGGACGGCCGTCAAAGAACCACAACCAAAGAGAGCGAGAAGAAAAGGGGGAGGCAACCACGTAGACGGAGAACGAGGGAGGGTGGGGAGAGGACGGTGAAAACAGAGGAGAGAGAAAGTGGTAGTGTGACCGGGATAAACTGAACAAGAGAGAGAGGAGGTAAAGAAGACCGGGAGAAAAAGGAGGAATATATATGAGAGAGAAAGAGAGAGAGAACTTGTCTCTCATCATCATAGTGTTCATTCTACTACGTTGAAGCAGTAAGAAGGATACAGGCGAGGTAGTGGTTGAGGAACTCATGGTCAGAGGCAGGCATGGACTGGAGGAAGCTCTCTCTGTATGCCTCAAACCAGGGAGTCGTGGCTGGAGAGATAGGACAACAAGATGAGAGAGAGAGAACATTACTCTAACCAGGTCTCACCTCCACACAACACCACCCGGAGTGGAGCTGCGTAGAGCACCTGTACCCGACACCCGGGGGGGGGGGGGGGGGGGGGCTGCAGAGAGAGGTCTACACACACACACACCATTGTCAACCAGCTAGGAGAGGCCATCACAGGTGACACACACACACTAGGGTTGAGCGATATTACGATAGCATAGTGTATCAACAACGATTGACAGCTATTGTCGATGGGGACGCGACAGACGATGGCTTAGCCTACTTTAACTTCACTGGCGCCGAAGAGTAAAGAAACTAAGTCTCGCACAAGTTTAAGCTTAAGAAAGAAATGATCCTTGCAGGACTGAAAAATGACTAATAACTTATCCTCCTACTAGGCCTATCATAAAAGTTAGTTACGAAAATAAGCTTATTTCCCAAATATTCTAGCTTAAGGTGCTGTCCTAAAGTTGCAGCTTTAACAAGACTGACAATCTATAGCCTAAAGCATAGGCTATTCTCAATCACAGCTTTATGAGATCTAGAATATTCTTTACTTACTATTATTCTATGAGGCAAATAACGCAATTATCCAGTTCTGAATACGGTACACTGCTTCTATCCAGCCCATGATGTATAACCTAACTCACTAGGGTAAGACAGACTGAGGGACAGTCACTGCTCCATCATGTGCGCGCCACACAGACAGGCACACACTAGTTCCATGCTGAAGCTCCTCCACCAGAAAGGAATATTTGAAAAAAATGTGCACTTAGCCTCTGCTCAGGCTTTAAACATCATCATCTTTCGCCCAATTGTCACTTGAGTTGGGGGGGGGGGGGGAGAGAGATCTGGCCAATAGGACGAAATACTATGTATAGCAATGTTTGATGGGTACATAATCACGATAGGACAAAGGTTGACGTCGCCCAACCCTCACACACAAACACAGCTGAAGGGTCTGATTGCGGAGCCGCAACAAAGGATACTCTGTGAGAGAAATTAGATGAATTACTGATTAGCCAGATGAGAGTAGGACTTGTACCACTACCGGATTCTTCTTTTATCCTAAACCCATTGAGATGCAGAGAGCATCATGCTGCTCATCGTAGACTACATTTGTCATCAAGAGATTCACCAATTATTGTCCAAATAACAAACAAACAAAAAAATCAGCTGGAGTATATGATGTTGCCAAATGTAGACAACTATGTAAAGTAACACCTGTGTGTGTGTGTGTGTGTGTGTGTGTGTGTGTGTGTGTGTGTGTGTGTGTGTGTGTGTGTGTGTGTGTGTGTGTGTGAGGAAACAAAGAATGAGTGCAAAGCGTAGTCTGCATACTGACTCGGGTACTATCTGAACTTGTCCAATAAGAAGCTCTCATGATCTTTAAAATGGTGTGCCCTAATGACCACAACCCGAGTAATTCTGCCATCTCTGGTGTGAGTTCTCTGAACAGCTCCTTCGTGACACCTCAGACAGACTAGTACTCCCTCTCCACATTCATCACAACACAAAGACAGCAGGCTTTGTGTTTGGACACAGGCACAACTGCATTATGAGGATCAACATGCGACCCTCTGGTCCATTTTCCAGATGATTAGGCAGTAATACATTTACAGTCGTAATTTTTGGGCAGGGAAATCATTTAAAAGGATCTCTAAAGCAACCAGTGCTCGGCCTTTGAAAAATGTAAAGACAAAAGATGACGTCAAGTCAAAAGAATTTGAATGGCTCACTTGTTAGTGTCACTGTCCACAAATTTGATGACAAGTGTACCCAGAACGACCAAATAGACCAACATTGGATTTCATCAACCAAATTGTCTGTGTTTTTAACACTTGTGCTATGCTAGTGTTCAAACAGGCATGCTGTGTGTCTTCCATCACGAGGACCACCGGTTAGTAACCTACTGATTGAGAGAAAACCAAGCAGATCTGGAGTTCTATGCTACTTACAGACCTGGCTTCAAGTACTATTTGAAATAATTTCCAATACTTAACCTGTGCTTGATTGAGCTTGCCTGGCACAACAGGACCAATAGAAAAATCTTAAGAGTGCAAATACTGCCTACCTGGCACTCCAGGCAACAAAGTATTTGAAATTACTCCAGATAGTATTTGAACGCAGGTCTGTTTGCTACTAAATAAAGCCACGGGCTACAAGGGAAACCTTGCGTGAGTGAGTCAGGAGTGAGCATCAGAGAGCTCACTTCAGTCAGGTCAGTGAGTGATCTCAGTAACTGAGAAGCGCGCAGCAGTCAAGATTCATCTTAGTTTAAAGCCTTCTGTTTTGAATCAATTCCAATTCCCTGTTATCAACTTTAATTCACTGTTTGAGAGAAAACCCTTTAACTTGGAGTAAGAGTTAATGCCGGGCGGACGTCCGAGCGCCCAGAGATGCGGCTCAGAAAGCAATAGGCCATAGCCAATTAGGGGCCTATGTATGACTGTAAGGCACTTTTGGGACCTGTATAAATAAAATGTAATTGACTGATAGACCACAGAAGTGAGAGTACAGGAAGTGTGTTCAGGACATAAACAATTCCCCACCCTGACTTCAAACAGCCTAAGATAGAAAGCATAGTTTCCATTTCCACTGGCTCCTCAAGTCTCAGGACTCTGGAATGCCGATATCTTACAAAAGACACCCGATCTAATATCCTGGGATTTAGATATAGGCCTAAGTCAATTATATATATATAAATGGGAGACGGAAGAACACTGACTAAATAATCCCACTTTACACCCATCCTTTATATATGAAGAGACTATTTTATGTGTCCAATGTTCTTCCTTTTGGTGTAGGATGCAGGAAAAGATAGTTCCATTACCGAGATTATATCAAAATGAGCTCTAATGCCCTGAGTCACTTCCTGAACCCGCATAACAAGACCATTTCTGAGACAACCAGTACAGAGTACACATACTTATATGGAAAAGTACACAAACATATGCAGGGATGTGATCAGGACAATGTAGTAAATCAGGAAATTTTGGATTTTTGCTTATACATGGAAGAAAATGTAAGAAAGGCAGGAATTGCTGATTGATCAAAAGAAAAAGAAAATATCACATCCCTGATATGAACATCTGAAGCTACTACCTTGTGAGAGACAGAGAGCAGAGGGGATAAGGAGAGATGGTAGGAGTTCACTACACGGGTCTGCTACTGAGAGACTAGAAAAGGAGAAAAGGACAGTCTGCTACACAGTTAGGAGGGAGGGAGAAACGGAGGGAGGGATAGCTGTAAACGGAGAGAAGAGGGAGGGCCCTCCCCCCACACACCTGTGGGCCAGGTGAGGTGAGGTGAGAGTACAGGTACCTGTGTAGTGCTTGGAGGTGCTGAGTTCCGTTAGTGTGTCCCTCCAGTCACTGTACCAGGGGACGCTAGCTTTAAGAGAGCGATCTGACAGGGGGAGAGAGTCAGGGACTAGCGTTAGCAACATCCCATTACCTGTACAGGAGCACCCACTGATGTTCACCACTCATAGATCTACAGTACCAACATCATAGATATACACTCTCACATAGTGGATTGTAGTTATGTAGGTAAAACCAGGGAAGAGCAGCATTATAGGAGACTGAGACTAGGGTCAATCTTACCACCATGGCTCACACTTTAACCTACAAATGTGCCCCTATAGAGAGCTTGGAGAAAAGGTTAGCTCAAATCACAAGCTTAGCTTTCAGTTTAGTATTCAACAAAACATTGACGACAGAACATGTAATGTGTATGCTCCATTCATAGGTCAAAGGGAGACAAGCGGGCCATGGTTGGATTGACTTAACTTTAGGTTAGGGCTAGAGGAGGCTGTTTGTGGACCAAGCAAGGTCCACTAATAGTATGGGAGCAATAGAGGGGATTGGAGAGGTTTGAGGAAGTGGACCATAAGAGGGATACGCTCTGTTGTAAAATCACCACAACAAAACTGCAACAACATTACCCAAAGCTCATTCTTTGAAAAATGGAACCGGAGTCTTCATGAACCTTTTTTTTGTTTTATACTTTCCCGAAATTTAACACAAAATATATTCTTTCTCTAGGCTACATTCATATCAGATACAGTGAGAAAGAATGTCCTGCAAGGAGCATTTGACAGAGCTGAATTTCAGGTAAATTAAAGCTTTTATGGATATTTATATTCCATTGTCAAAAGGTGTGACCTGTAAAGTCATAGGTTAGAGGGCATAGATTGTAGGAAGGCTCTTACCCAAGGGTCATCCAGGTGAGTAAAAGAGAAAGTAAAATGAGGGAAGAAGGTTAGCAATGAGGAAATTAACTAAATAAATCAACATGGAAATCACCTCCCATACTGCACTACACTTGGGGCGGCAAGTAGCCTAGTGGTTAGAGCATTGGACTAGAAACCGAAAAGTTGCAAGATCAAATCCCCGAGCTGACAAGGTAAAAATCTGGCGTTCTGCCCCTGAACAAGGCAGTTAACCCACTGTTCCTAGGCCGTCATTGAAAATAAGAATTTGTTCTTAACTGACTTGCCTAGTTAAATAAAAGGTAAAAATAAAATATACATTTGCTGTTATTGTCTAAAAGAATTTACTAAATAAATCCAGTCATCCCTCTCCCCCATGTTCTCTCCTTAGTGTTTGTTGCCCTCTACAGGACAGTCTGGAGAACTACATGACTTCTCATTCCTCATCAACAAACACTACATTCCTACAGCTCATTAACCAGGTGATGATTCCAGGCCTCTGTTCGGTCTTAGTTTTACTATTACTAAACCTGTGGCCAGAGTTCATTCTTCTCATATCGGTCTTGGCCCAGGAACTTATGGCGTCAAAACAGCCTCTAAAGTCCATCACTGAGTATGCAAACACTGAGTGGAGAGCAGGGTCCTGCGGGTAGAGAATGAGTGCCACTAGTGCACAGACCAGTCGAGTGCACAGAATGTGGTCCAGCAAGCAGAGGATGGGTCTCACGAGCGCACAGACAGCAGGGTCGAGAGGAACATCGTTGCTGCAAGCAAAATATTAATTTGAGCAGGGATTTTTGTTTTGCAGAGATAATTACTACATGTCAATATATATACACACACACTGAACAAAAATATGAATGCAACATGTAAAGTGTTGGTCCCATGTTTCATAAGCTTAAATAAATATACCATTAATGTTCCATATGCACAAAAAGCTTATTCATCTAATTTTGTGTACAAATTTGTATACATCCCTGTTAGTGAGCATTTCTCCTTGGCCAAGAATCCATCCACCTGACCGGTGTGGTATATCAAGAAGCTGACTAAACAGCATGATCATTACACAGGTGCGCCTTGTGCTGGGGACAATAAAAGGCCACTCTAAAATGTGCAGTTGTGTACCACAGATTCAGAGATTTAGGCAGTACGTCCAACCGGCCTCACAACCGCAGACCATGTGTAACCAGGCCAGCCCAGGACCTTCACATCCGGCTTCTTCACCCGCGGGATCGTCTGAGACCAGTCACCCGGACTGCTGATGAAATTGAGGAGTATTTATGTCTAACAAAGCACTTTTGTGGGGAAAAACTAAGTCTGATTGGCTGGGTCTTGCTCCCCAGTGGGTGGGCCAGTCTCCCAAGTGTGTGGGCCTATGCCCTCAGGCCCACCCATGTCTGCGCCCCTAACCAATAATGTGAAATAGACTGATTCCCTTACATGAACTGTAGCTCAGAAAACTTTTAAAATGTGTTGCATGTTGCGTTTATATTGTTGTTCAGTATATCTTTGATCTACTTTGTGCTCTTTCCACAGATGGCTCTAGCTTGCTGATAACAGCTGATGAGAATACCTATGCGATTTGACTTCTGTATTACTGACTAATGAATACATCTAAAAAAAAAAATTGCCAAATTGAAATAATTTCACACTAATTTCACAGATAATAGTAGTTCCCAAATCAGCCAATTACTATAAAACAAATCTGTTTTTCTCAATTAAATGTTTGGAGAATGCATGGCGGTGCTTGTCCTCAGTCCTCCTTTGAATGTAGTGTGGACAATCATTACATGTTAACCTGAGTTTAGCTGGTTAATCATTCATTTCAGTTTACATTCTATTATTTAGCACTGGCTATGTACAAGGGTCTCTCCCCTTCATGTCTCCATATTATTAAAAAAATCCCCATATACTTTGTGTGCGCGCCCTTGGGCTTAATACCCTAAATATTAAATCCTGCCTTTTTCTCAATTCCTGCACACTCTTTTAACTAGCCCTTCCTTTCAATGTTACCATCATGCCATTATTATTTGTGTACCCACATGCAGGGTTGGGGAGATTTACATCTAAGGGATTAACAAAAAAACGGTAACTAATCCGTTACCAGCAAAAATATTGTAATCAGATTAGATACTTTTGAAAAACTAAGATGATTATACTTTAATTCAGAAAGGATTTTTGTGAGAAAAAAAATCTTTGACACTTATGTTGTTTTCTCAATGACATTCAAATCAACATTGAAAAAAGGCATACGTTTAAATTTGTTCCACCTGAGCGAGTCTGACCATAAGTCAGAGACCACAGCGGCGACACACCAAATGTTTTTGATTGATCGCAGGAAAAGTGCAGGAACACTTTGTAGGCTAAAGTCCAAGGTATATCTTCCAATGGTGCAACTGCTGTCAAGAATCAAAGATTATCCAACTTTAATAAACACTTGGCAGTAAGGATGACAGCAGTGTAGTCTACAGGCGGATCTCTACATAGCGCACGGATGTGAATCACACTACTGCTCTCTCATTTAGCTATTTGCAATTTACGGATTATGGTTGTTGGGTTTTGGGTTCAAATCTAAATGTGTATTTGAACCCAAAAATGGTTGAATTCAAGAAGTTTAAGCTGCCTATCAATCATTGTTTTTGAAACCAGTGGACCAAGCCAGTGAAAAATGAGCTCATAACAGCTGCATAGTGAGGATCCCAGCCTTTGGAATAAAAGTAGGTCTTATTGCTCAAACTAATTAATGCGGATAAAAAAAAATCCATTAGTCTAATGGACAGATGCTGAAACTCGCACAGTTTTGAAAGACTTAAAAACGGTCAATGTGTAGTGGATGTAGTTGCTACATCCACTTCACCATTTCTCGACTGGCCTGTGTGCTCGCGGCACTCATCTGTCCTCTGCGCCCTCGTCTCAGCGTTTGCTTGCTCAATGATGTTTAATCGTGTTCGACAGCGCCATCTCATGCACAATGGACTTGATAGCTGATTTGACACGATAGGAATTTAGAAGGGACTGAGGTTGTACCACAGATAACAGCTTTGGTTGTTCTGTGTACTCAATGGAGTCAGCTATGGCTTGTGGCTGCACAAGCCCAACTTCTCAGTTTTACTTTGACTGCACTATGGAGGTTGCCTGACTGTCGCACTAATTTGGCATACAGAAACCCTGCTCGCCTCCGAAAATACGTTTGACTGGTCATGCTTATCAGTCTATAGGTTCATTTGCATAGTTTTGTGGAATTAAATTGGTGTCAGAATTTAAATTGTGTCAGTCATAAAACAGGAACAGTGTCTTGATGGACCGGAATTATTATTTTGCCGAAAATAATGTACAGTGAGTTTAGAGTTAGAAAGTAGCTTTCTTACATCAACTAATGCCTGTCTGTACTCCGAATGAGCAAGCCACAGCGGAGACTTGCTGCTAGGCAACTCACAGACGGAGGCTGCAGGGAGCAGTGGGAGAGAGAGGAGCAGCACAAAGCAGCGAACAGCTAAGCTAATAACAAAAATACAAAAAAAGTTTCACAGCATTTCTGTCCTAGTGGTTTTCATATCAACTTTCTTTGGTTGTCCAGATGCCAAAGGCACAATCCTAGTCATATTAACAACCCATCCTAGTTGTTGCATATTAACATTTTCCCTCTAAGTTTCTAATGGTGATGTTCATCTCCGTCACATGAAATTGCTCGCATCAGGTGCATCTTTTGGGAAACTCTACCGGCTGCTGGAGTTGTTTGAAATGCATTATCTATCAAAGTTTAAATAATGCAAAACAAAATAAATGTATGGCCTATACTAAATACACATATTTTACAATAAAATTATTATATTTATTTTAAAAAAAGGCCATTAACCTCTTGGCGTTCCCCTAGGATAGGGGGCATATAATTAATACTTGTGGATAGAAAACACCCTAAAGTTTCTAAAACTGTTTGAATGGTGTCTGTGAGTATAACAGAACTCATATGGCAGTCAAAACCCCGAGACCGATCGTAACAGGATGTGGAATTCTGAATTGTGGACTCAACTTCACATCTTTGCCTATTAATCACACCGTGAGCTATGGTTCATTGAGCACTTCCTATTGCTTCCACTAGATGTCCCCAGTCTTTACAAAGTGATTTGAGCCTTCTACTGTGGAAACTGAATGAATGAGACGCTGTTGAAATTGGTCACATGAGGAGGGCCATCACCATTATGACGCTGGCGGCCCTGTCTACCCTCCCCTTTCGAAACGTTTTGAAACACAATACAATCGTCCCCCTCGAATCTTATTGGCTCTCTTGTTGAAACAGGCCCTGAAGATTTGTGTTATACAACGTTTGACATGTTTGAACGAACCTAAATGGGAAAAAATGCATTTTCTCGAAATAGCTGTCCCGCGGCCGACGGAGCATGTGGATCAGCCTTCAGACGCGCTAACAAGAACAAGCTCTTGGAACAAGCTCTTGGAGTAATTTTTTCGAACGAAAATACATTTGTTGTGGACCTGGGATTTGTTGTGGACCTCCGTCCCGAGGCCGCACAGGGGTTAAAACGTCTGTTTTCCCCATGATTGCAAGAATTGTTGTGCATTGACTAATTGTCAGAATGCATGTTTAACAGGGCTTCCCGCTGCATCGCAGTGCTAGCTGTGCCACTAGAGATTCTGGGTTCGATTCTAGGCTCTGTCGCAGCCGGCCGCGACCAGGAGACCCATGGGGCGGCGCACAATTTGCCCAGCGTCGTCCGGGTTAGGGGAGGGTTTGGCCGGCAGGGATGTCCCTGTCCCATCGCACACTAGCAACTCCTGTGGCGGGCCGGGCGCAGTGCACGCTGACACAGTCGCCAGGTGCACAGTGTTTCATCCGACACAGTGGTGTGGCTGGCTTCCGGGTTAAGAGGGCATTGTGTCAAGAAGCAGTGCTGCTTGGTTGGGTTGTGTTTCGGAGGACGCACCACTCTCGACCGTCGCCTCTCTTGAGTCCGTACGGGAATTGCAGCGATAAGACCGTAACTATCAACTGGATACCAAGAAATTGTGAAGAAAAAGGGGTAAAAACTAATAAAATAAAATAAAAAAAGGGAATGCATGAGCATGAATGCATGTTTCCCTCCCTATGGCACACAACTTGAATGCGCCTCAAGAGGAATATTTATCTTGCATAGAACACACAAGCCCAGGGCTCAACATTAACGCTTCTCCTTTTGTCCGGGATAAGAAAAAAATGCAACTAGTTTATTTATATATATATATATATATATATATATATATATATATATATATATTTATATCAAACAAATAATCCAATACGAATTGGAGCAGAGGTCAACATTGGAATAATATTCAAGTAAATTTTCCATGTAGGCCTACATGTCAAAGTGTTGGTGACATGCAAATTGGCTACAGCCTTGTGTCAAAAAAGATGCTGACAGAGGTGGCAGAACATTTTGCCAAACTTGAATGAGCCTTAAATCACTAAAATATAGCTGAACGCCAGTCATGCTTGACAAAATATAATTAAGGCATGAGGGGGTGACGTATATGGCCAATATAGCATGGCGAAGGGCTGTTCTTAGGCACGATGCATCGCGGAAAGCCTGGACACAGCCCTTAGCTGTGGTATATTGGCAATATACCACAAACCCCCGATGTGCCTTACTGCTATTGAATTGGTTACCAACATAATTAGAGCAGTAAAGATAAAATGTTTTGTCATACCCGTGGTAAACGGTCTGATATACCACGACTGTCAGCATTCAGGGCTCAAACCACCCAGTTTATAATGAAGGATAATTAACATTAACGTCTATAGGTTTAATTCTGTCGACATACTCGGGCCACGGTTCGTTCAGATTAAAATGGTCACAAGACCAGAGTGAAGGACCGTGCATGTTGCACACCACACATCACCCACCTTGAATCTGAGCGAAGGCAGTCAACATTCTGAAACTATTTATTTAACCATAAACTTAGTTATTTAAAAACTGGACGCTTTTGAAGCATTTCTTACCTTGTTTCAAAGTAGCCTAGCCAAAACACAACCATCGAAATGTTGAGGAAATCATTTCATAAACACAACCCCATCAGTCCCAAAAATCGGCTTTTCATTTATCTGCATGTACAGCCCTTATATATTTAACCTCACAAAGAAGTGTTTAACCGTTTTCTTTTCAGGACAACCAGGGATACAAAAACAAAATAGACATACAGTGCCTTGAGAAAGTATTCACAACCCTTATTTTCTTATTTTTACTGGCTCTAACCAGAATAGAAAGATTGCCAGCATCCCGGAGTCGCCTCTTCACGGTTGACGTTGAGACTGGTGTTTTGTGGGTACTATTTCATGAAGCTGCCAGTTGAGGACTTGAGGCATCTGTTCACAAACTAGACACTCTAATGTACTTGTCCTCTTGCTCAGTTGTGCACCGGGACCTCCCACTCCTCTTTCTATTCAGGTTAGAGCCAGTTTGCGCTGTTCTGTGAAGGGAGTAGAACACAGCGTTGTACGAGATGATCAGTTTCTTGGCAATTTCTCACATGGAATAGCCTTCATAGAAGGATATCCTGCTTTCACTGGAACAGGACCAGATCCCCACCTTTTGTGTGAAGAAAAGACGCAGGAAAAGGGGCCGCAGATCAGGCATCCTTCTAAAGATCCATAGGCAAGCGAGTAAAACTCCCACTGCTGTCCGTTCTTCTTGCTGACGTACAATCATTGGATGATAAACGTATAACCTACGATTAAGATTAATTTACCAACGGGACATTAAAAACGATAACATCTTATGTTTCACCGAGACGTGGCTGAACGACGATATGGACAATACAGAGCTAGCGGGATTTCCCATGCACCGGCAGAATAGAGACGCTACCTCTGGTAAGACGAGGGGTGGGGCTGTGTGTCAATTTGTCAATAACAGCTGATGCGCGATGTCTAATATTAAAGAAGTCTCGAGGTATTGCTCGCCTGAGGTAGAGTACCTTATGATAAGCTGTAGACCACACTATCTACCAAGAGAGTTCTCATCTATATTATTCATAGCCGTCTATTTACCACCACAGAACGGATGCTGGCACTAAGACCACTCTCAACCAACTCTATAAGGCCATAAACAAAGAAGGAAATGTTCACCCAAGTGGCGCTCCTAGTGGCCGGGGACTTTAATGCAGGCAAACTTAAATCAGTTTTACCAAATTTACACCAGCATGTCACATGTGCAACCAGAGAAAAAAAATAAAAATCCTACACCACATTTACTCCACACACAGATGCATACAAAGCTCTCCCCTGCTCTCCATTTGGCAAATCTGACCACAATTCTATCCTCCTGATTCCTGCTTACAAGCAAAAACTAAAGCAGGAAGTACCAGTGACTCACTCAATAAGGAAGTGGTCAGATGACACAGATGCTACACTACAGGACTATTTTGCTAGCACAGACTGGAATATGTTCCGGGATTCATCCAAAGGCATTGAGGAAAACACCACCTCAGTCATCGGCTTCATCAATAAGTGCATCAATGATGTAGTCTCCACACTGACTGTACGTACATATCCCAACCAGAAGCCATGGATAACAGGCAACATCTGCATCGAGCTAAAGGCTAGAGCTTCCGCTTTCAAGGAGCGGGAGACTAGTCCGGGCGCTTATAAGAAATCCCGCTATGCCCTCAGACGAACCATCAAACAAGCAAAGCGTCAATACAGGATTTAGATTGAATCCTACTACACATGCTTCGACGCTCGTCAGATGTGGCAGGGCTTGAAAACTATTATGGACTACAAAGGGAAACCCAGACGCAAGCTGCCCAGTAACAGCCTACCAGATGAGCTAAATGCCTTTTACGCTCGCTTCGAGGCAAGCAACAATGAAGCATGCACGAGAGCACCAGCTGTTCTGGATGACTGTGTGATAACGCTCTCGGCAGCCAATGTGAACAAAACCTTTAAACAGGTCAACATTCAAAGCCGCTGGGCCAGACGGATTACCAGGACGTGTACTCAAAGCATGCGCGGACAAACTGGCAAGTGTCTTCACTCACAGTTTCAACCTCTCCCTGACCCAGTCAGTAAAACCTACATGTTTCAAACAGACCACCATAGTCCCCATGCCCAAGGAAGCAAAGGTAACGTTCTAAATGATTACCGCCCCGATTACCGCTCACATCAACAGCATCCTCCCGGACACCCTAGACCCACTCCAATTCGCATACCACCCCAACAGATCCACAGATGATGCAATCTCTATTGCACTCCTCACTGCCCTTTCTCACCTGGACAAAAGGAACACCTATGTGAGAATGCTGTTCATTGACTACAGCTCAGCGTTCAACACCAGCCCACAAAGCTCATCACTAAGCTAAGGACTCTGGGACTAAACACCTCCCTCTGCAAGTGGATCCTGGACTTCCTTACGGGCCGCCCCCAGGTGGTAAGAGTAGGCAACAATGCGTCTACCAAGCTGATCCTTAACACTGGGGCCCATCAGGGGTGTGTACTTAGTCTCCTCCCGTATTCCCTGCTCACCCACGACTTAGTGGCCAAACACGATTCCAAAATCATCATTAAGTTTGCTGACGACAACTGAGGTAGGCCTGATCACCGACAACGATGAGACAGTCTATAGGGAGAAGGTCAGACAACTGGCAGTGTGGTGCCAGGACAACAACCTCTCCCTCAATGTGAGCAAGACTAAGGAGCTGATCGCGGACTACAGGAAAAGGCGGGCCGAACAGGCCCCCATTCTCATCGACGGGGCTGTAGTGGAGCGGGTTGAGAGTTTCAAGTTCCTTGGTATCGACATCACCAACGAACTATCATTGTCCAAACATACAAAGACAGTCACGAAGAGGGCACGACAAAACCTTTTCCCCCTCAGGAGACTGAAATGATTTGGCATGGGTCCTCAGAAACGCAAAAGTTTCTACAGCTGCACCATCGAGAGCATCGTGACCAGTTACATCACCACCTGGTATGGCAGCTGCTCGGCATCTGACCTTAAGGCACTACAGAGGGTAGTGCAAACGGCCCAGTACATCATTGGGGCCAAGCTTCCTGCCATCCAGGACCTATATAGTAGGCGGTGTAAGAGGAAAGCCCATAAAATTGTCAGAGACTCCAGTCACATAAGTTATACACGGTTTTCTCTGCTACCACACGGCAAGCGGTACCAGAGCGCTAGGTCTAGGACCAAGAGGCTCCTCAACAGCTTCTACCCCCAAGTCATAAGACTGCTGAGCAATTAATAAAAATCGCCACCGGACAACTTACATTGACCCCCCCACCCCATTTGTACACTGCTGCTACTCACTGTTTATCATCTATGCATAGTCACTTCACCCCCACCTACATGTACAAATTACTTCAACTGACCTGTACCCCCGCACACTGACTCGTTACTGGTGCCCCCTATATATAACCTCATTGTTATTCTTATTGTGTTACTTTTTATATTTTAGTCTACTTGGTAAATATTTTCTTAACTCTTCTTGAACTGCACTGCAGGTTAAGGGCTTGTAAGCATTTCATATGGGGGATTGGAAATGCAAACAATTACATTGACAGAAGCAGCCTTCTGTCCACAATATTAAAGCTGATCAACCTCCAATTATTTATTTTTTTATTCAAAAAATAAAAATATACCCAGTCACTACCCTAACCCTCAGTTGCTGGAGAGGAAGGAAAACAACAACTCAGGGATTTCACCATGAGGCCAATAGTGACTTTAAAACATTTACATTTAATGGATGTGAAAGGAGAAAACTGAGGATGGATCAACAACATCGTAGTTACTCCACAACACTAACCTAATTGACAATGAAACGGAGGAAGCCTGTACAGCATAGAAATATTCAAAAAAATGTGGCTTAGCAATTTTCTCCTGAATACAAAGTGTTATGTTTGGGGCAAATCCAATACAACACAATACAGAGTACCACTCTCCATACTGTCAAGTATAGTGGTGACTGCATCATGTTACAGGTATGCTTGTAATCGTTAACCTGTCTGGGATAGGGGGCAGTATTTTCACGGCCGGATAAAAAAAACTTACCCGATTTAAACTGGTTACTACTCTTGCCCAGAAACGAGAATATGCATGTTATTAGTAGATTTGGATAGAAAACACTCCAAAGTTTCTAAAACTGTTTGAATGGTGTCTGAGTATAACAGAACTCATATGGCAGGCAAAAACCTGAGAAGATTCCAAGCAGGAAGTGGCCTGTCTGACAATTTGTAGTCTTTCTGTTGCATCTCTATCAAAATTACAGTATCTGTGCTGTTACGTGACACTTTCTAAGGCTTCCATTGGCTCTCTAAAGCCTTCAGAAACCGGATTGACGAGTCTCCTGTCTCTGGGCAGATAACAGCAGCTCAGTTTGTCAGTGGTCTGCCTGGTGACAGGGAGACTGGAGATGCGCGTTCACGAGACCGCCATTTTTTTCTTTCCCTCTTTGAATGAATACAACATTGTCCGGTTGGAATATTATCGCTATTTTACGAGAAAAATAGCATAAAAATGTATTTTAAACAGCGTTTGACATACTTCTAAGTACGGTAAAGTAACATTTTGAAATTTTTTGTCACGAAATGCGCTCGCGCGTTACCCTCTGGATAGTGACCTGAACGCACGAACAAAACGGAGGTATTTGGATATAACTATGGATTATTTGGAACAAAAACAACATTTGTTGTTGAAATAGAAGTCCTAAGGTAATAGAATTACTATTAGAAAAATTGTGAGTTTAGTGAGCCCCGAAGTTGGCGGGTGTCTGAATAGCTAGCCTGTGATGGCTGAGCTATGTACTCAAAATATTGCAAAATGTGCTTTCGCCGAAAAGCTATTTTAAAATCGGACATAGCGATTGCATAAAGGAGTTCTGTATCTATAATTCTTAAAATAATTGTTAGGTATTTTGTCAACGTTTATGATGAGTAATTTAGTAAATTCTGAACATCACATGCTAATGTAAAAAGCTGTTTTTTGATATAAATATGAACTTGATTGAACAAAACATGCATGTATTGTATAACATAATGTCCTAGGAGAGTCATCTGATGAAGATCAAAGGTTAGTGCTGCATTTAGCTGCGCTTTGGGTTTTTGTGACATATATGCTTGCTTTGAAAATGGCTGTGTGATTATTTTTGGCTGGGTACTCTCCTGACATAATCTAATGTTTTGCTTTCGCTGTAAAGCCTTTTTGAAATCGGACAATGTGGTTGGATTAACGAGTCTTATCTTTCAAATGGTGTAAAATAGTCATATGTTTGAGAAATTGAAGTTATAGCATTTTTAAGGTTTTTGTATTTCGCGCCACGCTCTACCATTGGATATTGGTGAGGCGTTCCGCTAGCGGAGTTAAGAACTAGGTTGTTTTTCAGGATAAAAATAAACAGAATGGAGCTAGGCACAGGCAAATATTCTAGAGGAAAACCTGGTTCAGTCTGCATTCCACCAGAAACTGCGAGATGAATTCACTTTTCAGCAGGACAATAACCTAAAACACAAGGCCAAATCTGCACTGGAGTTGCTGACCAAGAACACCGTGAATGTTCCCGAGTTGCCGAGTTACAGTTGACTTGAATCTACTTGAAAATCTATGGCAAAACCTGAAAATGGTTGTCCAGCGATGATCAACAAGCAATTTGACAGAACTTGATGAATTTAGAAAATAATAAATAGGCAAATGTTGCACAATCCAGGTGTGAAAAGCTCTTAGAGACCCAGAAAAACTTGGTTGTTATCATTGCCAAAGGTGATTCTAACATGTATTGACTCAGGGGTGTTGAATAGTTATGTAATGAAGATTTTATTTTTACAAATGTTATAATTTTCCTTCCACCTTGACATGAGTATTTTGTGTAGATCGTTGACAAAAAAAGGCAATTAAATCCCAACTTGTAACAACAAAATGTGGAAAAAGTCAAGGGCTGTGAATACTTTCTGAAACCACTGCAACTAATCGAATGTACCCCATGTCTTCTCTCCCTTTCACTCTCAAGACCACCTCTTTTTTTGCCATTCCATGTTGCTCAGTCCATCTCTTGCCCTCTCTCCCGCTTCTAAACCCACCCTCATCCCCACTTCTCGATATACTCACCACTAATATTGAGGTCATAGTCGCCAGCAGTAATGACATTGGCAACACCACCCTCAGCCGGTTGGCATGTCAACACCACCTCGCTGAGCAGCCGTCGGTGGGCATGGCCAGGGACGCCGGAGGCAGGGACAGAAGGGCGTGTCACCACATTGTTGACGCTGATGCGAAGGTTCTTCACCACCTGCACCTGGTTGTTGGGGTCCCTCATGTGACCTACGAGACAGAAAGTGTGTTTGAGATATACAGTCAATGTAGTCTACAATCAGTGATCTTGCATCAAAACAACGTATTGTTTAAAATTGATCCCATCGAACATGCTGAAACACAGTGGCAAGAGAAAGTATGTGAACCCTTTGGAAATACCAGAATTTCTGCATAAATTGGTCATAAAATTGGATCTGATCTTCATCTAGGTCAGAACAATAGAAAAACACAGTCTGCTTAAACTAATAAACAATTAAACATTTTCATGTCTTTATTGAACACACCGTGTAAACATTCACAGTGCAGGGTGGGAAAAGTATGTGAACCATTGGATTTAATAACTGGGTGACCCTCCTTTGGCAGCAATAACCTCAACCAAATGTTTTCTGTAGTTGTGGACCAGACCTGCACAATGGACACGAGGAATTTTAGACCATTCCTCTTTACAAAACTGTTTCAGTTCAGCAATATTCTTAGGATGTCTGGTGTGAATTGCTCTCGAGGTCATGCCACAGCATCTCAATCGGGTTGAGGTCAGGAATCTGACTGGGCCACTCCAGAAGGCGTATTTTCTTCTGTTGAAGCCATTCTGTTGTTGATTAACTTCTATGTTTTGGGTCATTGTTCTGTTGCATCACCCAACTTCTGTTGAGCTTCAATTGGCGGACAGATATTTTACAGGAGAATGTAAGGCTGTCTTGATAAACTTGGGAATTCATTTTTCTGTCGATGATAGCAAGCTGTCCAGGCCCTGAGGCAGCAAAGCAGCCCCAAACCATGATGCTCCCTCCGCCATACTTCAGAGTTGAGATGAGGTTGATGTTGGTGTGCTGTGCCTTTTTTCCTCCACACAGTGTTGTGTTCCTTCCAAACAACAACTGTAGTTTCATCTGTCCACAGAATATTTTGCCAGTAGTGCTGTGGAACATTCAGGTGCACTTTTGCAAACTTCAGCCGTACAGCAATGTTTTTTTGGACAGCAGTGTCTTCTTCCGTGGTGTCCTCCCATGGACACCAATCTTGTTTAGTGTTTTACGTATCGTAGACTCGTCAACAGAGATGTGTACGTGTTCCAGAGATTTCTGTGTCTTTAGCTGACACTCTAGGATTCTTCTTAACCTCATTGAGCATTCTGCACTGTGCTCTTGCCGTCAACTTTGAAGGATGGCCACTCCAAGGGAAAGTAGCAACAGTGCTCAACTTTCTCCATTTTCAGACAATTTGTCTTACCGTGGACTGATGAACATCAAGGCTTTTAGAGATAATTTTGTAACACTTACCAACTTTATGCAAGTCAACAATTCTTAATATTTGGTCTTCTGAGATATCTTTTGTTCGAGGCATCAGGCAATGAGGCATCAGGCTGCTCTAACCAACATCTCCAATCTCGTCTCTCTGATTGGACTCCAGGTTAGCTGACTCCTGGCTCCAATTAGCTTTTGGAGAAGTCATTAGCCTAGGGGCTCACATACTTTTTCCAACCTACACTGTGAATGTTTAAATTATGTATTCAATATAGACAAGAAAAATACAATAATTGCTGTGTCAGCTTAAGCGCACTACGTTTGTCTATTGTTGTCACTTAGATGAAGATCATTTCGAATCTTATAACCAATTTATGCAGAAATCCAGGTATTTCCAAGAGGTTCACATACTTTCTCTTGCCACTGTATATAGTCAGTCAGATTTTAAAGTAACTGTCCGGTAAAATCTCACTTTTAAAAACTTCATATTCTGTTAACTCATACCCAAATAAAGTTATTGACTAGTCTTATACTCGTATGTGGCCAATGCATAATTTGGAGAAAACAACACACCACCTCCCCCCCCCCCCCCCCAAAGAAACACTTAAAATACCACCTCAAGCAAATAGAAAGAGTAGCCAGCCAGTGCCCCTAGCCCAGGGGGGTCCAGGGAGGCTTGCATCCAGTGTGATGTTTAATGCAGAAGGAGCTATATTTGTGGCAGCCTCTGGTACATTCTAATGCCTTTATTCTATGTGAAATAGGTATTTCTATCCGTAAATAGGCAAATGTGTAACATCAAGGTCAACATTTCAAAAAGGTATGACAGATTTAAATAGGATTTTCTTGCAGCTTCACATGTGTAGTTACCGGAATAAGAGTCTCGATAGGCACAATGAGGCCATAACTCCTAGCAACAACAAAACAAACATTCAAAATGTCACATGGACACTGTTTTTGTCATGCCTAGTAGCCTGGTCTATTTGTGCTTCAAATAGTCAACTTCTCTATCATTTCCAGCCATGCTAAACCTCCCAGAAGAATGCAAAAGAAAAACAGCATTTCTTTAGTTCATATAATACAATGGGTTCTGTCAACAACAAAAAAAACATTGACAATAATAACCAATAATTAAATTATAACTTGGTGCAGCAGTCTAAGGCACCGCATCTCAGTGCAAGAGGCATCACTACAGTCCCTGGTTCGAATCCAGGCTTGGGAGTCCCATAGGACGGCGCAAAATTGGCCCAGTGTCGTCCGGGTTTGGCCGTCATTGTAAATAAGAATTTGATCTTAACTGACTTGCCTAGTTAAATAAATCCAAATAATCAGTAAACACTTCAAGCAGCGCGTGTGTGTGTGTGAGAAAACTAGACATCACATTCTTGCTTCCTTTGTCCATGTTTCCTCCATAACTTGCCTCTACTTGAAAGTGAATTGGGGCCTAAGGGGAGGAACCTTCCCTCTCCCATGTGCTATGAGGAGGTGATGAATGGTGGAAACAAGGGGAGAGAGAATCTCAACTGCATTTCCTTCATTCCTCACATCCTCTCTCCTTCTCAAAACCCATTGGATAAGAAGTTGAGAGGGGAGGAAACTCTGACCTTCTCATTCAATGGGTTTTGAGGAGGAGAGAGGATGCAACGAATCAAGGAAATACAATTGAGATTCTCCCAAGGACAGACGAAGCAATTATGACAACTATTCATATTTTACCCTCTGATAGGCTTGGTGGAATTTTGCTTACACGTGTCCAATTGTCTCAGATCTCAACAAGTGTCTATGTCTAGGGGTTGTTTCTGGACAGGACCCCACAACCCTTTGGGTGTGTGGTGGACCTACAGCACGACACTTGATGCATTGGTTGGATGTTTAATTCCATTGCTATACACACACAGATTAGCACAGGTGTAAACTGGACAAACCGACGGCACCCCATCAGGCTGATCAGACAGGTCTGGGTAGCTGAAAACCTGTTGTAAACAGTGAATGGATACACTTGCATGTCTACTATTCATACCCTTGCTTCATTCCAGCTAGTTAGATGTGCAACCAATGACTAACTATAGCTAGGGCATATCTCTAGTCTAGCAATAGATAGTCGTTTTGGCTGTATAGCATAATTTAATAAGATTAACAATTGTTAGCTAAGATATATCAGTGAGCGAAACAGTTACAGTAAAAGCAGTTCATTCATTTGTCAATACACACTAAATATTATGCAGAAATTGAGAAATCTTACCTTTGGCACTGTGGCAAGGTTTTGGGCAACAATTAATATATTAATTCATAGATAAGTTAGAATGGTGACCTCTTTGAAAGGACATGAAGTGTTGGCAGTGCACTTGACCAGGCATTCCACATTTAACCCCACCCACATTTGAACATAAAAATAGTCGTTTTTCTCCCCTCTTTCTTCAGTTAATCTTATTTAATGCAAGATATGAATTGCTACAATATTTGTTTCAAAAGATGCCATTTATTAAAACAGAAAAAGGAAGTAAATAGCCTACATTGGTTTTCCCTCTCAAAATCACACTTTTTAATAGAAAAATACAATTTAAAAAAAGGGATGTTAAGTCCAAAACAATGCTTAAACCACATCAAACCACTTTTGAGGTCTTGGGGAAAAAATCTGGTAAATTTAGATTTTTACCTGTAGTTACCCTTTAATTCAAGTGTGTACCTAGCAAGAGGCTGTTTAGCAGTATTTTTGTAGCTCACATGTGATGGTAGAGTTTGCAAAGCAAATACCCACTGGATTGATGAAAATAATCATGATATCATTCTGCCAGGTAAGCATCGGCTAATTTGTAGTTAACATTTCATTGAGAAGGTTTTTAGGAAAGCCTTTCCATTTATCATCATTGCAAACGCCTACACAAATTGGTGGATTTGTGCACACACACTGACCAAAATCAGCCCATTGGGCTTATTTTTGGACAGATTGTTGGCAGAAGAGAAACCTCACTCTTCCTCTCTGCTGTGTTTCCCTGTCATCGCTCGCTTTGTGACTGACAGGCGCCCATCCAATCAATAGATCGCTAGAAGATGCATATCATTCATTCAAGCGGGAGAGGGCACGAGGGACTAGCGAATTGTAACTAAACTGAAAAGTAGCTTAGTGGAAAATGTAGCCGAAAATGAGTCGAACCGACAGCCGGCGCAAATAGAGTACCACAGTATGAGTCATAATACCCATAAAATCTAGGGGTCAAACAGGGAAATGGTTCTAATTGTTATTCCCCATAGGGGATTTCAGAAACACTTAAAATAAGGGCTGTTTTAAGTGGCAATTAGCATGTAAATCTTGGTGGGGCAAAGTAAATAAAAAATGTTTTAGATGCATGCCAGCAAACCCATACCACAACACGAAACACATTAGTTGCACTATCACAGTGACAAACGGTGCCCACACCCTGTTAGAGTCTACATAAAGCGGTCCCAATAGCAGTCCCAACACCTTACCACTGCTACACCTGGCTATCAGCAGAGCCTTTCTGGCAGCGAAAAAGTTCATTGAGCCTCATTTAATGGCTTTTAAAAAAATACATTGCTGATATGGCTGACTTGCTTAAACAAACGTGGTTTCTACTAGAGGTCAACAGATGATTTTTCAACGCCGATACCGATTATTGGAAGACCAAAAAAAGCCAATTCCGATAAAAAAGTTAATATATATTTGTAATAATGACAATTACAACAATACTGAATGAATAATGAAAACTTATTTTAACTTAATATAACATTTACTTAGTCTCAAATAAATAATTAAACGTGCTCAATTTGGTTTAAATAATGCAAAAACAGTGTTGGAGAAGTAAAAGTGCAATATTGTGACATGTAAAAAAGCTAACGTTTAAGTTCCTTGCTCAGAACATATGAAAGCTGGTGGTTCCTTTTAACATGAGTCTTCAACATTTCCAGTTAAGAAGTTTTAGGTTGTAGTTATTATAGGACTATTTCACACTATACCATTTGTATTTCATAGACCTTTGACTATTGGATGTTCTTATAGGCACTATAGTATTGCCAGCCTAATCTCGGGAGTTGATAGGCTTGAAGTCATAAACAGTGCTGTGCTTCAAGCAAACGGAGAAAAGTGCGGTTTGAATGAATGCTTATGAGCCTGCTGCTGCCTACCACCGCTCAGTCAGACTGCTCTATCAAATCATAGACTTAATTATAATATAAACACACAGAAATACAAGCCTTAGGTCATTAATATGGTCAAATCCAGAAACTATAATAAAAAAATAAAATAAAAAAGTTATTCTTTCAGTGAAATACAGAACCGTTACGTATTTTATCGAACGGGTGGCAACCTTAAGTCTAAATATTGCTGTTACACATTCAACGTTATGTCATAATAATGTACAATTCTGGAAAATTAATTACGGTCTTTGTTAGGAAGAAATGGTCTTCACACAGTTCGCAAAGAGCCAGATGACCCAAACTGCTGCATATACCCTGAGTCTGCTTACACTGAACGCAAGAGAAGTGACAATTTCAGGCACCGCATTGATTAAATGCACCGCAAGACAAACTAGTTAAGCTAGTAATATCATCAACCGTGTGTAGTTAATTATGTTAAGATCGATTGTTTTTTAAAAGATAAGTTTAATGCTAGCTAGCAACTTACCATGGCTCCTTGCTGCCTGCACTCACGTAACAGGTGGTCAGCCTGCCACGCAGTCTCCTCGTGGATTGCAATATAAATCGGCCATAATCGGTACCCAAAAATGGCAAATACCGATTGTTATGAAAACTTGAATCGGCCCTAATTACTCCGCCATTCCGGTTAAATCGGTCAACCTCTAGTTCCAACTGACCATTGAGATGTACAAACTATGGCATAAGAGGACGACGAGCGGATAAGAGTCAATCCGTAATTTCGTCTAAGACATTAACGAGCGAGCTAGGATGGACGTAGTGAATATAACCATTTGTTCAGCACTTTTGAAATGTACAGCGACAGAATTCTGAACATGTGCCGTTCTTACAGTATTCTCCCTGTACATTAAGTCAGAACCGTAGGATAAATAAAGGGGGCATATAAGCAGACAATGAAAGCTCTGAATATAAGAAGATGAAATTTCTCTAAAAACAGGCCACATGTGCACCACCAAGTCAGAACAGTAGGTGAAATTAGGAAGGGAAACGGGACCAAATTATTAGGGTGAGGCACATGGGCTACTAACAGCTTACTACACAACATACACTTAGTATTACTTTCTTAGCTACAATATACATAGCTCCCTCGCATATTACATATTTTATGCAGAAGCATACAATACATTTTTGGATGTTATGGAATGTGACACGGCGGTCCTTCGTGGCAAACTTTGTCGTCAAATTCTGTCATTCTCTAGATTTATGGTGCTTTCAAGACAACTGGGAACTCGGAAAAAAACAAGGTCAAATTATGATGACGTCAGTGATCTTCAGGTCGGAGCTCTAGAAAGAGACCCGAGTTCCCAACTTGCAATTCAAGTTGGATGACGGTTCAAAACGTTAGACCCCCCAGAGTTCCCAGTTGAATGGAAGTCACTCAAATCAGATTTCCCAGTTATTTTGAGCGCAGCAGAAGTCATGCTGGATTGACACCATGGCCAATGTTGATCCTTTTAAGCTTGGAAGAGAGACCCTTAAATCCAGACTTGGACCACACATCCACTCTAATGAATAGAAGGCTAGTGATTGCTTTGCAATGCTTGCAGTTAGCCACTGATTCCTTCCAAACCACTCATTTTTAGTAGTAGAATGGCGCCGGTAGAAATGGCAGCAGTTTTACGGGCACCTAACCAATTGTGCTATTATGTTGGTTTTTTGCACGTTGGCAAGTAATATTGACAGTAATGGCAGCTTTGCTGCCAACAAGTTAACTTGTTTTATACATAATGTTTCTGAAACCGTATCTTACGGGAAAAAAGATCTTCTGGATATCAGGACAGCGATCACTCACCTAGGATTAGAGTAAGATTGATTTTTTTTGACAAGCAGGACGCACAGGATTTACTTCAAACACCCGACAAGGCCAACATGCCTGTCATTTGCAAGATAAAGACACACACAGGTACAGAGGACACAGAGCGGGGTGCCTCGTAAGGATCCGCAGACAGCAAGTGGCAAAGCTGCCATTACTGTCAATATTACTTGCCAACGTGCAATCACTGGACAATAAATTAGACGAGGTACGATCACGAATATCCTACCAACAGGACATCAGAAACTGTAACATCTTATGTTTCACGGAATAGTGGCTGAACCTGAACGATGACATGGATATTCAGCTAGCGGGATATACGCTGCACCGGCAAGATAGAAGAGCACACTCCGGTAAGACGGGGGGGGGGGGGGCAGTCTGTCTGGAGCAGACCGGTGCACGAAATATAAGGAAGTCTCTAGATTTTGCTTGCCTGAAGTAGAGTATCTTATGATAAACTGTAGACCACACTATTTGCCAAGAGAGTTCTCAGCCAAACTTGTCATGGCTGTTTATTTACCACCACAGACGCTGGCACTAAGACTGCACTCAGTCAGCTGTATAAGGAAATAAGCAAACAGGAAACCGCTCACCCAGAGGTGGAGCTGCTAGTGGCCGGAGATTTTAATGCAGGGAAATTTAAATCAGTTCTACCAAATTTCTATCAACATGTTAAATACGCAACCAAAGGGAAAAAACATTTCTAGATCACCTGTACTCCACACACAGAGACGCATACAAAGCTCTCCCTCTCCCTCCATTTGGTAAATCTGACCACAATTCTATCCTTCTGATTCCTGCTTACAAGGAAAAATTTAAGCAGGAAGCACCAGAGACTCGGTCTATAAAAAAAGTGGCCAGATTAAGCAGATGCTAAACTACAGGACTGTTTTGCTACCACAGACTGGAACATGTTCTGGGATACTTCCGATGGCATTGAGGAGAACACCACATCAGTCACTGGCTTTATCAATAAGTGCATCGAGAACGTCGTCCCCACAGTGACTGAACGTACATACCCCAACCAGAAGCCATGGATGACAGGCAACATTCACACTGAGCTAAAGGGTAGAGCTGCCGCTTTAAAGGTGCGGGACTCTAACCCAGAGGCTTATAAGAAATCCTGCTATGCCCTCCGACAAACCATCAAGCAGGCAAAGCGCCAAAACAGGGCTAAGCGTGAATCGTACTACACCGTCTCCGACGCTTGTCTTATGTGGCAAACTATTACAGACCACAAAAGGGAAACAACTGCAAGCTGCCCATTGACACGAGCCTACCAGACGAGCTAAATTACTTCTATGCTCGAATCGAGGCAAGCAACACAGGCATGCATGAGAGCATCAGCTCTCATGCAGGCCTAAATGACTACAGACCCGTAGCACTCACGGCTGAAGCCATGAAGTGCTTTGAAAGGTTGGTCATGGCTCACATCGACACCATTGTCCCAGAAACCCTAGACCAACTCCAACTTGCATACCGCCCGAACAGATCCACAGATGATACAATCTCTATTGTACTCCACACTGCCCTTTCCCACCTGGACAAAAGGAACACTTAATTGAGAATGCTATTCAATGACTACAGCTCAGCATTCAACACCACAACACCCTCGGCCACGCTAATCCTCAACACTGGAGCCCCTCAGGGGTGTGTGCTCAGTCCCCTCATGTACTCCCTGTTCACCCACGACTGTTTGGCCAGGCACAACTCCAACACCATCATTACGTTTGCAGATGACAACAGTGGTAGGCCTGATCACCGACAAGACAGCCTATAGGGAGGAGGTCAGAGACCTAGCCGGGTGGTGCCAGAATAGCAACCTATCCCTCAACATATAATCAAGACAAAGGAGATGATTGTGGACTACAGGAAAAGGAGGACCGAGCACGCCCCCATTCTCATTGACGGGGCTGTCGTGGAGCAGGTTGAGAGCTTCAAGTTCCTTGGTGTCCACATCACCAACAAACTAGAATGGTCCAAACGCACCAAGACAATCGCGAAGAGGGCATGACAAAGCCTACTCCCCCTCAGGAAACTAAAAAGATTTGTCATTGGTCCTCAGATCCTCAAAAGATTCTACAAATGCAACATAGAGAGCATCCTGACTGGTTGCATCACTGCCTGGTACGGCAACTGCTCGGCCTCCGACCGCAAGGCACTACAGAGGGTAGTGCGTGCGGCCCAGTACATCACTGGAGCTAAACTGCCTGCCATCCAGGACCGCTACACCAGGCGGTGTCAAAGGAAGGCCATAAAAATTGTTAAAGACCCCAGCCACCCCAGTCATAGAATGTTCTCTCTACTACCACATGGCAAGCGGTACCGGAACGCCAAGTCTAGGACCAAAAGGCTTCTCAAGAACTTTTACCCCCAAGCCATAAGACTCCTGAACAGGTAAGGAAATGGCTACCCGGACTTTTTGCATTGTCCCGCCCCCCCAACCCCTCTTTACACTGCTGCTCTCTGTTTATCATACATGCATAGTCACTTTAACCATACATTCATGTACATACTACCTCAATTAGCCTGACTAACCGGTGCCCCCGCACGTTGGCTACCCGGACTATCTGCATTGTGTCCGCCACCCACCAACCCCTCTTTTACTCTACTGCTACTCTCTGTTTATCATATATGCATAGTCACTTTAACTATACCTACATGTACATACTACCTCAACTAGCCTGACTAACCACTGCCTGTATATAACCTTGCTACTGTTATTTTTCACTGTCTTTTTACTGTTGTTTTTATTTCTTTACTTATCTATTGTTAACCTAATACCTATTTTTATTTTTATTTTATTGCAATGTTGGTTAGGGCCTGTAAGTAAGCATTTCACTATAAGGACTACACCTGTTGTATTCGGTGCACGTGACAAATCAACTTTGATTTGATTTTTGAATTTGTGATTTCCAACTTGTGTAATTTTTATGTCCAATGGCCGATGAGTACCGATACGTTTTATTTATAATTTCTCTTCATATGAAAAGGATTAAAAAAAAAGATTTGCCAGTAGATTGTTGACTTGATTCATGATGACTGCTAGCTTGCTAGCTAAGATTTTGAAAGTATGATAGATATAACATAGATATAACGTGATTTGACGTCCTTTTATCTGTGGCCAATGACATTTTACATTTACACCTTGTGCCTTCTTGAGGGCACTTCTAATGTAACTCCATGGCAGCACCCAAGGGGCTTGAATATTCGAGCTCTACCCTTAGATTTGGCAATGACATAGTATCCCCATGAGTGACAGAAGACTGAGCCAATCACGGCACAACTAGAGAAAGTACAAACCCCTAGGCTCCGTATCTTCCGCTGGCTGTCCCACCACTACAGAAAGCACTGAGCTAGGCTAAAACACCTGCATTTTGGAGCTGCCTTAAGCAAAAAAAATGATTAAGTTAGTATACGGCTTTTTTAACAAAAATTCTGCACAAAAAAATATATGTTTTACATTGTTTGCAAACTGATGCGTGACCCTTAAATGGCAAACAATAGGATTTATTTTTTAGGGCTAGAAAGGTGGGGCTCAAAACAAGTGTGGTTCTGCCCCACCTGCACTGAATGACTGGTCGCCACTGACACAATAGCTTTTAACAAAGGTGTCAGCTAGAGATGACACGCAGGATCTTGCAGGGATTTCGAGTTTGGCATGATGTCTACGTTGATGCTAATTAGCATTTTCAAATCAGAGTAAATAGAGCTGAATATATTGATGAAAGTCACCTTGCCCGAGAGAGATTTAAATGGTTATCAAAACGTCACGCCAGGGTAAGTCTACACGAAACACAGCCCTTATTTTAAGTGTTTCTAAAATCCCTGCTAGGTTTTAAGGGTATTATGACCCCTCCACTTTGGGGCTCTACGGAAAACACTGTGGCACTTCTTCACAGTGATGTCCTCCAAATCAGCCCCATCAACAATCTGGACACATTCCTCCAGAAATGAGATTAAATGTGTTGGAATTTAAACACACACCAAGAGCTTATTCTCTGGAATTTTGTGAAATTGCCACTCCTTGTTTCCTGCCTCTCTTCTTCTCTTGGGGAGATTATACATTTGATTAATCTAATGTAAATTGTGTCTATGAGAGGACTCATTATTAGACAACTAGGGTTATGATAGGGCAATGACACTTATGGCTGTGAGTTTATCACAGCCTGATAATCAAAACCTAGAGCCTTGTTGTTTGCAAAACATGGCGGTTTTCCAATTTCACTTGAACCATAGCAAAAATAAAACACTAGACGTGATTGGTAGGCCTTGCCCCTTGCAAAGATATGATACCTACGGGAGGAATATGGGTTGGTAGCTAGCTAGATTACATAATGAGTGAGGAACCAAGCTATGAGTAACCTGGCGTTTTAAATGCCAGTGGTAAACCAGCATTAAACCGAATTACGAATACAACCGTCATCTACTCTAGCCAAAGACACTCTGGCTAGTGGCTGCTTAATCCAAGTTCAACTGAATGTCTATTTCTGTCTCAGAATCCATCTTGTTTAGCCAGTTAGCGAGCTTGCTAGCTACGTTATGTCAAATGTTGTTGTTGGGCGTTGCTCAGTCAGTGGCAGTGTCACACGAGACGACTGTGTTAGCTGGCTAAACACCTCTGAATTTGGCTAACTAGCAAGCAAATAGCTGCAACTTCAAGGAAGGGTGTCTAAGCAATTTAACTAGCTAAATTAACATGACGGGCGAAGCTTAGCTAACTCCCAAGTCGTCCCTCCCATCCCCGGCCCTAATGGACTTGGGCCTCTTCCCCGCTGCGTTGAAACGAAAGCAATTTAACTAACAAACGCTACAAATGCACCCAAGGCGGTTGCAGCCGTACACTGGCACACATCTCGGGTGTCAGTGGGCCCTATCGTGTGACACATTCAAGAAACAAGACAAGGCCCCTGTTTCAACACCACGTATGCTACTGCTGGTTAGCCCTTCCTGTCACTTGACTTGACACAGCAAAGTGACGGCGATAAATGCAATTGGCTAACGTTAGCTTAGTTGGCTAGGAGGACAACATCATGCTAATGCTAACTAGTTAACAATTGTGAACACACAATGCCGCAAACATAGCTTGGTTTAAGATGTCCCTGTGTAATGTGTTGGTCTTGAGCATAAAAACGTTTAGTTGTTGTGTGTCAAAACCCTTACCTTCGGATGTTAACCGGCAGAAGGGCCTTAGCAGCTCCGAGAAATTCAGGTTGTTTTTACGAGTCAATTTCTCCGCATCTTCGCTGCACAGGACCGCCACCATCGGGACAAACGAGTCCTGGATGAATTCCTGCACCGACTGTACGCACTGAGCCATCGCGGTCTGCTTGAGAGGCCCAGGCTACGAAAATGTATTTCTCTCTGGATTTAGATAGTGAAACGCTAACTATCCGCTTCTGACTTGAAAATAACTCCCTTACTGATCGTGCAAGGCAGCCATGTTGAATTCTACAGTTGCTTGCTGTGGAGCAGCACAGTGGTGGTCATGTTATTGCCGCGTTCAAAACAACGGGGAATTAGGAAATCTCCGACTTCGGAGCGTTCAAAATAACTGGGAACTCGGGGAAAAAACTAGCTCCGACTGGGAAAAATCGATTTGAAAAGTCATCCAACTCGGGCCTCTGTCTATAGCTCCGACCTGAAGATCACTGACGTCATGATTTGACCTGGTATTTTTTTCCGGGTACCCAGTTGTTTTAAATGCGGCATATGTAGGGAGACCGGACAGTGGCAGCTCAATCGATGTGTGGCTTGCTACGCCTCCAGCTGTTGGTCTAATAGTTTGAGCCAAATTAGAATCAAAATAAATTATTTTGATAATTTGTTACAGGTCTGTGTACTTTTTGCCCAATTAATATTTCATATTAGATGACAAGATACAAAACGAGTAAAGAGTCGTTCCTCGTTTATTTGATTTGAATCTGAAATCAAACAACACATAAACGGTTTTGTTTTTATTTTCTAAAGGAAATAACGATAAACTAGATAATGATTTGATTATTCAAATATTGTGTTTTTAAGACTGTCACTTCCAGAACTTTTACAACCTTAACGACTAAGCCAATTTATACTTGATCTGAAAATGTGATCGGCGACTCCATATGGAGGGAGTGATCCAATAGCGTAGCCTCGCTGTGCGGCTCCGAAATGTTGTAACAATGCGGAGGGGTACATATAGTTCCGCATTGACATGATTGGTTTACGGTCGGGGTAGGAGGTCCTGTATAAACACAAACTCACTTCCTTGTCAACTTCCTTGGTAATAATATTTTACATAACACAGCGAGTGTGATTAGGGGTCGACCCTGCATGGAAAGGGAGAGAGCCACTGAGGGGTGGTGTTTTTGTTTGGGGGGGGCGCTTGTTTGAAATTGAAAAGTGTCACATCAATACAAAGCAGCTGCATTATAAGTGGGATGCACTGTTGAGCACTACATCCGGAGGGGTTTGTGCTGATGGTATGGAGATTGTGACAGCCAGTTAAATGGCGTCCCTTGAGAAAGCAAGAACAAGATATGTCAGGAGAAGTGCAGTATTATGATAAGGAGACGTATACTTGGAATATGGAGGAGGAATGGAGGGGAAAAGAGAGGCAGAGGAGGTCTAAGGGAGAACGGGAGGAAGATACAAGCTTGAGTCAGTTAAAAATTGCAGGAAAAAGGGAGATGGTTTGTTAAAGAAGAATGGTAGAAAGTGTAAGCGAAGTGAGCTGAAGACAGGAGGAGAAATGGAAGTGAATTAGGGCAAAGTACATGAGGTAGTGCTTTGAGAAAGCTAACTGGAAGTGAGCGGGCAGGACAAATGTTATCAATGGAGGGGTCTGTGGATGAGTGCACTGAGGCAGTACCGTCTGTAATTATATCAGCTGCAGATGTGACTGTTACAGTGTGTTCGGAGGGATGAAGACTGTGGTTGGTGCCGTGGTGAACAGACGAGGGCTCAAAGGTGGTGCAGGAAAGGTATATGGCTCTACGGGTACTTAAGAACTTGTCCCAAGTAAGATGGCGGACTGAACACAGCAGTGTAGATCACCTCAAGATAAAAACGTAATATTCAATATCGGTAAGTTATTAGCACTTCACAAACTGCTGGGTAATAACCTTCAATCTGGATAATGACACAAAACAAATCATAAGACAAGAGAAATGTAACAACAAATATTACGAAAACAACACCCAAACATGACAGAGAGTGATCGTGAAAAGAAAATGCAACTCTTCGATGGACACAGACAATTTCATCTTTTCACCACTGGGAATGGTAAGGGTGGAAACCGATCTGTTAAAATCGCTAAATGACAAACTGGGCCTACTTGAATTATTCAGTAAGGATATAAAGGAGTTGAAGGCAAGCCTCGAGATGAGTGTCGAAAAAGCTGCGACATTGGAGAAAGAAACAAACAACCTAAAAGGGACACTCAATGAGATTGAAACTGATGTTAATGAACTTAAAAAGAAGAGAAGCCTTACTTGACATACAGACTAGATCCATGAGAGAAAATCTGGTACTTACTGGTATCCAAGAGAATGAAGGAGAAGTTCCTGGGGGCGTAGTTGGGGAGTTCCTCCTTACAGCACTTCAGATCCCATGCGAAGCTGTCGACAAAATCCAACAGAGGACAGAGATATGACTGCCTGATCGTTGCCAAATTTGCTGGGTAAAAGACTCGCTGGCACGAAATTAGGCATGAATGTTCAGTTCCTGAAGGAAATTGCATAACGAAGCAAAGTTCTGTACTCAATCTTCAAGGAAAATAGATTAAAAGTGAAATGTGTAGCTCTCGTAGTCGATAAACTGTATATTGATAACCAAATGTTCAGAGCCACAAAGACTACTCCCTGGATATTCTAAATATTACAAAGTTCCCATGGAGGAGGGGAATAATGTTACACCCAATACTAGCCATGGTAGGGATTGTTATTAAACAATATATAGAAAATAAATAAAATGCAACAATTGTTAAAGAAATAAACTACACTATACCATTCTAGATAGGGAATGTTGGAAAATAATTAGTTTTACTTTCCATTTATAGTATTTCATAAATTGATAAGACAGCGTTAGATGAAAGGATAATTAGTGAAATAATACATCTTCAAATATAAGGAACTGGAACAAAAAAGTACTCAATCAACATGGTAGAGATAATACACAGAAGACATAGAAGGCACAGTATGTGATTATGTGCAGATGTATTGTGATGGAAGGTGGGGTGTGTGTTTTTGTGTTTGGAAAAGTGTGGAGTTAAGTGAGTGAAAAAGAATAGGGGTTGCAAATCCCAGAGCCCATGTGTGTTTGTGAGCAGGGGTTGTGAGAGAGAGCTTTCAATTTTGTGCAGATATGGGATATACGTTTTAAAATAAATGATTAATATTTATTTATCAACTGTCCTATCATGATGGAATGGTCAACAACCGTATACCCTAGACACCCACCTGAGCGACCCATACACTAAGGAGAAGTCCTTATCTGTTTTATGGGCCTACTGTAAGTAGTCTATACGCAGCTAAATCAGAAAGATAAATGTGGTCATAGACCCACTTAAGCAGCACTGCCCCGTCAAGATTGTGAGCCTGCCTGGCAGGGTTGGTCCTACAAAGCCAAAGCCCCCTGATGGGAGAGCATTATCTACAAGGACATTTCAAAGCTGCTAATGAGAACCTTGTACCTAGCCGGTGGGGATTGAACACTTCAATAGAACGTTAGGGAACATGCTCAGAGCATTACCACTGAGGACCAAGCGAGAATGGCCTCAGCCGATCCAAACACTGACTTTCGTATACAATGCAACCATCCACCGTGTCCCCAGGCTTCCAGTTGACGTCATGTTTAAGGCAGTCCTCCAAGATCTTGTTGTGGTAGAATTCAGTACTTACTCTAAGACTCCTCTCGACCTTGACCGAAGCAGCAGGAATTGCACAACACATTTGCAAAGAACAGCAACACCAGACAAGACAATACAACAACAAGGTAAAAGGGGTCTCGCTCCACAAAGGAGATTGAGTGTTACTGGCAAACAAAGGGAAGAAGGGGTAAGAAGAAACTGGCAGACAAGTGGGAGCCTGTGATGTACACAGTGATGTACACATGTACACACCTGTCAAGGAGCCTCGGGATGATGGATCTGAAAGAGAAAGTGCTCTTACCTGTGGTAGTCCGGAAATGGATGATGTCAGTAACCTGGAAAGGGTATTGCCCCTGAGTCAGTCACATCTCTTGAAATAGATCCCTCTCCAGCTGTACCTGAGACAGACACCGTCATTGACCTGGACAGTGTTGACTTTTGCCCTGTTCACAGCTCAGACAACTGGTCATGACAGTGTCTAGACCCCCTTACCCGTACTGGACTCAGTAGCTGCCTAGGGTCCAGTTCGAACAAGAACAGGAAGGGGGGTTAGATCAGTGAATTGCCTTATTGAGTCCGTGGTTCAGAGACCTTTTAGATGGATCTGTGGGTTGTCGTCAGGGAAAGCTCAGGCCTAACGACATGTTGCTTAAGTTCTAAGGTAATACAGGGATATAATATGTTGAGGTCTCTCTATCAAACATGAATTGATTAGATTTATCAGACAAAATAGGTATATGTAAAGTTGAAAGACCAAGTGTCCTGTGGTGTAGGCTGCACCACATTGCTCTAGAAGGGTTAGAGGCCTGATCAATCTTTTAAACTCCTTTTTTAACTAAACTGAAGATGAGATCTTTAGAGAAGCTGGTCTAGTCAAGGGTCATTTGTCTCATTAACTATTCGTGCTGTTAAAGGCTAAAGTATATATATTTTAAGTGTGGTAGTTTTGGTGAAATTCAGGAGGGGTGAATGTAACAGGAGTTAGTAAACTGATGAATATTCACTAAATCACACTTTTCCTCATTTGTTTTTGGTTGAATCTCCTACTGGTTTTTGTTGGGCTCTGAGTGTGACGTCAGCGCTGCGCACATAAGCTTGTTCTTGTTTACAAACGTTGGAGTAAAACAAGCTTACATTTTGGGTTCAGTTGAACTAAGCTCATGATGCACTTATAAGTTATATTCTTCAACAATCAATGAGTACATATCATTAATTTATCAGTCCAAAAATGGATGTAGTAACTGACTTGGATGTAGTAACTGCCGATTACTCATTCAAGGGTTTTTGCCTTCAAGCTGTCTTCAAGGTAAAGGGTGGCTACTTTGAAGAATCTCAAATATAATATATATTTTGATTTGTTTAACACTTTTTTGGTTAGTCCAGAATTTCATATGTGTTATTTCATAGTTTTGATTGTCTTCATTATTATTCTACAATGTAGAAAATAGTACAAATAAAGAAACACCTTTGAATGAGGTGTGTCCAAACTTTTGACTGGTACTGTACATCTCAACTGGGAAACTAGGCCCTGATCCGTCAGTCTCTCCTGGACTGTCACCTCCAGACAGTCCCGGGGAAAAGTGCCTCACACATCGAAAACCAAATTGGCAATGAGGTATGCTGGGCTATGGTTTACAATGTTTATTTTTGAAATTACAGTGGATTCAGGAAGAATTCAGACCACTTGACTTTTTCCACATTTTGTTATCTTGCAGCCTTACTCTAAAATTGATTAAATAAAACATTTTCCTAGTAGTATTTTACTGGGTGACTTTCACTTTTACTTGAGTCATTTTCTATTAAGGTATCTTTACTTTTACTCAAGTATGACAATTGGGTACTTTTTCCACCTTTTTCCACTACGCAAATGCAATGCACCTCCCAATTTACAAATCAAGCACTGATTGTAACGGTGTAGTAGCCTACATATTTTGATTAATAAACATTGTAAACCATTGGCTAATAGCCTTTGCAACTTGGTTGTCGAACTGTGAAGTACTTTTCTCCGGGACTGTCACTGAAGGTGACGCAGTCCAGCAGAGACCGAAGGAGTCAAGTCTTAAACGCTCGATAGCGCATTGGAGCGTTTCAAAGGACACATCATGCTCATAGATCCGTGGACAGAGCTCCGTTTTTATATCATACCTAATTATTGATGTAGTTTATAGGCTTATTAGAAGTGTCCAGATCCTGAAATAGGCAAAACTAGGAACAGTTCTCAATGGGTCATGACTGCTGTGAAGATCATTGGTCATGACCCGCGATTTCCACCAGCACATGATTAAATGCCTCTATAATGGAATATCGAATAACAATCATGCTTTCCTGTAAAATCGAGTGGTTATGTTGTCTAAGATCCTAGGCACTGAAGCTTGTGGGGATCAGTTGCATGTTATTGAGCCTATCCACAATTATATAGACTACAGGTTAAAGTGCTGGAGGTTGTAAAAGTGGCTTACTCACTGACCTAGGCCAATTTGGACTGAGCACATGACCAACTACAGTAACTGTCAATCATCAATCATTGGAACGAGAAACAAACAAATCAATAAATAACATTTAGCTGTTTATTCCATGACATAATGTTTATTTGATTACATAATATGTAAGATCAAAAACATCATAAACACCCGTTTATCATGTTATGTGTTGTCAGGAAGCCACGACTATTAAACACTAACGGGTTGAACCAGAACCGATCATTTAAAACGCAAGGTTTAAATAATCAAATCATTATTCCATTTTTCAGTATTTCATATTTTCTTTAGACAATAAAAACAAAAAGCGAAACAGTTTATGTTGTTTGATTTCAGATTCAAAGAAAATAAAAGAGGAATGACCCTTTACTCATTTTTTATCTTGTCATCTAATAGGAAATATTAATTGGCCAAAAAGTACATGGACAAATGTGAATAGGGTATATGGAGCTCACCAACTTGTAGTCCTAAAAAACGGAAATGATTTACCTCTGGTTCCTTCAGTCATTCCTATGAGCAAAATGAATGGGAATGAATAGGGTTTTGGAATAAACTCACAACAGGCTTATGAGATCTTATATGTTTTGTTCTATGAGATCATTTTAGTCAGTTAACATGTGCGTTTATGTGCGTTACATAAATCCTTCAAAATTCACAAAAAGTGACAAGCTGATGAAGATGAGAACAAAACGTATGAAATACCCTAAGCCTGTGTTTACCACAGACTTTATTTTCAGCGTTTATCCAAAACCCCTGCAAAAACTCGGTTAATTTTCCCATAGAATTTGTTCAACAAACCATGGCGCAATTGGTGTCTACAAAAATACGCTATTACTGTTGCTCTCAATTCTGTAGTGTGTTTACTGAGTGAACAAAACTTTAGGAACATGACATAGACTGACCAGGTGAATTCAGGTGAAAGCTATGATCCCTTATTGATGTCGCTTGTTAAATCCACGTTAATCAGTATAGATGAAGGGGGAGACAGGTTAAAGAAGGATTTTTAAGCCTTGAGACAATTGAGACATGGATTGTGAATGTGTGCCATTCAGAGGGTGAATGGGCAAGACAAACAATTTAAATGCCTTTTAACAAGGTATGGTAGTAGGTGCCAGGCGTACAGGTTTGAGTGTGTCAAGAACTGCAACGCTGCTGGGTTTTTCATGCTCAACAGTTTCCCGTGTGTATCAAGAATGGTCCACCACCCAAAGGACATCCAGCCAACAGGACAGAACTGTGGGAAGCATTGGAGTCAACATGGGCCAGCATCCCTGTGGATGTCCCAACTAATTGAGGCTGTTCTGGGGGCAAAATGGGGTGCAATTCAATATTATGATGGTGTTCCTAATGTTTTGTACACTCAGTGTATATCCCAATGACACAGCATTGATATATCCCTGCCCGAATAGTCCCCGTCTCCCCTAATCTGCATCAGATGTGTTCATAAGTGCACTGCTACTCACATAATGTTTCAGAGATATCAAGTTACGGTTTGGTCCGGACTGCATTCTCACCTGTAGCAAACCGCACCACGGTACAAATCGAATCAGCCCGAGACCATCCTTTTTGAGCAAATCACAGTGAGTTGTTTAGTGCGCTCCCGAGTGCAGGTAGTGTTCACACCAGTCCAAACGAACCCGGGGGTAAATTGAACAGAGTTTGTAAAAACCACACCAAACCAATTTGGTGTGAAAGCCCCCTTAATCTCTTTGGGTGTTTTCACACTTTGTCCCTTTCAGACAATTTTTGTGAACTCACTCCGGTTGCCAGCTCACTACCCGCCAGATTTTTTCCGTCTGACCTGGAATTCAAACTGGCAACCCTCCAGTTGCTGACTCGCCTCTCTAACCTCTAGGCTACCTGCCTCTGCTGAGTCCCCAACAACCAGATGTTCCGGTTTTCAGGGTAAATGGAAAGAGCGCTTGTAACCCAACTTCCGCTTTTGGGCCTTAAGAAGGCGACACTACATCTTAAGTCCTCCTCCACATTTACTGGATTGGTTGAATACCCCCAACAGTTTAGTTTCTTTTCGTCGAGACCATTATGTAGGGGATCTAGTTTCAGGTGTTTATTTTATGCCTGCTATATTAGGTTATCTGCCGCCCCCTCCTTCTCAAAACCCATTGGAGGAAAAGGTCAGAGGGGAGGGACCTCTGGCTTTCTCATCCTATGGGTTTTGAGGAGGCATGGAGAAAGGACGTGAGGAGTATGCAATTGAGATTCTCCCGGTTGCAGAGTGGCTAGATATGTATAGCGCATTCGGAAAGTATTCAGACCCCTTGACTTTTTCCACATTTTGTTAAGTTCCAGCCTGAATTTAGAATTGATTACATTTTCACACAATACCCTATAATGACAAAGCAAAAACAGGTTTCTAGAATTTGTTGTATATATATGTACACTGCTCAAAAAAATAAAGGGAACGCTTAAACAACACAATGTAACTCCAAGTCAGTCACACTTCTGTGAAATCAAACTGTCCACTTAGGAAGCAACACTGATTGACAATACATTTCACATGCTGTTGTGCAAATGGAATAGACAACAGGTGTAAATTATAGGCAATAAGCAAGACACCCCCAATAAAGGAGTGGTTCAGCAGGTGGGGACCACTGACCACTTCTCAGTTCCTATGCTACCTGGCTGATGTTTTGGTCACTTTTGAATGCTGGCGGTGCTTTCACTCTAGTGGTAGCATGAGACGGAGTCTACAACCCACACAAGTGGCTCAGGTAGTGCAGCTCATCCAGGATGGCACATCAATGCGAGCTGTGGCAAGAAGGTTTGTTGTGTCTGTCAGCGTAGTGTCCAGAGCATGAAGGCGCTACCAGGAGACAGGCCAGTACTTCAGGAGACGTGGAGGAGGCCGTAGGAGGGCAACAACCCAGCAGCAGGACCGCTACCTCCGCCTTTGTGCAAGGAGGAGCAGGAGGAGCACTGCCAGAGCACTGCAAAATGACCTCCAGCAGGCCACAAATGTGCATGTGTCTGCTCAAACGATCAGAAACAGACTCCATGAGGGTGGTATGAGGGCCCGACGTCCACAGGTGGGGGTTGTGCTTACAGCCCAACACCGTGCAGGACGTTTGACATTTGCCAGAGAACACCAAGATTGGCAAATTCGCCACTGGCGCCCTGTGCTCTTCACAGATGAAAGCAGGTTCACACTGAGCACATGTGACAGACGTGACAGAGTCTGGAGATGCCGTGGAGAACGTTCTGCTGCCTGCAACATCCTCCAGCATGACCGGTTTGGCGGTGGGTCAGTCATGGTGTGGGGTGGCATTTCTTTGGGGGGCCGCACAGCCCTCCATGTGCTCGCCAGAGGTAGCCTGACTGCCATTAGGTACCGAGATGAGATCCTCAGACCCCTTGTGAGACCATATGCTGGTGCGGTTGGCCCTGGGTTCCTCCTAATGCAAGACAATGCTAGACCTCGTGTGGCTGGAGTGTGTCAGCAGTTCCTGCAAAAGGAAGGCATTGATGCTATGGACTGGCCCGCCCGTTCCCCAGACCTGAATCCAATTGAGCACATCTGGGACATCATGTCTCGCTCCATCCACCAACGCCACGTTGCACCACAGACTGTCCAGCAGTTGGCGGATGCTTTAGTCCAGGTCTGGGAGGAGATCCCTCAGGAGACCATCCGCCACCTCATCAGGAGCATGCCCAGGCGTTGTAGGGAGGTCATACACACTACTGAGCCTCATTTTGACTTGTTTTAAGGACATTACATCAAAGTTGGATCAGCCTGTAGTGTGGTTTTCCACTTTAATTTTGAGTGTGACTCCAAATCCAGACATCCATGGGTTGATAAATTGGATTTCCATTGATTATTTTTGTGTGATTTTGTTGTCAGCACATTCAACTATGTAAAGAAAAAAGTATTTAATAAGATTATTTCTTTCATTCAGATCTAGGATGTGTTGTTTAAGTGTTCCCTTTATTTTTTTGAGCAGTATATATATATATATATATATATATATATATATATATATATATATATAAAGATCACATTTACACAAGTATTCAGACCCTTTACTCAGTACTTTGTTGAAGCACCTTTGGCAGCGATTACAGCCTCAAGTCTTCTTGGGTGTGATGCTACAAGCTTGGGACACCTGTATTTGGGGAGTTTCTCCCATTCTTCTCTGCAGATCCTCTCAAGCTCTGTCAGGTTGGATGGGGAGTGTAGCTGCACAGCTATTTTCCGGTCTCTCCAGAGACATTGGATCGGGTTCAAGTCCATGCTCTGGCTGGGCCACTCAAGAACATTCAGAGACTTGTCCCGAAGCCACTCCTGCATTGTCTTGGCTGTGTGCTTAGGGTCGTTGTCCTGTTAGAAGGTGAACCTTTTCCCCAGTCTCAGGTCCTAAGTACTCTGGAGTAAACCTGGCACCATCCCATGCTTCACCGTAGGGATGGTGCCAGGTTTACTCCAGGAGTGACTTCCGTCTGGCCACTATAGCATTTACTATTCATATTTTCGACATCTTTTACTTTTACTTCATTACATTCCTAAAGAAAATATTTTATTAATTACTCCATACATTTTCCCTGACAGCCAAAAGTACTCGTTACATTTTAAATGCTTAGCAGGACAGGAAAATTGTCAAATTCATGCACTTATCAAGAAAACACATGGGTACTTTTCCCACCACTGCATATAGGCCTACTGCAGCTCTGATTGGCTATGCCACAAAGGTCTGTGTAGAGCAGGCCTCGGCAAAGGCCGGCCCGGAGGCCATAACGGCCCGCGACCTGATTCAATACGGCCTGCGGAATCATGCTCAGATCACATACATTTTTTGTGACAGTCAAGTTTTGAAAAAAACGTATTTGTTATTCAAATTAAAAGCCCAATGAATACTCGCTTTTGTGTAATGATTTAACTCCCACCGTTTGTGGGACATTTATTTTGAAGGCACGCATAAATATCATCTGCACGAGGACAGACAGTGACTGACAGGCCGACATGCACGTCACAGTTACAAATAGTAGCTAGCTAGAAATTGAGCAAAAATGAGTTTTTCAAAGATTTCAAAGGAAAGCAAAGTAAACAATGAATGTAGGGTGTTTCAGAAAGAATGGACATCGAATAATTTCTTTATTGAGGTATCAGGGAAAGCTGTGTGCTTAGTGTGCAAAAAGAGCATCGCTGTCTTGAAAGACTACAACTTGTCCCGACACTTCCAGACGAAGCATGCAGAATAATATAGGAATATGTCTTCTGAGCAGAGGACAGGTGCATCGAAAGAGTTGCTTTCTCAGATGCAAAAGCAGCAAGGACTTTTCACAAAACGGCATTCAGCAAACAACGAAATTGCGAGAGCTAGGTACATACTGTCCCACAAAATTGCTAAACATAGCAAGCCATTCGCTGAGGGCGAATTCATTAAAGAATGTTTAATTGACTCTGCAGCAATACTTTGCCGCGACAAGAAAGAGCTGTTTGAAAATGTTTTCCTGTCAAGAAAAACACTGACATGGCGTGTTGAGGACATTTGAGAGAATATGGAACAACACCTATTTCTCCTTGGCCCTGGATGAGAGTAGTGATGCACGTGACACAGCACAGTTACTGATATTCTTACGAGACATAAACTCAGACTTTGAAATTACAGAGGAGCTTGCTTCAATGCAGTCAATGAAGAGCACAACCACAGGGAAAGATTTATTGGAGGAGGTTAATAAGTGTGTGGCAAAGCTGGGACTGAGTTTTCCTGTGTGACCACTGATGGGTGCCCAAACTTGACAGGAAAAAACGTTGGCCTTTTGAAAAGGATACAAGATCAAGTAGCTGAGCTGAACCCAGATCAGAAAATGATTTTCCTGCATTGCATTACTCATCAGGAGGTGTTCTGTAAATGTGTTCTGAAAATGAGCCATGTTGTGGATACAGTCCCTAAAGTGGTAAACTTCATAAGAGCAAAATCTTTAAATCACAGGCAGTTTGTCTCACTGTTTGAAGAGACAGAGTTGGGTCATGCAAATCTCCCCTACCACACAAACGTGAGATGGCTGAGTTTGCGGAAGATGCTAAAAAGGGTGTGGGACCTGAAGTTGGAGATTGCTGAGTTTTTGCAAATGAAAGGAAAATATGTGGATTTCCCAGAACTGCAAGATAAAGAATGGTTGGCTGATTTTGCCTTCACCGTGGACATCATGGCCCTCATGAATGAACTGAATACCAGACTACTAGGGAAGGGCCTTTTTTGCACATCAGATGTACAGCCTTGCCAAATCATTCAATCTCACCCACCTCCCGACACTACTAGTCTTTTCCCTATCAGATGACCGGGGGAGAGGTATACATCGATGCTGCGTGCTTTGAGGGGTGACTTTTCTCGTCGTTTTGAGGATTTCAAAGTGTTGGAAAATGACATACTGTTGCTTTCCTCTCCTTTCACTTTCATTGTGGATAACGATCCCACTGACGTGCAACTTGTTTGGGTCAACCTATGTATGGGAACAGACATCTTCAGTGATGAAATATAACAAGTCAAGGCACAGATCATCTCTTACTGACTCTCACCTCTCAGCAATCCTGCGCATAGCGAAGTCAGAAACTATACCTGACTTCACTACTCTAGTCAATGCCCATCAGAGACTTCACTCCTAACTCTGATTGAGTAGTTTAAATGTAATGTTGCGCTCTCTCTCTTTCTTGTGTTTTTGTGCATACCCGTTAACAAGAGTTCTGTCCGTGGTGCTGAATGCACAGTGTACTTTTCCCCTCCCTGTAGTTGTTTAATAATGTTTAATAATGAAAATTCCTACCAAAAGGAGAACATGGATGTGGTTTACATGTGTGCATGTTAAAAAAGTGAAATAAGCAGCCTATCTCGATGTGATTTACAGTCATACACATGATGTATAATCCTGTAATATGATTCTGGCTCGCAATGGCAAAAATATATTCTAATGTGGCCCTCCATGGAAAATAATTGCCCAGGCCTGGTGTAGAGTAAGAGCTGAGTTGTGCACAATAGAATCCTATCTTGTATAGTTTGTTTTGTTTTGGTATGTTGCATTGAAAGTGGCTAATATTGCGTTGACTCGATCACAATTGCCACAGTAAAGAGAAACGTTGATAGTGCTACAAACAGGGAAAACTTTAAGTTCAATCTTATTCTTCTCTTCGTGGGCTGATATTTCTTCAGCGCTCAGCGCTGCTGTCCCTGGGGAACTGTGTGGTAGTCTCGGGGCTACTGCGCAGCTTAGAGGGAACACTGGTCTGCAGCTTATCATGAGGTATTCTAACTCAGGCGAGCAGAACCTTGAGACTTCCTTAATATTAGAGACTGCGCACCAGCCGTTGATAAGAAAGAGACAAACATCCCCCCTTTGAGCTTACCCAAGTCTGCCGTTCAATCCTGCCGATGCATAGAAGAAAACAACTAGATGTACACTGAGTGTACAAACATTAGGAACACCTTATTAATACTGAGTTGCAATCCCCCCATTTCGCCCTCAGAACAGCCTCAGTTTTTTGAGTCGTTGTCATAAGAATTTTTCTATCCCAATGATAATAATTAACAATCAATAAGCCTTGACTAATTCCCAAGGTTTAGGTTCGTACGGTTTATTCAGAGAACGTTCTGCCCAACATTAACAAAGAAGTGCATTTTATCCTCTCTCTCTCCGTTTACGCACACACCTCCACACAAACAGTAGGTGAATAGTATATCTCCCCTGACTTCTCACAACTGTTAATCACTATCCAGCGCTGTCTGTGCCTTCCCCCGAGATTACTGAGACCTTGAGAGTTACTCCAATATTTGCCTCCAAAGCCTCTCAAAGTTGCTTGGTCAGGTAGAACAAATGTCTACAGTCCTCTTAGGTCCATTAATATGCACACACATTTCTCTCCCTTTCCAGCCTCTACTAGACCTTTATGGCACTTATGTTCAGTACTTTAACTATTCATTATACATGCTACATCAACTACTAATTAGATACATTTCAGAGTGGATTCTTTATTCATTTACTTATAATCATTTGTTTCACTTATCAGACTCTACAAGGTGTCAAAAGCATTCTACAGGGATGCTGGCCCATGTTGACTCCAATGCTTCCCACAATTGTGTCAAGTTGACTGGATGTCCTTTGGGTGGTGGACCGTTGTTGATACACACAGGAAACTGTTGAGCATGAAAAACCCAGCAGCGTTGCAGTTCTTGCACACTCAAACCGGTGCGCCTGGAACCTGCTACTATACCCTCTACAAAGGCACTTAAATCTTTTGTCTTGCCCATTCACCCTCTGAATGGCACACATACACAATCCATGTCTCAATTGTCTCAAGAATTAAAAATCCTTCTTTAACCTGTCTCATCCCCTTCATCTACACTGATTGAAGTGGATTTAACAAGTGACATCAACAAGGGATCATAGCTTTCATCTGGATTCACCTGGTCAGTCTATTTCAGGGAAAGAGCTTGTTCTTAATGTTTTGTACACTCAGTGTATATGATCCATGTCCTTGTTCAGCCACGACTCCGAGAAGCATAGGATATTACTGTCTTCAGGTCACATTGATAAGATAGTCTCGAACGGCGCCTGTCCAGTTTGTTCTCAAGTGATTGTATATTCACCAATAGAATGGAGGGTAAAGATGGATTATTTATTCGCCAATGTCATTTTGTCAGGGTGCCCACATGTCAGCCTCTCTTACGCTGTCTCTTCCTTTTCCAAGTCTCTGAGATTAGGGCCTGGTCCGGGGTGAGCAGTATGTCCTGCGCCGCCGACTCGTTGAAGTGGAAATTGTCATGATGTGGCCCTCTTTGGACACTGTGAGCACCATCCCCCTACCTCTGCACCATCTCCCCCTGTCTCCTACACCCAGGCTGCTGTGGTCAGAAGAGGTCGTAAATTCCTATGAGGAGATCCTCTCCTCATGGCCACAGTATAGAGAGAGAGTGTTTTCATAGAGAGACAAAGAAATTTCTTCCACCTCACAGAACTGGAGAACCGAATGACATTCAGGTTCTGGAGAAGGTATAAAAGATCAGAGAAGAATCCAGCTATGAACTGGTCCATTTGGTACAATTTTGTGAAACTCATGAGAGACAATACGGACACATTACCATAATCATGTTTATACAATAGCCTCAGCTATGAGACTTACATCTAAATGGTTGTATAAAATGAATGAATAAGGATGGAACTGTTTGTGAAATTGTGTAATGTGATTTTGGACTGTTTAATGAAGGAAACTACAATTCCCTTTTGAGTTTAACTAAATCAGAGGACCACCCATGAGCGCAGTTATGGTCTGGCGTCATGGGACAGGCCCTTTTCTGCTCTTACGAATAAAACCCCCACCTGGGTTTTCTATCACCAGACCGAGCTTACCTCAATTACGAGATGGCTAAAGGTTGGAGACCAGCTTACCTCGATAACGAGAGGGCCAAGGTTTGACCATGCATTCCTCTTGCAGAACTTTTAACCATACCACATGGTTAAACTCTTAGACTATCGATACCGACAGAATAAGAACAAGTATTTCATATTAATTACTAGTCTGCAGCTAGGAATTCGGTATCATTTAACGCGAAGACTGGCAACCGCCGAAACATCTGTCCTATAACAACATTAATGAATGTCACTCTGAACTACCCATTCTAACCACGGCAGAGAGAGAGAGGGCGGACAGACTCTCCAACAGAAACAAACTTTTCAACAGAGATCCCGACGACACACTGAGCGTAAATATATATATTGATTGCAATTGTTCCCGAATGAGTGAGCGTTCATGTGGAAAGGATTAGTATTTCAATTGTTATAATTATCAACTCTGTAGTGCCTTCTCAGCCTTCTCCCCTTTTGTCTAACAAGCCGCCATGCCGGTTTAGCCCACTAGGGCACATTTCTCTATCATTTCTTTGTAACGAAATCTACTGTTTGTTGTGCATTTCTGTGAATTACTTAGTTAGTAAATAGATGATTTTAAGACAATTGATGTATGGATAACTCATAGTGAAGACTGGGTTCGTGCAGATAACCAACAATTTATAACGTTTAGAATGAGACTGACGTGAGGTAAAGAATACGTCATTAATCAGAAGACTAATTGATCAGATATTAAAATATCTGAAAGTTATATTAGGAAAATTATAACTTTGTAATCTGAATATTTTCCTTGGTGCCCCGACTTCCTAGTTAATTACAGTTACACAATTAATGAGGTTAATCGCGTAATAATAATTACAGAGAGTTATTTGATAAATATGTCTTCAGTTTTAATGATGCCAAAGACACGACAAAATGTTCATCCAATTTCAGGTTAGTGATCGCTGTTCTGATGTCCAGAAGCTCTTTTCAGTCATAGGAAACAATGACTGAAAAACATTATGTACAAAAAAACACACAAAACAGCAGAATTGTTCAGAAGCCTGTAAAATGTGTGCTATCTGTTACAGCGCTATTCTCCTATTCTCTCCAGTTTCTGTTAATTGTAAGTGTCCTGCTATGAGTACAATTTGGCTTTTTTATTTATTTAACCTTTATTTAACTAGGCAAGTCAGTTAATTAAGAACAAATTCTTATTTACAATGACGGCCTACCCCGGACGACGCTGGGCCAATTGTTCACCTCCCTATGGGACTCCCAATCATGGCCAGTTGTGATACAGCCTGGAATCAAACCAGGGTCTGTAGTGACGCCTCTAGCACTGAGATGCAGTGCCTTAGACCGCTGCGCCACTCGGGAGCCCTTAAAGACAGCAAGCAAGGTAATGCTTGTGTTTTGTCAGCTTGTGTACTATTTTAATATTCATTTTTTAAAGTGCCAATCAGCATTTGAAACAATAACAAAACGTGGTCCCCACCACTGTTATTGATAAACATCTGAGGGAGAAATGTAACCATTCTCAAATTCATAGACAGTGCTATGGATGCAATGACTGACCATCCATGATATCAAAAGTATATTTTTTAACCATTTTGAGGCTATACAGTGTTTGTTTACATTTAAAACAAGCTTATATTTTGGTTTCAGATGGGGTACTACAGTTGAACTAAGCTCATGAGGCATTTATAAGTTATATTCTTGAAGAATCAATGGGTACATATCATTCATTTATAAGTCAACAAAATGGATGTAGCAACTGCACATTGCTCTTTTTTAATAAAAGCTGTTATATTTTTTTGTACTACTGTGTGGTGTGCCTTCCTGGATACCGAGTAGCCAGTTCAAGTCTTCATTGTCATGCCTTATCCTGAAAACCTGGTTGTCACGCACGCACACACGCACGCACGAACGCACACACACACACACACACACACACACACACACACACACACACACACACACACACACACACACACACACACACACACACACACACACACACACACACCCTCTCTCTCTCCCGGAAAGTGAGTTTGCTTTCAGTAAAGACAGTCCAGAAAGTCCCTGGGCTGGGGCTAAAGAACTAAGTCAGCTGTGTGATTGGAGTTTCCCTCCTATGGGGCTGGGTCTGTAGGTAAGAGGCTGTGCTCTGAGGTAGGTAGGCAGTACAGTAGCTGCCTCATATACACCACACCTGCCCCAGGGGAGACTGTAGTGTACTCTGTCCTGGAGAGAGAATCTGTCCCAGCCCAAGTATGGCCCACTCTGCAGCCGGCCTACAGACCCCATCTGAGGATGAGTGTCCCATCTGTATGAGCACCCTGATGGACCCACATCACCCTGCTGCCTGTTCTCATGTGTGAGTAACCTATATTTATTGGCATATTATCTAGTGTTATTCCACAGCTTTCAGCCTAATCTGTAACTTAACTTGTAGCCTGGTCTTTCTATTTAAATTGAGTAAATGTAAATTAGGTCCACTTCCCAGAGCTGATGGCTATAACGGTCTCTAATCCCAAATAGGTAAATCACTCTAATATAATTAATTCAGTGTCTGAACTCCCTCAAATAAGTGTTCTATGAATTCTCTATGTCTGTCAATAAAGGCCATCAGCACAGCGCAAAGGCAATAGTATATGTGCACAAACTCAACACTGATGTTTCTCATTCACAGTGCTTTCAATATCACTTGAGTAATATGATAAACTACTGAGATGAGATTGACATGAAAGTGTTTGTAAAGTAGACTACAGTTTAGTTTATGGATGTCTTGTCAAAGATTATATGATATGATTTGACCAATGACTCGTAAGTAATAAAAAGGTTCTTTACTTCCTCCACCCCGTCCACTGCTGGTAAATAACAATAACATGTGATAGCGTGTCTTTACATGAGGGGAATTTTCCCTCACACCACAAAAAATCCCCTGACTTTCCCAAATATTATACTTATATGGCAATTCCTCTTCTGAGAGAGGTAGCCTATCTAAGTGTGGATGAGAGTACTTTAGCCTTTTCCTTTCAATGTTATGATCAATGTACTGGATTTATGACATAGCTGCCGTGTTAGGAAATAGGTTCTTGCAGGTTTGATTCTGTAAGTGTATACTTCATGACTGAAGAATGTGCCCACTTTATCAGTGGACCATTACCACAGTTATGCGTGTTGCTTATGCATTTAATTGAATGAAGCACTGTGCGTGCGTGCGTGTGTTGCAGGTTCTGCCGACAATGTCTGACGCGCTCTTTAAAGTGGTTACCCCACTGCCCTGTGTGCAGAGCTAAGGCGCAGGTTGATGACATTAAGCCTGCTGGTGCCACTGTTGTCACAGTCCAGACGAGGACCACAGTCATCAGGTTGGATCAACCTCTCTCTGGCTTGATGGGACTTTCAACCCCAGCAACTAGACCTGTGACAGGTTATATCCAGAGGTGAGTGAGGGACTGGTCTATACACAGCCAAACACACAGAGCCAAATACAGCAAAACCATGTAGAGACCATGGGAGTACATTACGTTTCTAAACCACAGGAGGCTGCTGAGGGGAGGAAGGCTCATGATAATTGCTGGAACGGAACAAATGGAATGGCATCAAACGCATGGGAACCAGTAGAATGGCATCAAATACATCAAACGCATGGAAACCATGTGTTTGATGTATTTGACACCATTCTACTGATTCTGCTCCAGCCATTACCACAATCCCGTCCTCCCCAATCCCGTCCTCCCCAATGAAGGTGCCACCAACCTCCTGTGATCTAAGCATGATATTCAGAGGGTTACAATGAATGCACTGACAGTTTCAATAAGGACCTAAAGGTTGACTGATTGCATACCTCCGTTTTTTTGGGGCCGAATCAGACTACTGAAAATAGCTACTCAGGCAACAGGAAGGAGCATGGTCAGTCAAAGCTCAGTTACAGAGTCACTACAGCCCCTCACCTTCCCACCCCAAGATTCTTCCCCAAACTTTCCTCCTCTATCACTCCCCCTGCCTCAGTCAAATATTTATGTCTATGACCCATACATCTGTTACTCCTCTTGCTGTTCCTACTTCACACACACCAATCACCACACCTAACATCACCCCTCCTGCCCCTACCAATGGTGCATGCATGACTATGGCTCAAACATCTGCCCCCTCTCTTACCCCTGTGGCTGCCGCCACTGCACTGGCACCTATCACCACACCTAACCCCACCCCAGGACTTGCTGTGCCCCAGGACCAAAGCCATTGGCTCTTCCTCAGCACACACCCTCCCCAGCTCAAAGACCCACCTCTATGCCCTCTACATTAGCTACCCCTGTACTGGCTGATTCACAGTCATTACTGCAAGGCTGAATTTTCGCAATCCACCTTCCCTCTCCTTCACTTATGATGGATAAGTCACCAGTGGTATGTGTGTTTCCATTAGTGTGCTTGTGTAATAGTGATTAAAGTATGATTCTTATACACTGCTCAAAAAACTAAAGGGAACACTTAAACAACACAATGTAACTCCAAGTCAATCACACTTCTGTGAAATCAAACTGTCCACTTAGGAAGCAACACTGATTGACAATAAATTTCACATGCTGTTGTGCAAATGGAATAGACAACAGGTGGAAATTATAGGCAATTAGCAAGACACCCCCAATAAAGGAGTGGTTCTGCAGGTGGGGACCACAGACCACTTCTCAGTTCCTATGCTTCCTGGCTGATATTTTGGTCACTTTTGAATGCTGGCGGTGCTTTCACTCTAGTGGTAGCATGAGACGGAGTCTACAACCCACACAAGTGGCTCAGTTAGCGCAGCTCATCCAGGATGGCACATCAATGCGAGCTGTGGCAAGAAGGTTTGCTGTGTCTGTCAGCGTAGTGTCCAGAGCATCGAGGCGCTACCAGGAGACAGGCCAGTACATCAGGAGACGTGGAGGAGGTCGTAGGAGGGCAACAACCCAGCAGCAGGACCGCTACCTCCGCCTTTGTGCAAGGAGGAGCAGGAGGAGCACTGCCAGAGCCCTGCAAAATGACCTCCAGCAGGCCACAAATGTGCATGTGTCTGCTCAAACGGTCAGAAACAAACTCCATGAGGGTGGTATGAGGGCCCGACGTCCACAGGTGGGGGTTGTGCTTACAGCCCAACACCGTGCAGGGCGTTTGGCATTTGCCAGAGAACACCAAGATTGGCAAATTCGCCACTGGCGCCCTGTGCTCTTCACAGATGAAAGCAGGTTCACACTGAGCACGTGACAGAGTCTGGAGACGCCGTGGAGAACGTTCTGCTGCCTGCAACATCCTCCAGCATGACCGGTTTGGCGGTGGGTCAGTCATGGTGTGGGGTGGCATTTCTTTGGGGGGCCGCACAGCCCTCCATGTGCTCGCCAGAGGTAGCCTGACTGCCATTAGGTACCGAGATGAGATCCTCAGACCCCTTGTGAGACCATATGCTGGTGCGGTTGGCCCTGGGTTCCTCCTAATGCAAGACAATGCTGGACCTGATGTGGCTGGAGTGTGTCAGCAGTTGCTGCAAGAGGAAGGCATTGATGCTATGGACTGGCCAGCCCGTTCCCCAGACCTGAATCCAATTGAGCACATCTGGGACATCATGTCTCGCTCCATCCACCAACGCCACGTTGCACCACAGACTGTCCGGGAGTTGGCGGATGCTTTAGTCCAGGTCTGGGAGGAGATCCCTCAGGAGACCATCCGCCACCTCATCAGGAGCATGCCCAGGCGTTGTAGGGAGGTCATACAGGCACGTGGAGACCACACACACTACTGAGCCTCATTTTGACTTGTTTTAAGGACTTTACATCAAAGTTGGATGAGCCTGTAGTGTGGTTTTCCACTTTAATTTTGAGTGTGACTCCAAATCCAGACCTCCATGGGTTGATAAATTGGATTTCCATTGATTATTTTTGTGTGATTTTGTTGTCAGCACATTCAACTATGTAAAGAAAAAACTATTTAATAAGATTATTTCTTTCATTCAGATCTAGGATGTGTTGTTTAAGTGTTCCCTTTATTTTTTTGAGCAGTATACATTTGCTTCTCATTATAGACTACTGCAGACCAGAGAAGGCTGGTGGGAGGAGCTCATTGTAATGGCTGGAATGGAATCAATTGAACGGAGTCAACCATGCGGTTTCCATATGTTTGAGTTTGATACCGTTCCATGAATTCCATTCCAGCCATTACAATGAGCATGTCCTCCTACAGCTCCTCCCGCCAGCCGCCTCTGCTGTTGACTCATCATTAAAAATCTTACATGATTGTGTGTCACTTCTCAATGACTTGCATGAACCTGCAAGGCCAGTTAGCAAAGTAAGAAAGCTACTGGTTTACTTTAGAGTGAATATTTACCCTTGTCTTCAGGATATACAACTACAGTATTACATTTTTTCTTATTTTTTCTCTAACGCTCACTCTCTCTGTGTTTATCTTTGTCTGTCTGTTTCCCCCCGCTTCTCTCTCAGTGCTGCAGTAAGAACGTTTGTCTGTCCGATCTGCCAGGAGAGTGGTCTGAATGAGCAGGATCTGGTGGGTCACTGCAATGACAACCATCACTACAACAATAGCCCCGTGGTCAGTGATAAATCTGTTATAAGTTGTCAGTTGCTTTCAGTCACTGGATTTTAAATATAATTTTGTTTTATTTTCTGTTGTTTAACCATGATAGTCCACTTAGTAACAATTGTCACTGCTTCCAGGGAGTCCTCATCCCTAGTCACTAGTCTAGAGGGTTGCTGGCCGCTTGGCCTGACATTGTGTTGCTTTGAGTGATTGTTGCTCTCTGGTGCCATCTAGGTGTGCCCGGTGTGTGTCTCTCTACCACACGGTAACCCAAACCAAATCAGCAGGAACTTCATCAGACATTTGAACCTAAGACACTGCTATTATGCCGAGGACTACACGGTAGGCTACAGACACGCGCACGTACACACACACACACACACACACACACACACACACACACTAAAAATATGTTTCTTTGGTCCACAGAATATCCATCACACCGACACGTTGAACGTGCAATATGCCATTATTGAGTCTCTCCGGGATGCCAACCTGAATCCAAGATGATCTTAACTGACATAATTTATAATCTAGCAATTTAGCAATAACAATGTCATTGTGATTTGTATACTAAGTAATATGCTAAATATGTTGATGCCAAAGCTGCTCACAAAACATTTGTAAAAATTGTAATGTTGTCAAATTTGTATAGTTTTCTTTTCTTTCTTTTGAGTGTGGTGCGCTTCTCACACAGCCACGGCCACGCATTGGTCTCAAATGTAAATTACCATGTTACGCAAATCATAAATCAAGCCCTGCCCAACCCAAATCAACTCTTAGAATATCAATAATTCATGCTGTAAACACAACAAAATGTGGAAAAAGTCAAGGGGTGTGAATACTTTCTGAAGGCAAAGTGGTTTCCCAGTGTGCCTTGCCTTTTCGAGTGAATTGTAGAGTTACCACCCATGACTGTATTTGTTAGTGACATGGTTTTTGAATTCATTTTTATTCAGTTCTGTGGCCTTCACCAAATGAGTTCCTACTCTGTATGGCAGTATATTACAAATCTCCTAAGGCCTTATTTTGAGGCCTAGGTGTACCCGAATAGAGTGGCTGAAAACTCAGTTTACAGGCCACATTATGCCTGCATGCAGGGTTGCAAAACTCCTTCCCCAGAATTCACAGATTTTGAAAATATCCTGGTTGAAGGATTTCCAGGAATCTTCCAACCAGGATTTCACATTGTGGTGGCTTGCAAAGTGATGTGTAATTCCTATTGGAATCCAGCCAGAGTTTGGATACATTTTTAATGACTGCCAGGGTGAAGAGCAGTGTGTGGAGATTTCCTAAAGAATTTTAACTGGAACAGCCATTTCAGTAATGGGTGCAAAAAATCTAACTAAGTAATTGGATTAGTTTAGAAAAAGGTATGTTATTTATCATTGTGTAGCATAAGATCACTCAAAGTACATGCAAAACACAGATATTAAAAACAATTCCCAAAATGTTTTCCTGCATCAGAGCATGATGGAAAAAGTTCATTTGTTATCATAACTTTACAAAATCTTAGTTGATGTGACTTCTCATTAAGTTTTGAGTGAGTACCACATAAACATTTTAAATAATAATTACTTTTCATTGACTGAGCTCAACTTACTAGAAGTGTTTAAATAACACATGCAATGGGGTTTACAGTGTATATGAACATTGTCTGAAAGTCAATATATATATATTTAATGAAAGTACCCTGACTTCACCCTGTAAAGTTTCAACTGAAAATGTACAAGACGAACTAGCTAGATCGCTTGATAAAAAGTGCTGACAATTCCTTTTGGGCTAGCTTGTGACCTTTGAACCATAAATTGTATGTAATCTGCACAATTCTGCAAGCGTTGCAGTTTGTTCAGCTTCCGTATAAAACCTAGCAAACACACACACTGCACCCAGAGTAGGGGTGGTTTAGGACTGCTGTATATCAGTGGTCTTTGCCCCCTTCTCCCTCTTCTCTTTATTGTGCTTGTGATTACAGGTAGTCTTTGCGCCATGGCTGCCTACATGATATCATAGAAAAACGTCATTTTTGCAAAAGTTAAGTTTCAACCACTTCAAGCTTATGTCAATTGGCCAGGCTCCATTTGACACTTTTGTCAGTACATCACAGTCAGTGGGAAAAGATGAGTGTCAACCAATTGATGCTTATATTAATACATTGCATTCAATGGTAAAATATTAATGTCACAGGGTTGACACTGTATGTCGATAAATTGCATTCAATCCAAAAATCGTTTTAAACCAATTGAAGCTTATGTCAATACATTGCATTCAATAGGAAAAGTTGAGTGCCACAGGGGTTGACGCTTATGTCAATACATTTCATTCAATGGGAAAAGAAGAGCGTCACAAGGCTGATGCTTATGTCAATGTATTTGTAGTCAATGAGAAAATATGAGTGTCAACCAATTGATGCTTATCTCAATAAATTGTATTCAATGGTAAAAGATGAGTGTCACAAGGTTGACACTGTATGTCAATACATTGCATTTAATCACAAAATGTGTAAACCAATTGAACCATACAGTACCAGTCAAAAGTTTGGACACATCTACTCCTTCCAGGATTTGTCTTTATTTTTGCTATTTTCTACATTGTAGAATAATAGTGACCACATCAACACTATGAAATAACAAAATAACACATATGGAATCATGTAGTAACCGAAAAAGTGTTAAACAAATCAAAATATATTGTAGATTTTATATTCTTCAAAGTAGCCCTCCTTTGCCTTGATGACAGCTTTACACACTCTTGGCATTCTCTCAACTGCTTCATCTGGAATGCTTTTCTAACAGTATTGAAAGCGTTCCCACATATGCTGAGCACTTGTTGGCTGCTTTTCCTTCATTTTCCTGTTGAAACAAAAATGATAGTCCCACTAAGCGCAAACCAGATGGGATGGCGACTCACTGCAGAATGCTGTGGTAGACATGCTGGTTAAGTGTGCCTTGAATTCTAAATAAATCACCAGCACCCCCACACCATCACACCTCCTCCTCCATGCTTCACGGTGGGAACCACACATGTGGAGATCAACTGTCCACGTAGTCTGTGTCTCAAAGACACGGCGTTTGGAACCAAAAATCTCACATTTGGAATAATCAGACCAAAGGACAGATGTCCACTGGTCTAATTTCCATTGCTTTTGTTTCTTGGCCCAAACAAGTCTCTTCTTCTTATTGGTGTCCTTTAGTAGTGGTTTCTTTGCAGCAATTCGACCATGAAGGCCTGATTCACGCGTTCTCCTCTGAACAGTTGATGTTGAGATGTGTCTCTTACTTGAAGCATTTATTTGGGCTGCATTTTCTGAGACTGGTAACTCTAATGAACTTATCCTCTGCAGCAGAGGTAACTCTGGGTCTTCCTTTCCTGTTGCGGTCCTCATGAGAGCCAGTTTCATCATACCGCATGACGGTTTTTGCATCTGCACTTTAAGAAATTGTCCGTATTGACTGACCTTCATGTCTTAAAGTAATGATGGACTGTCATTTCTCTTTGCTTATTTGAGCTGTTCTTGCCATAATATGGACTTGGTATTTTACTACCCTACCTTGTCACATCACAACTGATTGGCTCAAATGCATTAAGAAGGAAATAAATTCCACAAATCCACTTTTAACGAGGCGCACCTGTCTATTTAAATGCATTCCAGGTGACTACCTCCTCAATCAAATCAAATCAAATCATATTTTATTGGTCACATACACATGGTTAGCAGATGTTAATGCGAGTGTAGTAAAATGCTTGATGCTGGTTGAGAGAATGCCAAGAGTGTGCAAAGCTGTCATCAAGGCAAAGGTTGGTTACTTTGAAGAATCTAAAATAGAAAATAGTAAAAATAAAGAAAAACCCTGGAATGAGTAGGTGTGTCCTAACTTTTGACTGGTACTGTATGTCAATTGAATGTAATGTATAGGAAAAGATGAGTGTCACAGGGGTTTATGCTTTTGTCAATACATTGCATTCAATGGGAAAAGAAGAGCATCACAAGGCTGACACTTATGTGACACTTTATGAACCATGAAACAGGCAAAGCTTCAGTATAGGACTGACACCGAATCCTACTACACCAGCTCTGATGCTCGTCGGATGTGGCAGGGCTTGCCAACTATCACGGATTACAAAGGGTAACCCAGCCGCAAGCTGCCCAGTGGCGCAAGCTGCCCAGTGACGCAAGCCTACCGGATGAGCTAAATGCCTTCTATGCTCCCTTTGAGACAAGCAACACTGAACCATGAGTGAGAGCACCAGCTGTTCTGGACAACTGGGTGATCACACCCTCAATAGCCGATGTGAGTAAGACCTTTAAACAGGTTAACATTCACAAGGCCACAGGGCCAGACGTACCAGCATGTGTCTTCACTGACATTTTCAACCTCTCCTTGACTCAGTCTGTAATATGTACATGTTTCAAGCAGACCACCATAGTCCTTGTGCCCAAGAACACCAATGTAACCTATCTAAATGACTATTGCCCCGTAGCACTCACATCTGTAGCTATGAAATGCTTTGATAGGCTAGTCATGGCTAACATCAACACCATCATCCCAGACACCCTGGACCCACTCCAATTTGCATACTGCCCCAACAGATCCACAGATCACGCAATCTCTATTGCACTCTACATTGCTCTTTCTCAATTGTACAAAAGGAACACCAAGTGAGAATGCTGTTCATTGACTACAGCTTAGTGTTCAGCACAAAGTTTCCTCCAAGCTCATCACAAAGCTAAGGACCCTGAAACTGAACACTCTGCAACTGGATCCTGGACTTCCTGACGGGATGCCCCCAGGCGGTGAATGTAGGCACCAACACATCCGCCACAATTACCCTCAACACAAGGGCCCCTCATGGGTGCGTGCTTAGTCCCCTGCTGTACTCCCGGTTCACCCACAACTGCGTGGACGTGTACGACTCCAACACCATCATTAAGTTTGCCAATGACACAACGGTGGTAGGCCTGATCACTGATAATGATGAGACATCCTATAGGGAGGAGGTCAGAGACAACAACCTCTCTCTCAACATCAGCAAGACAAAGGAGCTGATTGTGGACCACAGGAAACGGAAGGCCGATCACACCCCCATTCACATCAACGGGCTGAAGTGGAGCGGGTCGAGAGTTCCTTGGTGTCCACATCACTAAGGATCTATCATTGTCTAAACACACCAACACAGTCATGAAGAGGGCATGACAACGCCTCTTCCTCCGCAGGAGGCTGAAAAGATTTGGCATGGGCTCTCCGATCCTCAAAAAGCTATACAGCTGCGCTATTCCGAATATTTTACTAACTGCATCATCGCTTGCAATGGCAACTGCCTGGCATCCGACCGCAAGGCGGTCTATAGCAGGTGATGTCAGAGGAAGGTCCTAAAAATTGTCAAAGACTCCAGCCACCCAAGTCATAGACTGTTCTTCTCTGATAGCGCACGGCAAGCAGTACCGATGCACCAAGTATGGAACCAACAGGACTCTGAACAGCTTCTACCACCAAGCCATACGACTGCTAAATAGTTAGTTAAATTGTTAACCAAATAGCTACCTGGACCATCTGCATTTACCATTTTTGCACTAACTTTTTTTTACCCATCACATACGCTGCTGCTACTGTTTACTATCTGTCACTTTATTCCTGGCTATATGTACATATCTACCTAAATGACCTCATACCCCTGCACATCGACTCAGTACTGGTACCCATTGTATATAGCCAAGTTATCGTTACTCATTGTGTATTTATTATTACTTTTTTATTACGTGTTTTTACTTTTCTATTATTTCTCTATTCTCTTTCTCTCTGCATTTTTTTGCAAAGGGCCTGTAAGTATTTCGCTGTTAGTCCACACCTGTTGTTTACAAAGTATGTGACAAATTAAATTCGATTTGATTTGAATACATCACAGTCAATGGGAAAAGATGAGGGTTAACCAATTGATGCTTATGTCAATATATTTGCATTCAATGGGAAAAGATTAGTGTCACGGTGTTGACACTTATGTCAATACATTTGCAGTCAATGGGAAAATATGAGTGTCAACCTATTGAAGCTTATGTCAATACATTGCATTCAATAGGAAAAGATTTGTCAACCAATTGATGCGTATGTCAATACATTGCATTCAATGGCAAAAGATGAGTATCAAAGGGTTGACGCTTATGTCAATACATTGCTGTCAATGGGAAAAGATGAGTGTCATCCAACTGATACTTATGTCAATACATTGCATTCAATGGCAAAAAAATGTGTCACAGGGTTGATGTTTATGTCAATACATTCCCATTCAATGGGAAAAGATGAGTGTCAACCAATTGACGGTTATGTCAATACGTTCCAGTTAATGGGAAAATATGAAAAGACATCTCTCTCTCTCTGTCTCTCCTGCTCTGTTTCTATTCTCTTACTCCCCCTCTCCGTGTCTCTCTGTTCTCTCTCCCCTCCTCTCATCTCTCTATATCCCTCTTCAAGACCATTGTGTCAAATGGAGGTAGAGAGAAGGGGGTGAGAGAATGGAAGGGGGAGGAGGGAGATAGAGAAGGGGGAGAGTGAGGGAGGGAGAGAGAGAAAGGGAGATGGTGAAGGAGGGGGAGAGAGGAGAGAGGGGAGAGAGAGAGTCAACAGACATACAGAGGTTGGACAGAGGAGGAAGAGAGAGGAGGGAGAGGGAGAGGTGGGAGATAGGAGGGAGAAAGAGAAATATAGACAATAGAGAGAGGGAGAGAGAGAGAAAGATAAATATAGAAAATAGAGAGAGGGAGAGAGAGAGAAAGAAATAGAGAGAAGGAGGGCAAGAGAGGGTGAGAGGGTGTAGGGGGTGAAAGAAGGGGGAGGGAGAGAGAAGAGGAGGGGGGATAAAAAGGAGGTACAGAGAAAGACACAAAGTGAGGCAAAGAGAATGAAAAGGAATGAGATAGGGAGGAAGGGAGCACGAGAAGAGAGAGACAGCAAGAGGGTGGATTAGAGAATATACAGTGAGCTCCAAAAGTATTTGGACAGTGACACATTGTTTGTTATTTTGGCTCTGTACTTTGGATTTGAAGTGGGGAAATGACTATGAGGTTAAGGTACAGACTGTCAGCTTTAATTTAAGGGAATTTTCATACATATCGGGTGAGACATTTTGAAATTATACCGTTGAGTGATAAGTGAGAAAGTTAGAGACACACAAATATCATACCCCTTAGACATGCTAACCTCTCACCATAACAAGGGGAGGTTTGCATTTTGGGGGGGGCATGATATTTATGCTGCTGTAATCATTATTCACGATTCATTCAGGATTATCTGTAATCATTGTAGCATCCACAATGTGGACGGGTTCAGAAACATATTCTGTTCTTATTTACAGTAAAAATGACACAATACATTACATACCATTCATTTCTATTGGGCTCAAAATAATCTGAAACACAAACAAAACAAACAGCAAATGCAGAACCGGTTCACCCAATATGGAGGAAAATCAAATCAAATCAAATTGTATAAGTCACATGCAAATTGTATTAGTCACACTGTTGACATATACAACAGTTGTCGACCTTTCAGTGAAATGCTTACTTACGAGCCCATTCCTAACAGTGCAGAGTTTTGCTAAATAATAAAACAAAACAATAACGAGGCTATATACAAGGAGTACCAGCACTGAGTCAATATGCAGGGGTACGAGGTAGTTGATGTAATACAGTATGTACATGTCGGCAGGGGTAAAAGTGACTACGCTATCAGGAAATAGCATCACAGAAAATAGTTACACAATAACGAGGCAATATACAAGGAGTACTGGTATCGAGTCAATGTGCAGGGGTAAGAGGTAGTTGAGGTAATTACCGTAAATTCCAGACTATAAGCCGCAACTTTTTTCCCAGGCTTTGAACCTCGCGGCTTAAACAATGACGCGGCTAATATATGGATTTTTCCCGCTTTCAATTTTTTTTTCTCCAAAAAAACACATTCTGTGACGTGCTCAGTTTTTTGGCGGCATGAAGCTTTCATTAGACCAATGAAATTGCCGAACGGGTTAAGGTCAAACAACTTTTTTGTTTACTGTTTAGATTAAATCGAGCGCTCTCAAACTTCCCATCATTCTGATTACGGTAGTCATTTTGTCACCCTCATCATGGCAAAGACACGGAGAAATGCATATGATGCAGCTTTCAAGTTGAAGGCGATTGATCTGGCTGTTGGAAAAGGAAATAGAGCTGCTGCACGGGAGCTTGGTCTTAATGAGTCGATGATAAGACGTTGGAAACAGCAGCGTGAGGAATTGACTCAGTGCAAAAAGACAACTAAAGCTTACCACTAATTTTTTATTTTTTGTTACAAGCCGTGTTTCGTTAAAGCCTATTTATTTTTGTTACAAGTCGTGTTTCGTTAAAGCCTATTTATTTTTGTTACAAGCCGTGTTTCGTTAAAGCCTATTTATTTTTGTTACAAGTCGTGTTTCGTTAAAGCCTATTTATTTTTGTTACAAGCCGTGTTTCGTTAAAGCCTATTTATTTTTGTTACAAGTCGTGTTTCGTTAAAGCCTATTTATTTTTGTTACAAGCCGTGTTTCGTTAAAGCCTGTGTAAAGTTAATTTGTTTCAATGTACCGGTAGGCACCTGCGACTTATAGACATGTGCGGCTTATTTATGTTCAAAATAATATTTGTTTTTCAATTCAGTGGGTGCGGCTTATATTCAGGAGCGCTTAATTGTCCGGAAATTACGGTAAAGTAAAACAGTATGTGTATGTGGGTAGGGGTAAAAGTGACTAGGCAATCAGGATATATAATAAACAGTAGCAGCAGCAGCATATGTACAGTGTGTCTATGTGTGTGTGTGTGTGTGTGTGTGTGTGTGTGTGTGTGTGTGTGTGTGTGTGTGTGTGTGTGTGTGTGTGTGTGTGTGTGTGTGTGTGTGTGTGTGTGTGTGTGTGTGTGTGTTGGAGTGTCAGTGTAGTATGTGTGAGTGTGTGGGTAGAGCCATTGCAAGAGAGTCAGTGCAAAACAATTAAGACAAATAATTAAATAATAAAGGGTGTCAATGTAAATTGTCCAGGTAACCATTTGATTAACTGTTCAGCAGACTTATGGCTTTGGGGTAGAAGGTATTCAGGTGCCTTTTGGTCACAGACTTGGCGCTCTGGTACCGCTTGCCGTGCGGTAGCAGAGAGAACACTATGACTTGGGTGGCTGGAGTCTTTGAATATTTTTGGGGCCTTCCTCTGACACTGCCTGGTATATAGGTTCTGGATGGCAGGGAGCTCAGCTCCAGTGATGTACTGGGCCGTACGCACTACCCTCTGTAGCGCCTTGTGGTCAGATGCCGAGCAGTTGCCATACCAAGCGGTGATGCAGCCAGTCAAGATGCTCTCAATGGTGCAGCTGTAGATTCTTTTGAGGATTTGAGGGCCCATGCCAAATTCTTTCAGCCTCCTGAGGGGGAAGAGGTATTGTTGTACCCTCTTCATTACTGTGTTGGTGTGTTTGAACTGTGATAGGTCCTTAGTGATGTGGACACAGAGGACCTTGAAACTCTTGGTCCGCTCTAATACAGCCCCGTCGATGTGAATGAGGGCGTGTTAGGCCCTCCGTTTCCTGTAGTCCACAATAAGCTCTTAAGTCTTGCCAACTTTGAGGGAGAGGTTGTTGTCCTGGCACCACACTGCTAGGTATCTGATCTCCTCCCTATAGGCTGTCTCATCGTGGTCAGTGATCATGCCTACCACCGTCGTTTTGTCGGCAAACTTAATTATGGTGTTGGAGTTGTGCACGGCCACACAGTCATGGGTGAACAGGAAGTACAGCAGGGGACTGAGAATGCACCAATGAGGGGCCAGAATGGCGTACGTGTTGTTGCATACTCGTCAGGAAGTCCAAGATCCAGTTGCAGAGGGAGGTGTTCAGTCCAAGGGTCCTTAGCTTGGTGATGAGCTTGGAGGGCACTATGGTGTTGCGCTACGCTGTAGTCAGTGAACAGCATTCTCATTTAGGTGTTCCTCAAATTAATGCTGACAGTCTGCACTTCATCCTCAAATTCATTGAATCATTTCAAATCCAAAGTGTTGGAGTACAGAGCCCCAAAATTGTTTTGGTACAGAGCCAGGGTGAGAATTAGTGCGCTTAAAGAAATTGAAATCACTTATTTAGCCTTGCCATAACAAAAGGATTGAATACTTATTGACTCAAGACATTTCAGCTTTCAAGACATTTCAGCTTTCAAGACATTTCAGCTTTCCTTTGTAATTAATTTGTAAACATTTTGAAAAACATTCTACTTTGACATTATGGGATTTTGCGTGTAAGCCAGTGACAAAAAAATCTCTGTTTAATCATTTTTAAATTCAGTCTGTAACAGAACAAAATGTGGAAAAAGTCAAGCTGTGAATACTTTCTTAAGGCACTGTAATTTCACCACCATGTTTTAGTTTATTGTATGTTTAAGATTATTTTCTTATAGTCTAACTGTCTGTATTAATCTGAGTGTGTCACATACTTAATGTACATTTTAAATCAATTTCATTGACTAAACAGTATTATTTCAATTTTTAGGCAAAGACAACTGCCTTCAACATCAGCTCAGAGGCCTCCATCATTATTAAAACACCAAGCTTCATGGATGTGATTGCCCAGTTCAGTGACAGTGACCTTCTGAAGCGCAACATGATTGCTTGTATAGACAGTATCTCTGTGTGGAGATATCAATCAGTCAGATGATCAATCATTTATTCAATCAACTCAGGGGTCATAGTCAGACTCACCTTTGGTTAGTGATTTTACTTTACTTGTACTAATCAAGTCATCTAATAAAGGAGATAAGGGAAGTTTTGTCCAGCAAGTTAATATTCTAGATTATTTACTGAGCAGTTATGTAAACAGTTTTTTTATATATCATAATGATTTTCACCATTTATAATCAAGAAAATGCTGACTTCCCCTCTCTTTCACCCCCCCTATCTCTCTCTCTACAGCGACATCCTTAACGTCCCTGGACTTGTGCGGATTTGAGAAGGAGAATATCTGTGGGATGATTCAGGATCCTGGCGAGAAGGCTCAGTGGAAACATAGACACAGACAGTGTGGCTGGGGGACCCAACACTGACTACAACAAAATGGGCTAATGTGAAGGCAAGAAACCTGGTCTCAGAGTATTTCGTATTATTCTGTACCCAAATCCGAGACACTCCATTTAGTATGATATTTTGTCATGTAAAATTATGAGTAGGGTAGGTTACTTTCTAAAAATAATCCGTTACAGTTATTAGTTACCTATCCAAAATTGTAATCGGTAACATTTGGATTACGTTTTGATTACTTTTGGATTACTTCTCCCTTAAGAGGCATTAGAAGAAGGCAAATGATCCATCAAATGCATTTGGTGTGTCATTATAGTGGTCTCTGACTGGTGGTCAGACTTACAAAAAAATTAAAATAGCACCTTTTTTCAATGCTGAATTGAATGCCATTGAGAACAGAAAGGTGTCATAATGTTTTTTATTCTGCAAACATCATTTCAGAATTTTATAAGTAATCCAAGAAGTAATCATCTATTTTTTGAAAGTATTTGTAATCTGATTACAATATTTTTGCTGGTAATGTAACTGATTACAGTTTTTTGTAATCAGAGTACATGTAATCAGTTTCTCCCCAACCCTGATTATGAGACATAAAGAGCACTGGGGCAGAAGCAAATTTCACTTGGCAATCAGGGCTGTGGAGTTGGCTGTAACCCACATGAGCACTAGAGAGCGCTGTTTTCACACTCTTCGGGCTCCAGACACATGGCAGCAGATGCCCATCATTAGCACCCATTGATTGATATTGTTAGCACTCCAGCCCACAGCTGAGCACTGTCTCTCACACCCTCAGAGCTGTGAACAAATTCATGTAGTATATGAAATTGAGGTACCCGCGGCCCTCACCAATCAAACTTCCAACCATCCAGAAGGGGGGAAATATGATTTCAGATAGGAAGTCTAACTTTCTAGAAACTACCAAATTATCTTTCAAAAATGTGAACTTCGTCTTCAGTGGGAGAGTCGACCTAATAGTCAAGCATTTTTCTTTATTTAACTAGGGAAGTCAGCTAAGAACAAATTCATATTTACAATGATGGCCTAGGAACAGTGGGTTAACTGTCTTGTTCAGGGGCAGAAAGACAGATTTTTACGTTGTCAGCTCGGGGATTCGATCTAGCAACATTTATGGTTACTGCCCCAACGCTATAACCACTAGGCTACTTGCAGTAGTCGGCCTATGGATGAAAGTTGAATGAATGAATGTTGTATTTTGTTGGGAGTGGTTTTACTTGAACACTACAGCTGCCAAGAGGTTTCGACCTCTATGGCACAGATGTTGTTGGGGTTTGTTGTTGTTGCATTCTAATATACATTTCTATGCTCGGGATCATGGCGTTACTGTGCTGCTATGGACATGCAGTTCGTGCGCTCTATGTTGAAACTGCGTGACGTCAGGTCAGTGACGGAGAAGCCGGGATGCAAGCAATTCGTTCTAGGAGAGAGTGCGTGCATGATATTCCATCCAGGAGAGTGCGACCAGTTCGCTGACTGCGGCGACAGCGATTTCGGCAACATGGGTAACGTTGTGGGGATTATTACTAACGGATTTTAATTGGGAGCGACCGGAAAAATGGCAGAGAGGTAAGCCAAACTATTTATATTCTAACATCGCTGGTGTGTCCAAGGAAATGTATTTCGTAGCGATGCTTCTTCGTTGGCGAGTTTAGCCAGGATAGCTGGTAGTTTTTCTTCGCTAGCTTACGTTACCGGGCAATGATTTGAGCTATCTTGCCTCTCGGTCAGTTTATTCGTTTATGTGGTAACTTAATGTTACTCCCCTTGTCATCTTTACCGGGTAACTCGATGACTTTTTCTGTCAAACCCTTCGGTGTGTGTAACTCAAGATCCAGCGGCACGACCAGCATCTGTTTCTGTGTGAGGGTGTTGCATCCCTGTGATTGAATGCACCTGTCTTTTCCCTCAGCCTTGAATCTCATCTGGCCACACAAGCACCTACAGGCTGTTTTGACTTTGATATGCTTTATCTGAAACCAGAGCTAGTGAAAATTGTGTTATTACGCATTTATGGGTTTGTTATTACACCGGTATGATGGGTATTTATGCAGGACTAGCTATCCAAATCTCAGCATTTCGATGTCTAGTCAGCCACCCCGAGACGTGATGGAGGCAGCACCGAGGTAAAATGTGTTTTATATTGGATATTCGGTGGTTATTCGGTTTTATCTTGTCAATCGCTATTGAACCAAGCATGCCATGACTATGAACGTGTTTATATTCTGAAGGAAGGGGTGGATGGAGAACAAGCCACACCTTTGAATTCGCAAATCTGTTTTAATTCTCAACAAAGCTTGCTATGACTATGGAAATGATATAATCGGAAGAATCCTGATCATCCTATGCTTTGTTGTTTAAGAAATATTGAAATCCCCTCCAAAATACAAATTCTATAGAAAAAAGGACATGGACTTATCTTCATCCTCCCCTGATTCAGAATTTACAGTGTTTTTCCACATTTGTTTTGCATTACAGCTTGAATTTAAAATGGGTTCAATAGAGATTTTGTGTCACTGGCCTACACACAATACCCCATAATGTCAAAGTGGAATAATATATACAGTACCAGTCAAAAGTTTGGATGCACCTACTCATTCAAGGGGTTTTCTTTATTTTTTACTATTTTCTACATTGTAGAATAATAGTGAAGACATCACAACTAGGAAATAACACATATGGAATCATGTAGTAACCGAAAAAGTATTAACCTCTCTGGGGGGGTGGGACGCTGCCGTCCCACCTGGCCAACATCCAGTGAAATTACAGAGCGCCAAATTCAAAAACAGAAAAACTCATTATAAAAATTCATGAAACATACAAGTGTTATACATCGGTTTAAAGATCCACTTCTTGTTAATCCAACCATGGTGTCAGGTTTCAAAAAGACTTTACGGCGAAAGCAAACAATGCGATTATCTGAGAACAGCGCCCAGCAGACAAATCATTACAAACAGTAACCAGCCAAGTAGACGAAGTAACAAAAGTCAGAAATAGCGATAAAATTAATCACTTACCTTTGATGATCTTCATATGGTTACACTCACAAAACTCCCAGTTACCCAATAAATGTTCATGTTGTTCAATCAAGTCCCTCTTTATATCCAAAAACCTCCGTTTTGTTAGCTTGTTTTTTTTCCAGTAAAACAGTGTCTCAAACAACATCCGGTGAAATTGCAGAGCGTGAAACTCAACAAAACAGAAATTCTCATAATAAACTGTCACGTCCTGACCAGTAAAGGGGTTATTTGTTATTGTAAGTTTGGTCAGGACGTGGCAGGGGGTGTTTGTTTTATGTGTTTCAGGGTTTTTTGGTTAATGTTCTATGTTAGTCTATTTCTATGTCTGTGTCTAGTTATTCTATTTCTATGTTTAGTTTATTGGGTTGACCTTCAATTGGAGGCAGCGGTTCCTCGTTGCCTCTAATTGAAGGTCCTATTTAGTAGGGGTGTTTTTTCATGGGTTTTTGTGGGTAGTTGTTCCGTATGTAAGCTGTGTTCCTTACAGGACTGTTTCTCGTCGTTGTTTTGTATTCAGTGTTTATTTTGGTTTTCTTCACAATAAAGAAGATGAGTATTCACATTCCCGCTGCGCCTTTGTCCCATCCTTACGACGAACGTGACATAAACATACATAAAAGATACAAATGTTATACACCAGTTTAAAGAAACTTCTTGTTAATCCAACCGGTGTGTCAGATTTCAAAAATGTTTTACGGGCGAAAGCAAACCATGCGATTATCTGAGAACAGCGCCCAGCAGACAAATCATCACAAACAGTTAGCAGCCAAGAAGAGGAGTAACAAAAGTCAGAAATAGCGATAAAATGTATCCCTTACCTTTGATCTTCATATGGTTGCACTCCAAAGACTCCATGTTACACAATAAATGTTTGTTTTGTTCGATAATGTCCCTCTTTATGTCCAAAAACCTCTGTTTTGTTGGTGCGTTTTGTTCAGTATTCCATTGGAACAAAGCGCGGCCACAAAAGACAGACAAAAAATAAAAAAAGTACCATAAAGGTTCGTAGAAACATGTCAAACGATGTTTATAATCAATCCTCAAGTTGTTTTTGTCATAAATAATCGATAATATTTCAACCGGACAAAAGCTTCGTCAATAGAAAAGGAGAAACAAGAAAGGCGCGTTTCCGATCACGCGCTGGTTTCATGTCTGGAAATGTCCACTGTCCACTCATTGAAAGTGCTGTTTCTCCCTCATTTTTCAGAGTAAAAGCCTGAAACAATGCCTAAAGACTGGCCAGATGTTGTGGAAGGCATAGAGATTGTGAACTGCGTCATAAGTCTTTGTATGGTGGATAGGCTTTCAATGGTAAAACAGGCATTTCAAAATAAAGGCACTTCTTGGATGGAGTTTCCTCAGGTTTTCACCTGCCATATCAGTCCTGTTATACTCACAAACATTATTTTAACAGTTTTGGAAACTTTAGAGTGTTTTCTATCCAAATCTACCACTTATATGCAGATCCTAGCTTCTGGACCTGAGTAGCAGGCAGTTTAATTTGAGCATGCTTTTCATCCAAAATTCAGAATGCTGCCCCCTACCCTAGTAAGGTTTTAAACAAATCAAAATATATTTTAGATTCTTCAAAGTAGCCACCCTTTGACTTGAAGACAGCTTTGCACACTCTTGGCATTCTCTCAACCAGCTTCACCTGGAATGCTTTTCCAACAGTCTTCCAACAGGCTTTTTCAACAGTCAGAGTTCCCACATATGCTGAGCACTTGTTGGCTGCTTTTCCTTCACTCTGTGGTCCACCTCATCCCACACCATCTCAATTAGGTTGAGGTTGTGTGATTGTGGAGGCCAGGTGATCTGAAGCAGCACTCCATCACTCTCCTTCTTGGTCAAATAGCCCTTACATAGCCTGGAGGTGTGTTGGGTCATTGTCCTGTTGAAAAACAAATGATAGTCACACTAAGCGCAAACCAGATGGGATGGCATGTCACTGCAGATTGCTGTGATAGCCATGCTGGTCAAGTGTGCCTTGAATTCTAAATAAATCACAAACAGTGTCACCAGCAAAGCACCCCCACACCATCACACCTACTCCTCCATGCTTCACGGTGGGAACCACACATGCGGAGATCATCTGTTCACCTACGCTGCGTCTCACAAAGACACGGCGGTTGAAACCAAAAATCTCAAATTTGGACTCATCAGACCAAAGGGCAAATTTCCACCGGTCTAATGTCCATTGGCCATGTTTTTTAACCAAGCAAGTCTTTTCTTATTATTTGTGTCCTTTAGTAGTGGTTTCTTTGCTGCAGTTTGACCATGGGCTCCTGAGTGGTGCAGTGGTCTAAGGCACTGCACCACTGCACCAGTGCAAGATGAGTCACTGCAATCCTGGGTTTGAATCCAGGCTGCATCACATCCAGCTGTGATTAGGAGTCCCATAGGGTGGTGCACAATTGTCCCAGTGTCGTCCAGGTTTGACTGGGGTAAGCTGTCATTGTAAATAAACATTTGTTCTTAATTGACTTGCCTGGTTATATTTAAATGGCCTGATTCACACAGTCTCTTCTAAACAGTTGATTTTGAGATGTGTCTGTTACTTGAACTCTAAAGCATTTATTTGGGCTGCAATTTCTGAGGCTGGTAACTCGAATTAACTTATTCTCTGCAGCAGAGGTAACTTGGGGTCTTCCTTTCCTGTGGCGGTTCTCATGAGAGCCAGTAATCATAACACTTGATAGTTTTTGCGACTACGCTTGAAGAAACTTTCGAAGTTCTTGAAATATTCTGGATTGACTGACCTTCATGTCTTATAGTAATGATGGACTGTCATTAGGGTTGCACATTTTGGGAAATATTCAGAGGTGGAAACTTTCCGTGGGAATTAACGGGAGGGAATACATGGGAATTAACGGGAATATATGGAAATTAATATTAATACCATTTAAATGTATTTTTGTTTTTTGCATTGGATATATTTACCATATCATATGGAGACAGAAACATAAACCTTAAACCTTATCAAGTAGACATAATTGCAAATGATTAAATCCTTCCAATAGAAAAAAACAAAAAAACAATTTAGTTACGAATTTAACTTTAATTAAATGAGTTGACTCTTCACATGGGATGATTTCACTGAACAACAAAAGAAAGGGAATATTGAATGATCCCCAATGATCCATCGCATCTCCCAAAAACTTTTTCAACAAACATCTGTAAAATGATAGTCTGGAAACTAAAGCTTTGGTTGTCTTCTTCTCAGGCTTCCGTGTCTTCCCCCTGGACCTCCTCAATGTCCAACTCTTGAACATCGGACTCTGAGGCCTCATCTTTACTGTCACTTTCCAACCTTGTTGAGGATGGCTCGTTGTCAGGCTCAAAAAGCCTAAAATTTGCCCGGATGGCCACCAATTTTTAAACCTTTTATTGGTCAGCCTGTTGCGTGCTTTGGTGTATGTGTGTTCCCAAACAAGGACCAGTTGCGCTGTGAGGCGGCTGATGTTGGTGGGATTTGGAGGATGATGGAGGCAACAGGGGAAAGAGCCTAATATCCACAAAGTCCCTTCCACCAGGTGTCTGATGAGATATGTTGGCACGACTGCCATATTGCATCTCCATCCCAAAGCCCTTGCTTGGAAGTGTACTTTGCCAGACTGCCAAGAACCTTGCCCTCATTCAGATCAAGGTGGCGAGACATGGTAGTGATGACATCGTAGACCTTGTTGATCTCTGCATCAGACAGGATGCTCTTGCCAGCATACTTGGGGTCCAACATGTACGCTGCGGCGTGTATGGGCTTCAGGCAGAAGTCTTGATGTTTTTTTTTTGACAATATATTTCTTACTTCTTCACGCTTTTTGATGTATTTCAGATCTGCAGTTTCCTCTGCTTGGAGCAACAGTGAAGTGGACAGGGCAGTACGGATTTATTCTGCAAGCAGAGTCTGAACATCAGACAGGATGCCATTGTCTCCCTCAATCCATGCAATGGCTACTGCTATAGGTTTCAGGAGTTTCAGGCTGCTTACCACTCTCCCAAAATACATCATCCAGGAGGATCCTCTTGATGGGGCTGTCCATATCGGCAGACTGTGATATGGCCATTTCTTGGAGAGACTCCTTCTCCTCCAGGAGACTGTCAAACATGATGACAACACCACCCCAACGGGTGCCGCAGGGCAGCTTCAATGTGGTGTTCTTATTCTTCTCACTTGGCTTGGTGAGGTAGATTGTAGCTATAACTTGATGACCCTTCATATACCTAACCATTTCCTTGGCTCTCTTGTTGAGTGTATCCATTGTTTTCAGTGCCATGATGTCCTTGAGGAGCAGATTCAATGCATGAGCAGCACAGCCAAGGAGTGTGACGTGAGGGTAGGACTCCTCCACTTTAGACCAAGCAGCCTTCATGTTCGCAGCATTCTCTGTCACCAGTGCAAATACCTTCTGTGGTCCAAGGTCATTGATGACTGCCTTCAGCTTAACTGCAATGTAGAGATCGGTGTGTCTGTTGTCCCTTGTGTCTGTGCTCTTGTAGAATACTGGTTGAGGGGTGGCGATGATGTAGTTAATTATTCCTTGCCCACGAACATTTGACCACCCATCAGAGATGATTGCAATACAGTCTGCTTTCTCTATGATTTGCTTGACCTTCACTTGAACTCTGTTGAACTCTGCATCTAGCAAATTAGTAGATAAAGCATGTCTGGTTGGAGGGGTGTATGCTGGGCAAAGAACGTTCAGAAATCTCTTCCAGTATACATTGCCTGTGAGCATCAGAGGTGAATCAGTTGCATACACAGCTCGAGCAAGACATTCCTCAGAATTGTTCTCACTACGTTCCTCCATTGAGTCAAAAAAACTTCTGATTCCAGGAGGACCATGAACTGTTGCTATCGATAAGGTGTCTGATTCATGATTTTCACCTCGAATAGAAGTAGAGGGACTTTTGTCAGAGGTTGCTTGTTGTGAGCACTGAGGGAACTTTATGCACTTGGCCAGATGATTCTGCATCTTTGTTGCATTCTTCACATATGATTTGGCACAGTATTTGCAAATGTACACAACTTTTACTTCTACATTAGCTGCAGTGAAATGTCTCCACACATCAAGGCATAGGGTTGCTACTTTGAAGAATCTCAAATATAAAATATATTTAAATTTGTTGATTTTTTTTGTTGGTTACTACATGTTTCCATATGAGTTATTTGATAGTTTTGAAGTCTTCACTATTCTACAATGTAGAAAAGAGTTTAAATAAAGAAACTCTTGAATGAGTGGTTGTGTCCAAACTTTGACTGGCACTGTATATGTATTTTACAAATTACACAGAATAAAACCGTAAATGCAACATGTGAAGTGCTGGTCATATGTTTCATGAGCTGAAATAAAAGATCCCAGAAATGTTCTATACGCACAGAAAACATATTTCTCTAAAATGTGCACAAATTTGTTTACATCCCTTATAGTGAACATTTATCCTTTGTCAAGATAATCCATCCACCTCAAGATCTGGTTAAATATAATGATCATTACACTGGTGCACCTTGTGCTGGGGACAATAAAATGCCACTCTAAAATGTGCAGTTTTGTAACACAACACAATGCTACAGATGTCTGAAGTTTTGAGGGAGTGTGCAATTGGCATGTTGATTGCAGGAATGTCCACCAAAGCTGTTGCCAGAGAATTTAATGTTAATTAAATGCCTTCAACGTCATTTTAGCTGCCTTCAACGTCATTTTAGAGAATTTGTCAGTACGTCCAAATGGCCTCATAACTGCAGACCACGTGTAATCACGCCAACCAGGACTTCCACATGTGGCTTCTTCACCTGCGGGATTGTCTGGGACCAACCACCTGGACAGCTGATGAAGCTGAGGAGTATTTCTGTCATTAATAAAGCCCTTTTGTGGGGAAAAACTCTGATTGGCTGAGCCTGGTTCCCCAGTGGGTGGGCCTATGCCCTCCCGGGGCTATGACCTCCCGGGCCCACCCATGGCTGTGTGCCCCTGCCCAGTCATGTGAAATCCATAGATTAGGGCCTAATTAATTTATTTCAATTGAGTGATTTCCTTATATGAACTGTATCTCAGCAAAATCTTTGAAATTGTTGCATGTTGGCGTTTTGATTTTTGTTCAGTGTAATTAAAAAGGAAAAACTGAATTGTCTTGCGTCAATAGGTATTCAACCCCTTTCGTGTGCCAAGCCTAAATAAGTTCGGGAGTAAAAAGTTGCTTAACAAGTCACATAATAAGTTGCATCTACTCACTCTCTGTGCAATAATAGAGTTTAACATGATTTTTTTATGACTACCTCATGTCTGTACCACACACAGTACCACACGCAGTGAATTTAAAACACAGATTCAACCACAAAGACCAGGGAGGATTTCCAATGCCTCACAAAGAAGGGCACCTGTTGGTAGATGGGTAAAAAAAATATATCAATTTAATATCCATTTGATGACACTTTGGATGGTGTAGCAATACACCCAGTCACTACAAAGACACAGACATCCTTTCTAACAGTTGCTGGAGAGGAAGGAAACCTCTCAGGGATTTCACCATGAGGCCAATGGCGACTTTAAAACAGTTACAGAGTTTAATGGCGGTGATAGGAGAAAACTGAGGATGGATCAACAAAATTGTAGTTACTCCACAATACTAACCAAAATGACAGAGTGAGAAGAAAGAAGCCTGTACAGAATAAAAATATTCCAAAACATGCATCCTGTTTGCAATAAGGCACTACATTAAAACGGCAATAAATGTGGCAAAGCAATTAACTTTATGTCCTAAATACAAAGCGTTATGTTTGGGGCAAATCCAACAAAACACATCACTGAGTACCACTCTTATATTTTCAAGCATGGTGGTGGCTGTATCTGTCACGTCCTGACCAGTAAAGGGGTTATTTGTTATTATAGTTTGGTCAGGACGTGGCAGGGGGTATTTGTTTAGAGTGTTTCGGGGTTTGTTGGGCTATGTGTTTATGTAGAGGGGTGTTTGTTTAGAGTGTTACCGGGGTTTTTGGTTATGTTCTATGTTAGTATATTTCTATGTTCTGGTCTAGTCTTTCTAGTTCTATGTTTAGGGTTATTGGTTTGACCTTCAATTGGAGGCAGCTGTTCTTCGTTGCCTCTGATTGAAGGTCCTATATAGAGGGGTGTTTTTTTGTATGGGTTTTGTGGGAAGTTGTTTTTGCACTGCTGTGTTTAGCCTGCAAGACTGTCGAACTGGCGGTCGTTTTCGTTGTTTAATATGAGCACTCAACCTGCTGCGCCTTGGTCTACTACATACGATGGCTGTTACAGTATCATGTTATGGGCATGCTTGTCATTGGCAAGGACTAGGTATTTCTTTTGTTGATAAAAATAAAACAAATAGAGCTCAGTAAAGGTAAAATCCTAGAGGAAAACCTGGTTCAGTCTGCTTTCCAACAGACACAGACAATTTCACCTTTCAGCAGGACCTTAAAAACAAGGCAAAATATTTACTGGAGTTGCATACCGAGACGATATTAAATGTTCCTGAGCGGCCTAGTTACTGTTTTGACTGAAATCGGCTTGAAAATCTATGGCAAGACTTGAAAATTGCTGTCTAACAATGATTAACAATCAACTTGACAGAGCTTGAAGAATTGAAAAAAGAATCATGTGCAAATTTTGTTCAGTCCAGGTGTGCAAAGCTAATAGACTTACCCAGAAAAATGCACAGCCTCCACAAAATAGAAATCATACATAGTGGATAATGCAGGGGAATCTATTCTAAATGGCATGTCGTGATTCTTTTTGTTTTTTAAAGCTTGAATTTTGATTCAGAATATATTATTTTCATAGTAATGACACACTTTGTTTAACAGGTATTAAAGATTGAAATCCAGAAGAACAAATGTATACTTGTGTATTTTAAAGGCATGGAGTTCTCTCCATCCTCCCCAGATTCAGAATATATCATTTTCATAATCGTGGCACGTTTTGTTTAAGAGCTATTGAAGATTGAAATCCAGAAAATGTTTAAATAAGTCCTACCAAACAAATGCATGTATTTTTCTCGATCCTCCCCTTATTCAGAACATATCATTTTCACAGTCATGGTATGTTTGGTTTAATAGCTATTGAAGACTGAAAGCAGAAGAAAAAAATATATTTCAAAAATCTGTAAAAAATTAGGCCCACCCCAAAAAATAAACATAAACAAAGGTGTGGATTTTTCACCATCCTTCCCAGATTCAGAAAACATCACTTTCATAATAGTCATGGCAGACTTTGTTTGAGAGCTATTGAAGATTGAATTTGTTTTATATATGTTTATATATTTTTTTAATATATTTTTTAAGATGTGGATTGTTCTCCATCCACCCCTCATTCAGAAAATAAACTTTTCTTAGTCATGGCATTCTTGGTTCAATAGCTTTTGACAGGAGAAAACCGAGTATCCACCGAATATCCAATTTACATTTTTTTACCTGATCTAAGGCAGCTAGAGCTAGCAAAAAATGTGGAGCAGAAGGAACCCGACACCGAGGATTCCACGTCTAGAACCCTAGAACACTTCTATTTGTCCTCTCGCTCAGCCAGCTATGAGCTATTCCAAAAATGTAAAAACACCTGTTTACATGGTACTTCAAATAACAAAAGTCTACACACGCTCTACCTGCCTTGGTGTGTTTTTAGTGAGGTTCGCTATATGAATGGAGATTAGATTACGTTGGATGACAGAAAGAGACACTGAGCGCCAAACCTATCCATTCTCTCCCTCAGCAAGCCCACCAGGCAGAATTATAAATTGATACCTATTCAATTTCTGTTGCAGGGCTCATTCACCCGTATGTAAATCACAACTGTCATTTTTATCGTGATGGGCAGGCATAGACCTTTATGCAAATTCAAGCATATTCATCAAACAGAGAGAGAGTGAAAGCTCACTGGCTCTGACTTGTGCTTCGATATCAGCCACCGGTGGCGGGAGGGAGGCTCGGGGACGGGAGAGGGAGGGAGACCTCCATGGCTTTACCGGCTCACTCGTGCAGAATTGGGTTTTCTAATGTCACAGTTAATGAGGTGAATGCATGGCATTCTCAGTGGCGTGTTTGCCCAGATTGGAATGGAGAAATCTAGAGTAGATTATGTAATTTCAACGTATTTGCGAGGAGCTGAATTGGCTGTCCCTTGCTATTTTCCACTGCAGTATTATGGCATGGGGTTTATCACAATATTTTCCCTCTCGGCAGCAGCATTGGAATAGAAAGCCTACGTAGTGGATCATGCAGGGGAATCTATTCTAAATGGCATGTCGTGTAGCCTATGGGTTCATGGTGATTCCTTATTTTTTTAAATCGTGGATTTTGATTCAAAATATATAATTGTCAGTCATGGCAGGCTTTGTTTGTGAGCTATTGAAGAGGGCTAAGGGCAATTTGACCAAAGAGAGCCACAGTGTGTTATATGTGCAAAAGTACTATCTCACAACTCGATGAAACCTTCACTCTTGCGCAGACATTTAGAAACAAAACATGCCAATTTGAAAAATAAGCCATAGGAGTTTTTTGAGCGAGAATTAAGACGACTTTCAAGTAGTAAGACATAAAAGCAACAGATACCATTAATAAGAAGGGGCTAGAAGCATCTTATATGGTGAGCTACTGAGTGGCTAGGACAGGCAAGCCCCATACTATTGTGGAGGACTTAGTTCTTCCTGCTGCCGCAGATATGGCTGGGAAAATGCTGGGGGAAAAGGCCAAAAAAACTATACAGACAATTTCTTCATCAAACAACACTGTTTCATGATGCATCAGTGACATGGCAGATGTTTTTAAACAATTTCTGCTTCACATACAAGCCAGTGAATTCTGTGCGTTACAGCTGGATGAGTCAACAGACGTAACGGACATATACCAGCTCCTGGTATATGTCCGTTACGTTTATGGGGGGTCAATTAAGGAAGACATCCTCTTCTGGAAACCAGGACAACAGGAGAAAATATTTTTTAAAGTACTGGACAGCTTTGTGACATCAAATGGACTTTGATGGTCAAGATGTATTGGTATCTGTACTGATGGCGCAAAAGCCATGAAAGGGAGACATAGTGGAGTGGTAACACGTGTGCAAGCAGTTGTTCCCGATGCCACTTGGGTACACTGCAGCATCCACCGAGAGGCTCTTGCTGCCAAGGGAATGCCTGACAGCTTGAACGATGTTTTGGACACTACAGTGAAAATGGTTAACTTTGTTAAAGCAAGGCCTCTCGTGTATTTTCTGCACTATGCAATGATATGGGCAGCGACTGTGTAATGCTTTTACAACATACAGAAGTGCGCTGGTTATCAAGGGGCAAAGTATTGACAAATTTTTTTGAATTGAGAGACAACCTTAAAGTTTTCTTTACTGACCATAATTTTCACTTGTCTGACCACTTGCATGATGACAAGTTTCTCACACGACTGGCCTATATGGGTGATGTTTTTTCTCGCCTGAATGATCTGAGTCTAGGATTACAGGGACTCTCCGCAACTATATTCAATGTGCGGGACAAATTGAGGCTATGATTAAGAAGTTGGAGCTCTTCTCTGTCTGCATTAACAAGGACAACACACAGGTCTTTCCATCATTGTATGATTTTTTGTGTGCAAATGAACTCAAGCTTACGGACAACGTCAAATGTGATATAGCGAAGCACCTGAGTGAGTTGGGTGCGCAATTACGCAGGTACTTTCCTGAAACGGAGGACACAAACAACTGGATTTGTTATCCGTTTCATGCCCTGGGGGTCATTGTCCATTGTAAGACCCATTTGTGACCAAGCTTTAACTTCCTGACTGAACTTCCTGAATGGCTTGAGATGTTGCTTCAATATATACACATCATTTTCTTTCCTCATGATGCCATCTATTTTGTGAAGTGCACCAGTCCCTCCTGCAGCAAAGCACCCCCACAACATGATGCTGCCACCCCCATGCTTCACGGTTGGGATGGTGTTCTTCGGCTTGCAAGCATCCCCCTTTTTCCTCCAAACATAACGATGGTCATTATGGTCAAACAGTTCCATTTTTGTTTCATCAGACCAGAGGACATTTCTCCAAAAAGTAGGATCTTTGTCCCCATGTGCAGTTGCAAACCGTAGTCTGGCTTTTTTAGGCAGTTTTGGAGCAGTGGCTTCTTCCTTGCTGAGCAGCCTTTCAGGTTATGTTGATATAGGACTCGTTTTTAGTGTGGATATAGATACTTTTGTACCCGTTTCCTCCAGCATCTTCACAAGGGTCTTTGCTGTTGTTCTGGGATTGATTTGCACATTTCACACCAAAGTACGTTAATCTCTAGGAGACAGAACGCGTCTCCTTCCTGAGCGGTATTACCGCTGCGTGGTCCCATGGTGTTTTTACTTGCGTACTATTGATTTTTCCATGATGTCAAGCAAAGATGCACTGAGTTTGAAGGTAGGCCTTGAAATACATCCACAGATACACCTCCAATTGACTCAAATTATGTCAATTAGCCTATCAGAAGCTTCTAAAGCCATGACATTATTTTCTGGAATTTTCCAAGCTGTTTAACCTTTCTGGTATTAGTGGGACGCGTCCCACCTCGACAACAGCCAGTGAAATTGCAGGGCGCCAAATTCAAAACAACAAAAAAATTCCTCAAACATACAAGTATTATACACAATTTTAAAGATAAACTTCTTGTTAATCCAACCACAGTGTCCGAATTCAAAAAGGCTTTACGGCGAAACCACACCATTCGATTATGTTAGGTCAGCGCCTAGTCACAGAAAACCATACAGTCATTTTCCAGCCAACGAGAGGGCTCACAAAAGTCAGAAATAGCAATTAAATGAATCACTAACCTTTGATGATCTTCATCAGATGGCACTCATAGGACTTCATGTTACACAATAAATGTTTGTTTTGTTCGATAATGTCCCTTTTTATGTCCAAAAACCTCAGTTGAAATTGGCGCATTATGTTCAGTAATCATTGTCTCAAACAAACATCCGGTGAAATTTCAGAGAGCCACATCAAATTAAAGAAATACTCATCATAAACATTGATGAAAGATACAAGTGTTATACATAGGATTAGCACTTGGAAACGAAACATTGTTGCCAACTATTCACATTGGAGAGTTACAATGTTGCAATCTCTGGGCAGCCAACTGCCTATAGTAAGATACAGTTGTTATAACTAAGCCACGTATTTCACACATGACACGAGTCACAACCCCATGATTGTTCAAATTACAATAAACATAAAATGTATTAACATCATCCAGTAGAACTTTGGAAACAAGTGCTTTCATAAATGCATGGTGCAGTCCTCGTTTCACAGGAGAATAAGTTTTCTCTCAATGAATCAGCCTTTAAAACCTGTTAGGGACAAACGTTCCGCTAGCGGAACGCTATACCAATATCCAATGGTATAGCTTGGCGCGAAATACAAATACCTCAAAAATGCTATAACTTCAATTTCTCAAACATATGACTATTTTACACAATTTTAAAGATAAGACTCTCTTTAATCTAACCACACCGTCCGATTTCAAAAAGGCTTTACAGCAAAAAGCAAAACATTAGATTATGTCAGGAGAGTACCCTCCCAAAAATAATCACACAGCCATTTTCAAAGCAAGCATATATGTCACAAAAATCAAAACCACAGCTAAATGCAGCACTAACCTTTGATGATCTTCATCAGATGACACTCCAAGGACATTATGTTATTCAATACATGCATGTTTTGTTCAATCAAATTCATATTTATATAAAAAAACTGCTTTTTACATTAGCATATGATGTTCAGAACTAGCATACCCACCGCAAACTTCCGGTGAATTTACTAAATTACTCACGATAAACATTTACAAAAAACATAACAATTATTTTAAGAATTACAGATAAAGAACTCCTTTATGCAATCGCGGTGTCAGATTTTAAAATAGGTTTTCGGTGAAAGCATATTTTGCAATATTCTGAGTACATAGCCCGGCCATCACGGCTAGCTAATTTGACACCCACCAAGTTTGGCCCTCACCAAACTCAGATTTACTATAAGAAAAATTGGATTACCTTTGCTGTTCTTCGTCAGAATGCACTCCCAGGACTTCTACTTCAACAACAAATGTTGTTTTGGTTCGAAATAATCCATAGTTATATCCAAATAGCTCCGTTTTGTTCATGCGTTCAAGTCACTATCCGAAGGGTGACGCGCCGGCGCATTTCGTGACAAAAAAATTCTAAATATTCCATTACCGTACTTCGAAGCAGGTCAAACGCTGTTTAAAATACATTTTTATGCTATTTTTCTCGTAAAATAGCAATAATATTCCAACCGGGCGACGTTGTGTTCATTCAAACACTGAAAGAAAAACATGGAGTCGTGCACGCGTACCTCAGTGTCATTGTTCTCAGCAGGACCACTCACAAAAACCCCTGCTGTTTTTCGCCCAGAGACTGGAGAGCTCTCATTCCACTTTCTGGCGCCTTCCTAGAGCCAATGAAAGCCTTAGAAAATGTCACGTTACAGCAGAGATGCTGTATTTTTGATAGAGATGCCCTAGAAGGAGAACAAATTGTCAGACAGGGCACTTCCTGTATAGAATCTTCTCAGGTTTTGGCCTGCCATATGAGTTCTGTTATACTCACAGACACCATTCAAACAGTTTTAGAAACTTTAGAGTGTTTTCTATCCAAATCTACTACTTATATGCATATTCTAGTTTCTGGGCAGGAGTAGTAACCAGATTAAATCGGGTACGTTTTTTATCCGGCCGTGAAAATACTGCCCCCTATCCCAAACAGGTTAACGTATTTCATTTATTTACATCTCGAGTTTGTTAATTCTCCTAATGTGCTGCGTAAGTTTTCCTTACCTGCTACGAAAAGTCACATCTGATGTTAATGTGACAAAAGCTGGATCCTTTCTAGCCATGACCGGCCGGCTCTGGTTTTCGTAGACAGCCATGCTTTGTAGTTTTTTCAAATTACATTCATTCATGATTTATAGCAGAAATTAAGACACAACTGGCATTGTTTTGCTTATAAATAAACCCTGTTGGTATAAGAACATCGTTCTACTTTATTTTATTACAAGTATACAGGCTCATTTCTCTTCTGTTAAAATGAATTACAATAATGTAAACGTGATTTTGAGCACTCTGGGCGGACGCTCTAATGCGCTACGCACCCAATGAATATGGATGTCCGGTAAATTAAAATCACACACAAACACACACAGTATAATCATGTCGTAGCCCAGGAAGAGTAGCGGATGCATGTGCAATAGCTAATAGGAATCCTAATAAACTAAACTAAATCATGATGCTATACAGCACTTTCAATCAATCAATCAATCAATCAAAGCCCATTGCACACAAACACAAACACACACACACACACACACACACACACACACACACACACACACACACACAGTATCACCTTAAAGGTATACAGCACTTGCATTCAATCAATCAATCAAAAATTATTTTCTAAAACCTTTAGTGGCCAGATTGTTTCTCAGTTCATTGTGCGCATTTATGTTTGTCAGACTGATGGATAATCATACAGGATAGAGCACACAAAAATACTTTCATAAATATGTTCATATATCACCAGCAGGGTTAGATTATAACTGTAAAGGTTATACATGGTACACACACTTAGTTAGCTGGTTGTCTTTGTAGGGTGGGGGGAGGGGGGGCAGTGAGACGATCAAGTGACATCGTCGCGAGCAAAGCACAATGTTGCCGCCTTCACTCAACTCTCGTTTTCTTGCTTAACAGACAACTACAGAGTTAGATAATGTTAGCTGATTAGTTACGAAGCTGGGACACTTTCCAACTGAATAGCACCGTTAGAAACAGGACAAAACTGTTAAGTATGTAAACAAATGCTATGTAAACAAATATCACTGCAACTCAATATCATTTGAGCTCTACTGCGCAGGTTTCTACCATAACACAACAGCTAAGCAAGCTTTCAAATAAAAGCTAAACGAGGCAATGTACAGCCTATGAATATCTGTAACTACCAAACATGAAAAACCATAACCTGAGTCAAGCAGATAAACACAAATGACTCTAATCTCTATTTCGTGTCTACTTAGCTAGCTGGTTGTCTGTACGGCTAATGTTATGTAGTGAAAGCTAGATGTTTCACGAGCGCAGCACATATTTACAATCACACAACTTTTCTAGCTAGCCTGACAGACAAACCTGTCATTTAGCAAGCAGCTCCGGTCGTTTCCATATGAATTACTTCGGTAGACACAATATGAAACAACCAACTAGTTAGCTGACTATACAAGGCCTACAGCTGAACACTGCTCCACATGATGGCACTGGCTAATCTGAGAGCTATTCCCCAAGTTTCACACCATCAAACATCGACTACACCAAACATATATCTACTGTTTTATTTATCGGCTTTTCATTTGATTTATTGGCCAAAAGCCGGCTATTTCCGGATAGTGGAAACCCTTACACACACACACAGCCGTGAGTCGATGGCCTGAACACCGGAGGGTGGGGAGGAGGATGGAGCAATGGATAGAAAAAAGAAAGAGTGATGGAGAAAAAAAAGGGACAGGAGAGGAGGGTATGAGCGGGTGTAACGGACGTCGTACGTAGTGGACCAAGGTCGAGTGCTCATAGTGACTTTTATTGAACACAAAATTAAACAAAACAAGAAAACGATCGAACAAACAGGATGGCAGGCTACACACACAGCTATGCAAACAACTTCCCACAAAACCCATACAAAAACCACCCCTCTATATAGGACCTTCAATCAGAGGCAACGAAGAACAGCTGCCTCCAATTGAAGGCCAAATCAATTAACTAAACAGAAATAAATAGACTAGACTGAACATAGAAATACACTAACATAGAACATAGACCAAAACCCGGAATACTCTAAACAAACACCCCTCTACATAAACACATATAACAACAAACCCTGAACCACATAAAACAAACACCCCCCTGCCACGTCCTGACCAAACTACAATAACAAATAACCTCTTTACTGGTCAGAACGTGACAGTACCCCCCCAAAGGTGCAGACCCCGGATGCACCTCACACAAAAAATAAAAACAAAAATAAACCCCCCAAACTAAAGGGAGGGAAGGGAGGGTGGCTGCCGTCACCGACGGTTCCCATGCTACACCCCCTCTCCCCAATCCTCCTACTGTGGAGGTGGCTCAGGCTCTGGCCTTAGTCCCCCACCTAACCTGTCCACCCCCGCTGAATACATATTTAATGTTACCCCTCCCGAAGTCTCTGTGCTATGGCGCATCGCTGAAGACCTCTGGCTGATGTGCGTTGCTGGAGACCTCAGGCTGATGCGCGTCGCTGGAGACCTCAGGCTGAAGGGGGACTCTGGCTGCGCCGATTCCGGACTGTCGGGCGACTCTCTCGGCTCCGAACTGTGGGCCGTTGCACTCGGTTCCGGACTGTAGGCCGTCTCACTCGGTTCCGGACTGTAGGCCATCTCTAGACGGGGCATTGTCGCCGGACACTCTGGACGGGGCACTGTTGCCGGAAGCTCTGGACGGGGTAATGTCGTCGGAAGCTCTGGACTGGGCTGACGCACTGGAAGTCTGATGCGTGGGGCTGGTAGTGGAGGTACCAGACTGGAGACACGCACCTCAGGGCTAGTGCGAGGAGCAGGAACAGGACGGGTTGGACTGGGCTGACGCACTGGAAGCCTGGTGCGTGGTGCTGGCTTTGGATGTGCCAGACTGGAAACACGTACCTCAGGGCTAGTGCGAGGAGCGGGAACAGGATTCACTGGGCCGTGAAGGCGCACTGGCGGTCTCGAGCGCCGTACTGGCACCACCCTTACTGGCTGGATGCCGCTTCCCCCTGGCAAATGCGGGGCGCTGGCACTTCGCACACCGGCCTGTGAATGCTCGGCCTCGACGCCGTGCGCATCACCCCATAGCACGGGGCCTGACCAATAACAGGCTGCTTCCAATAAGCACGGGGAGTTGGCTTGGGGCTTAACCCTGGCCCAGCCAAACTACCCGTGTGCCCCCCCCAAAAAAATAATTGGGGCTGCCTCTCCGGCTTAAATGCCAACCGTGTGTATAGAGCCTCATACTGGCGCGCTCCGCCTTGGCTGCCTCTATCTCCTCCGGTGGGCGACGATATTCCCCAGCCTGGTGCCATGGTCCAGGATCTCCTCCCATGTCCAAGTTTCCGTATAGTCCACATAATTCCTTTGTTGCTCCTTACCCCGCTGCTTGGTCCATTTGTGGTGGGATGTTCTGTAACGGACATCATACGTAGTGGACCAAGGCGCAGCGGGTCGAGTGGTCATAGTGACTTTTATTGAACACAAAATTAAACAAAACAAGAAAACGATCGAACGAACAGGATTGCAGGCCACACACACACACACACACACACACACACACACACACACACACACACACACACACACACACACACACACACACACACACACACACACACACACACACACACACACACACACACAGCTATGCAAACAACAACTTCCAACAAAACCCATACAAAAACCACCCCTCTATATAGGACCTTCAATCAGAGGCAACGAAGAACAGCTGCCTCCAATTGAAGGCCAAATCAATGAACTAAACATAGAAACAAATAGACTAGACTGAACATAGAAATACACTAACATAGATCATAGACCAAAACCCCGGAATACTCTAAAAAAACACCCCTCTACATAAACACATATAACAACAAACCCCGAACCACATAAAACAAACACCCCCCTGCCACATCCTGACCAAACTACAATAACAAATAACCCCTTTACTGGTCAGAACGTGACAGCGGGAGATGTGTGATAGAGAGACAAAATAAACAAGTGAGTGTTAACAGATTTAGAGTAGGTTGGAGAGAAAAGGGGTAGAACAGAGAAATGATAGAGCGGCCACAAACAATGTGTGTTATCCTTAAAACTTCAGACCAAATGAAACCTGACATCCTGTAATTTTTAAATGATTAACTGCTTCAGGCTGTATCTTGAACGGAAATGATGGCAGTAAAGCTGGTTTGGGTTTGAATTAGAATTTGAGTGGAGCAGATATCGGCAATTGACTGACAGCTAGCGAATGAAGGGAGATAGAGAGGGATGGAGGAGTATTGACTGATGGATAGAGAGAGGGATAGAGAGAGGGATGGGAAAGCCCTTTCAAACTAATATTGACTGGCATTGACAGTCAGCGGATGGAGAGAGGGATGGAGGGATAAAGAGAAGAGAAAGCCTTTTCTCAGTTTAATAGGATTAGTTTGTAAATGTGTTTGTCTGAAGAACTGTCTTTGGAGACCCTTTAATCTATCTGTGTGTGTGTGTGTGTGTTTGTGTGTGTGTGTGGGGGGGGGGGGCTGTGAAGTGGAAGGGAAGATGGAGAAAAAGACAGAGCGATATGGAATTGGGAGCGTGAATGAATGGTCCCTTAGTTTTAGCACTGAGGATATCTGCACTGAGGATATGTCAAAAGCACTTGGGACTGATTGGCAGCCACTCGTCTAGTGTGTGTGTGTGACTGATTATAGTGTGTTCCCTTAGTGTCAAAAGGAGTGAGAGGAAAGGGTTGTATGAAGGGTTGGGGGAGAAGAGAGAGAGAAGAGAGACTTATGGAAAAACCACATGATTTCACATGTGGAAAATCACACATTACATATCCACATTTTGCACATGTGAAACCATGTGTTTTTGGGACACTTCACATGGCAAGTCAGTTAAGAACAAATTCTTATTTACAATGATGGCCTTGGAACAGTGGGTTAACTGTCTTGTTCAGGGGCAGAACGACAGATTTTTACTTTGTCAGCTCGGGGATTCGATCTTGCAACCTTTCGGTTTCAGGAGATTCAGGAGTGACATTTAAATAGAATAATATGCCACATCAATATTAGACAACTATACAGAAAACCCTGAAATCAAAATCAACGATGAGAGAATAGTCAGAATAACTTAACTAAAATAGCAGTGCAGATGTGTTCCAAAAACACGTTTTCAAAAGTGAAATATCAAGTGAAGTGTTCCAAAAACACGTTTTCACTTGATTTCACATGTGAAATGTCACGTGAAGTGTTCCAAACACACGTTTTCTCATGTGAAATGTTCCAAAGCCATCAAATAAAATACAATTGTATTGGTCACATAAACATATTTAGCAGATGTTATTGCAGGTGTAGCGAAATGCTTGTTTTCCTAGCTCCAACAGTGCAGTAGTATCTAACAATTCACAACAATACACGCAAACCTAAAAGTAAAAGAATGGAATTAAGAAATATATAAATATTAGATTGAGCAATGTTGGAGTGGCTTTGACTAAAATACAGTAGAATAGAATACAGTATATACATATGAGATGAGTAAAGCAGTATGTAAACATTATTTAAACATTATTAAAGTGACTAGTGTTCCATTATTAAAGTGGCCAGTGATTCCAAGTCTATGTATATAGGGCAGCAGCCTCTAAGGTGCAGGGTTGCGTAACCGGGTGGAAGCCGGCTAGTGATGACTATTTATCAGTTTGATGGCCTTGAGATAGAAGCTGTTTTTCAGTCTCTCGGTCCCAACTTTGATGCACCTGTACTGACCTCGCCTTCTGGATGATAGCGGGGTGAACAAGCCGTGGCTCGGGTGGTTGATCAGGTGCTGTAGGTGTCCTGGATGGCAGGTAGTTTGCCCCCGGTGATGCATTGGGCAGACCGCACCACCCTCACGCGAAGTGTTCCAAAAACACGTTTTCACATGATTTCACATGTTAAATTATACAAAAATAGATATTTTCACGTGTGAAATGTCACGTGAAGTGTTCCAAAAACATGTTTCACGTATGAAATGTCACATGTGAAATGTCACATTTGAAGTGTTCCAAAAACATATTTTCAAATGTGAAACGTCACGTGTCGTGTGAAATCATGTGATTTTTCACATGATAATGTGGTTCAACATGTGATAACATGAAACTACACCCATTGCTGTCATTTTACAGTACATTTCTACAGTAATAGTGTTTTGCTATTAGGGTTGCACATTTTCGGGAATATTCAGAGGTGGAAACTTTCCTCAGGAATTAACGAGAATATATGGAAATTAACGAAAATATATGCAAATTGATATTAATAACATTTAAATGTAGATATTTTTTGTATTGGATATATTCACCATATCATATGGAGACAGAAACATAAACCTTTTACCTCATCAAGTAGACATAATTGCAAATGATTAAATCCTTCCAATAGAAAAAAACAAAACAATTTAGTTACGAATTGAAACTTTAATTAAATGAGTTGACTCTTCACATGGGATGATTTCACTGAACAACAAAAGAAAGGGGATATTGAATGATCCCCAATGATCCATCACATCTCCCAAAAACGTTTTCAACATACATCTGTAAAATGATAGTCTGGAAACTAAAGTTTTGGTTGTCTTCCTCTCAGGCTCCCCCCTGGACCTCCTCAATGTCCACCTCTTGAACATCAGACTCTGAGGCCTCATCTTCACTGTCACTTTCCAACCTTGTTGAGGATGGCTCGTTGTCAGGCTCAAAAAGCCTAAAATTTGTCCGGATGGCCACCAATTTTTCAACCCTTGTATTGGTCAGCCTGTTGCGTGCTTTGGTTTGTGTGTTCCCAAACAAGGACCAATTGCGCTCTGAGGCGGCTGATGTTGGTGGGATTTGGAGGATGATAGAGGCAACAGGGAAAGAGCCTCAGATCCACAAGGTCCCTTCCACCAGGTGGCTGATGAGATATGTTGGCACGACTGCCATATTGCATCTCCATCCCAAAGCCCTTGCTTGGAAGTGTACTTTGCCAGACTGCCAAGAACCTTGCCCTCATCCAGGCCAAGGCGGCAAGACATGGTAGTGATGACACCATTGGCCTTATTGATCTTTGCACCAGACAGGATGCTCTTGCCAGCATACTTGGGGTCCAACATTTACACTGTGGCGTGTATAGGCTTCAGGCAGAATCTTCACGCTTTTTGATGTATTTCAGAACTGCAGTTTCCTCTGCTTGGAGCAACAGTGAAGTGGGAAGGGCAGTACGGATTTATTCTCTTACATCTGCAAGCAGAGTCTGAACATCAGACAGGATGACATTGTCTCCCTCAGTCCGTGCAATGGCTACTGCTATATGTTTCAGGAGTTTCAGGCTGCTTACCACTCACAGTGAAGTGGACAGGGCAGTACGGATTTATTCTGCAAGCAGAGTCTGAACATCAGACAGGATGACATTGTCTCCCTCAATCCATGCAATGGCTACTGCTATAGGTTTCAGGAGTTTCAGGCTGCTTACCACTCTCCCAAAATACATCATCCAGGAGGATCCTCTTGTTGGGGCTGCCCATATTGGCAGACTGTGATATGGCCATTTCTTGGAGAGACTCCTCCCCCTCCAGGAGACTGTCAAACATGATGACAACACCACCCCAACAGGTGTTGCTGGGCAGCTTCAATGTGGTGCTCTTATTCTTCTCACTTTGCTTGGTGAGGTAGATTGCTGCTATAACTTGATGACCCTTCACATACCTACATTTACATTTACGTCATTTAGCAGACGCTCTTATCCAGAGCGACTTACAAATTGGTGCATTCACCTTATGATATCCAGTGGAACAACCACTTTACAATAGTACATCTATATATTTTTTGGGGGGTGGGGGGGGTTAGAAGGATTAATTAATCCTATCTCAGGTATTCCTTAAAGAGGTGGGGTTTCAGGTGTCTCCGGAAGGTGGTGATTGACTCCGCTGTCCTGGCGTCGTGAGGGAGCTTGTTCCACCATTGGGGAGCCAGAGCAGCGAACAGTTTTGACTGGGCTGATGATGATACCTAACCATTTCCTTGGCTCTCTTGTAGAGTGTTTCCATTGTTTTCAGTGCCATGATGTCCTTGAGGAGCAGATTCAATGCATGAGCAGCACAGCCAATGGGTGTGATGTGAGGGTAGGACTCTTCCACTTTAGACCAAGCAGCCTTCATGTTCACAGCATTGTCTGTCACCAGTGCAAATACCTTCTGTGGTCCAAGGTCATTGATAACTGCCTTCAGCTCATCTGCAATGTAGAGACCGGTGTTCATGTTTTCCCTTGTGTCTGTGCTCTTGTAGAATACTGATTGAGGGGTGGAGATGATGTAGTTAATTATTCCTTGCCCACGAACATTCGACCACCCATCAGAGATGATTGCAATACAGTCTGCTTTCTGTATGATTTGCTTGACCTTCACTTGAACTCTGTTGAACTCTGCATCCAGCAAATTAGTAGATAAAGCATGTCTGGTTGGAGGGGTGTGTGCTGGGCAAAGAACGTTCAGAAATCTCTTCCAGTACATATTGCCTGTGAGCATCAGAGGTGAACCAGTTGCATACACAGCTCGAGCAAGACATTCCTCAGCATTTCTCTCACTACGTTCCTCCATTGAGTCAAAGAAACTTCTGATTCCAGGAGGACCATGAGCTGTTGCAATCGATAAGGTGTCTGATTCATATTTTTCACCTCGAATAGAAGTAGACAGACTTTTGTCAGCGGTTGCTTGTTGTGAGTGCTGAGGGAACTTCATGCACTTGGCCAGATGATTCTGCATCTTTGTTGCATTCTTCACATATGATTTGGCACAGTATTTGCAAATGTACACAGCTTTTAATTCTACATTAGCTAGAGTGAAATGTCTCCACATATCAGATAGTGCCCGTGGCATTTTCCAGTAAAGATTAGAAAAAAATGAGTAAAAAATGTACAGATAAATGTACAGATAAATAGTTAAAGAGTTAGATTAAACAACTCCTTTGTAAGATAAATGTTTTAAAATGAAATATGTATGGAAACAGGTGAATTAACACTCCTCAGTTAGCAGGCTCAAGCAAGCTAAAACCCACATGGTAGCAAAAACTAACTAGCATAAATTGTTAACAAGTTAGAAATGATTTAAACACACTTTGCTGTAGGCTACGATTTACTAGTTAACCTCTCTGGGGTATGTGGGACGATTTCGTCCCACCTACGTAACAGCTACTGAAATTCCAGTGGCGCGATTTTTGAATCGTTAGAAACACTATTACTTCAATTTCTCAAACATATGACTATTTTACAGCTATTTAAAGACAAGAATCTCGTTAATCTAACCCCACTGTCCGATTTCAAAAAGGCTTTACAACGAAAGCAAAACATTAGATTATGTCAGCAGAGTGCCCAGCCAGAAAAAATCAGACAGCCATTTTTCAAGCTAGCATATCATGTCACATAAACCCAAACCACAGCTAAATGCAGCACTAACCTTTGATGATCTTCATCAGATGACACACCTAGGACATTGTGTTATACAATACATGCATGTCTGTTCAATCAAGTTCATATTTATATCAAAAAACAGCTTTTTGCATTAGCATGTGATGTTCAGAAAACGCATAACCCCCGGCAAACTTCCGTTGAATTTACTAACAGTTTGCTAAATTACTCACGATAAACGTTCACAAAAAGCATAACAATTATTTTAAGAATTATAGATACATTACTCCTCTATGCACTCGATATGTCCGATTTTAAAATAGCTTTTCGGATGAAGCACATTTTGCAATAATCTAAGTACATAGCCCGGCATTACAGGGCTAGCTATTTAGATACCCACCCAGGTCAGCATCCACCAAAATCACATTTCCTATAAGAAAAATGTTCTTACCTTGCTTGTTCTTCATCAGAATACACTGCCAGGACTTCTACTTCAATAACAAATGTTGGTTTGGTCCCAAATAATCCATCGTCATATCCAAACAGCGACGTTTTGTTCGTGAGTTCTAGAATGCTTCTTCGCGGTCCCGCGCATGGCGCATTGGCGTGTCAAAAATGTCTAACTATTCCATTACCGTACTTCGAAGCATGTCAACCGCTGTTTAAAACCAATTTTTATGCCATTCAACTCGTAGATTAGTGATAATATTCCGACCGGGAGTATGCATTGAGCCTAAACAGCCGAATAAAATTTCTCCTCAGAAGCGACTCATGCACGCGCATCATTCAAAGGTCCTCGGAGCATCCACTTACAAAAGGCGATAATCTGTTTCAACCTGAGGCTCCCTCGTAAACCTTCAGTTATTTCGCGGGCTCTGAGAGCCTATTGGAACCCTGGGAATTGTCACGTTACAGCTAAGATCCTTACTTTTCAATAAAAAGATGCAAGACGCACGACTCCTTGTCAGACAGGGTACTTCCTGCTTGAAACCTTGTCAGGTTTTTGCCTGCCATAGGAGTTCTGTTATACTCACAGACACCATTCAAACAGTTTTAGAAAATTCAGAGTGTTTTCTATCCAAACCTGAACAATAATATGCATATTCTAGCTTCTGAGTTGGTGTAGGAGGCAGTTAAAAATGGGAACATATTTTTTCCAAAATTCTCAATACTGCCCCCTACCCCAAACAGGTTAACAGAAAATCATGTATGTCATATAAAATATATTCACCCCAACCAATCTTGTAATCAAAACTTACCAGAAAGCATGTAGTCCTTGGCTCAGGTAGTGTAGTAGTGTGGGCTCAATAGCATCTCATTAGTGTGCAAGATCTTGAGAATCAGCTGTACATGTGATGAAAGAGTGCACTGTGCAGGCGGAGGTTTGCAATTCCATTGAATTGGGGATAGTTTAACCAAAATATGCCACAAGACCAAGAATTGCCTTGTGTGTATCCCACAACTTTTTTGGTGAATTTAAGCAAATTTCTCAAAATTCTTTGCTTTAACTTCCCATGGAAAATTTCTGAAAATTTCACGGAAAGTTTCAGACCCTTTGCAACCCTATTTTCTATTACTGTGAATCGCAACGCACTTGGGTACTTTTTGGCCTGTCCTGCAAATTAACTTGGCACGCCTCACTTGCAATTTAATTTAAACTTATAAAATACTTCTTTAGATGTGCTTATGGTACAAGTGTTATAGTAAGTTACCGGTTACTGAGTTGCAGTGAAAATAGTGGAAACAACTTTTATTGTATTTCTACAGCTGAAGTTTATTTTTGACAGTAAATATACATTTGACATTTTAGTCATTTAGCAGACACTCTTATCCAGGGCAACGTACAGTTAGTGCATTCACCTTAAGATATAGTTCCTTTAGAAAGTATTCATACCCCTTGTCTTATTGCACATTTCGTTGTGTTACAGCCTGAATTCTAAATTGATAAAATATATTTATTTCTCACCCATCTACACACAATACCCCATAATGATAAAATGAAAACATGTTTTGAGAAATGTTTAGGAAATGTATTGAAAATTAAATTCAGAAATGTCTCATTTACATAATGTCAGAATCACCTTTGGACATCGATTACAGCTGTGAGTCTTTCTGGGTAAATCTCTAAGAGCTTTGCACACCTGGATTGTACAATATTTTCACATTATAATTTTTTTAATTCTTCAAGCTCTGTCAAGTTGGTTGTTGATCATTGCTAGACAGCCATTTTCAAGTCTTGCCATAGAATTTCAATCCCATGTAGCCCTTTCCAGCAGTCAATGACCATAAGCGCCCTCTTTTGCCTCATGGGTGGAATGTTATTAATATTGTTCATAATTTCATAATTAATTCAGATTAAAAACAAACAAAAAAACAACGAAAATCCAGTGTATCTATGTCAAACAGTTTTGTTATATTTCAGTCTTTTGTGATGTATATAAAGTGTAACATTGGGATGCAAACTCAAAATGTAATACATTTCAACTCTATATCTGACATGGTACAAGTGTCTTCTTTTTTTTAAGCCCACAACCATATGTGTGAGGTGTATATTTTTGTTTGAAAGTAGATTTGTTTAAGACTACCAAGAAACACTCTGTGTGACCTTGATTTAGCCCACTGCAGTAAAAGGTTTAAGGGAGACAAGCTTAGGCCTTGCTCTAGAGAGACCGAGAGAAAGATAGAGACATGCCCGCACCATGTCCCCGACATCAACATGGATTTCTTTATACTTGTCACTAGTGTTGCATGGTATACTGGTACCACGGTAATATTACAGTACCAAAACGTCATGATACTTATGATACCAACGTTTTAGAATACCTTAGTACCGTTTCATATGATACTACAACATTTTTCATCCCTACCAATCTTAAGAACTTGCTTGCGCCTGTTATAAAATGTTTATAAAATCAGTTTGGTTTATACATTCAGTTGAATTCAAGCAACAGCCACTAGTCTCTTGTATGCGCAGGTCCAATAATATTCACTTCACTTTCATGCTCATATCAGGTGTGGCAGCTGTATTCAGCCAGCTGCATCCCCTACCAGCCCTCACTCACCTGCTTCTCTCCATCCGCATCTATTCCTCCATCAGTTAAAAAATATATATCATTTTGCAGTGATGGCGAGTGGGGATGCAGACCCAGAGGAGTCTGGAGTTGTTCGATTTGTACTTTTGTTACATTGGAGCAGTGTACAAAGCCAGCAATGTTGATACATTGTATCGTTTCATCTTTGTTACTAAGAGCGCAGATCAGTCTGAGTAGACTTTGCAAGTTCACTGTCATGCAGGCTCTGAGTGTCAGAGGTAAAATGGCAGGATTCATATAGGCCTAATATAAACTAAATAAAAAATCTATTTCTTTCTTTCTTAAATTCTGTTTGGTGCCTAACATTTTAAAATTTGGGAGCAGTGTGTGTTTGTGGGAGCGAGTGGTGTGTGTGTGTTTATGAGAGTGAGGGAGACAGAGTGTGAGGAAGGGAGTGTGAGGAAGGGAGGGAGAGTGTATGTCTGAAGAGTAAAGGTTTTATGCAGTGTTTTCCCCTTACTGACACAATGACATGCAGATCATTATGCATGTATATTAATTCCTCCTATTCCTCCAGCCAAATCAGGTAGGCCTTTACAAATGTGTAAAAATCAGCCATTCTATGCATCATTCTATTATACACTGAACAGTGTGAAGTTAAATTCAATGTGTTGTATTGAGTAGAAGTGTATTTCAGTGGCAGGTTTTTAGAGAACGTTTAGAAAATGGGAACAACTGTCCGGGGGACAAGGCGAACAGGATGCTAGGCCACTGATTTTTTTCCACAGTGGAATCGCGATACTACTCAGTATTGTGATACTTGGCCTGGTATGGTATCGTTTATAAAATGTTGGTATCGTGACAACACTACTTGTCAATTAGAGGTGTACAGAAGGAGGCTTTTAGTTCATTTTTGATCAGATTATTTTTGATTAAAGATAAGCATTATATTGTTCGATTAAAGAAGTAACGCTGGTAGGCCTAAAATATTCTTCCTCACCCCAAGTTCAACTGTCGGAGTCAGTTGGAGTGCCGGTGCACCCTGCCTTCATAGGCCTGCAGTAGCTAAGCCATACCACACCAAACCTTCACAAAAGTTGCATAACATTATTAGGGTAATATCAAAAGAAAGTCAAGTCATTGTTTAAAATGCGAACAGGTTATTATATTGTGGCATCTTTTCCTCTTTGTTTTTTCCTTTTCATGGTTTGAATGGAAGTAGCATAGTAGGCCTACCAGTAGTTCTATTATATTGCGGCAAACACAACATTACAGCTGGAACTTAATTTGGCCAATGAAAATGGCTCAACAGAATGAAACCTTCAAAAAAGTTTGGAACAGGTTTATATTGCAGCTATTACCAACAAAGGCGATTGCCTGCCGTACGCCTACCCAACAAATGACAGCAATAGGCTAATGCTATTTATTTTACAACAGTCCTACTCTTAACCTTAAACTAAATACGGAGCACAAAATTAAAAAGACAGAACTTAATTTAGCCAACAAAAATGTTGACAAAATATTTACAGAACTAGTTTAGATGATTAAATATGCCTACAATAATAATAATAATAATAATAATAAATGATTTACAATAATAATAAGCGGCAACGTTCTTCTCTTCTTTGTCCATTACAATATTAAAACTTGTCCCCTTGTCGGCTTCTTTTCACTATACTCTTTCTTCTCTAACTTTTGTTTTACTTCAGTGAAAAATAACTCCCTCTTCGCAATCAACAGTAGCCTAGGCCATGGCTCCTTCTCTCTCTCTCTCTCTCTCTCTCTCTCTCTCTCTCTCTCTCTCTCTCTCTCTCTCTCTCTCTCTCTCTCTCTCTCTCTCTCTCTGTGTGTTTCCCTTTCATTTGGGACCATGTTAGGCCTGCTGATCAACATTTTCACATAAGTAGCCTATTGTTTTCTTTTATAAAAATGTGCGTGTGCCATGTAGCCAGGCAGTCCAGCTTGGGCAGTTTGTGTCGGCAAGGGAAAGACAACCCAGTAAGCAAAATTATGTTGAAAAGACGTCTTTTTAGGTGCTGAATGAAAAGTAAAAATGTTGAAAATATGTCATTTACGGACATTGAAAATTTGTATTGATTCTATGGTCAACTTTCAACTGCTATATATGCTCAGTTAAGTAAGTATTATATCACAATAATAATTGTTCACACCTCTTAACACACATCCATCCATCCATTCATCCAATGCACTTTGCTTTTTCAAAAGCTTTAAAACTGGCAACAATAATGTTGAAGTTCAACATATGCAATAAACCAACAGACCACTTCAACTATAATAACATTCTGCGTTACGGTTACATTTTTTTTTTCTTGCTATGACTGTGATATGTTGTTGTTTATCTACCTTAGTTGAATGCACTGACTGTTCGTCACTCTGGATAAGAGCATCTGCTGAATGACAAATGTAAATGTAAAACAAACGCTTACAAAGCATGATGGGTATTTTTGTAATGAGCTCTGCCCCCAAAAGTACAAATTTGGTCGGTGTGGAGTTTCATACAAGGCAACTGCATTCACGCTATAAAGAGGAAATGATCTGTGCTGATACTAAAAGACAGGCTAATATCGGCCCAAAATATCGGCCCGATATGACTGATTTCTATATATGAACTGTAACTCTGTCAAATCTTTGAAATTGTTGCACTTTGCATTTATATTTTTGGTCAGTGTAGTTTATCTGAGCCAGCGTTTTAACTACCAGAGTAACCCCCCCCTACTATAATGCAAAAGACAGCTATAATTATTGGTCTTTCTCTAATTGAGATGTCAGAAAGCTCCTGAAACTGTGACTCACCGCCTCGATTCAGTCTAATGTTGCAACATTTGAATTTGTGTTTTTTACATTGGATAGAAGCCGAGACTCAGAGCTAGAAAGTAGTATATCATACACTGCAGTTAAGGAACAATGGGAAAGTAATTCTGCTTTGAAAGTTGATTAACTTGTAACCCCACTTTTGAGAAAATGCTCCTTGAATGTTTTGGTACACCTACTGGAGAGTTCTTCTTTGTCTACACCCATTCAGCATTGTTCACACCCTCTTAAGCCTTAGCCCCACCCATCTCTTTAACAATTCACATCTGAGGTCATGTGCTAAAAAGAGTGAGTAGTGCAGTAAACAACCAAAGATTTCAAGACTAAAATTGGTGAAAGTAGAAGCAAAAAGTAGTAGTACAAATACACTTTAGCCTACATCCTAATCTGATTTTGGTGCAGGTCATGTTATTCTTCACATTACCGTCTCCGGTAAACACACACTATATCAAATAAAATCTAAGTGTATTTGTCACATGCACATGCACCGGACTATCTGCATTGTGTCCCACCCACCACCCACCACCTGCCAACCCCCTCTTTAACGCTACTGCTGCTCTCTGTTCATCATATATGCATAGTCACTTTAACCATATCTACATGTACATACTACCTCAATCAGCCTGACTAACTGGTGTCTGTAGCCTCGCTACTTTTACAGCCTCGCTACTGTATATAGCCTGTCTTTTTACTGTTGTTTTATTTCTTTACCTACCTATTGTTCACCTAATACCTTTTTTGCACTATTGGTTAGAGCCTGTAAGTATGCATTTCACTGTATTCGGCGCACGTGACAAATAAACTTTGATTTGATTTGAATCATCTGGTGAAGTGGATTCTTTTGTTTAGACATATAGCTAGCTAGCTAGCTAGCTAATCAATGAACCATGATTCCCAACCCATACAGTACTAGCAATACAAACGTATTGTCATAGCTACTAGCCACCATGCATGAATCTGCAGGTAGCTAAAGATAACCAACTAAACTCAGCAAAAAAAGAAACGTCCTCTCACTGTCAACAGCGTTTATTTTCAGCAAACTTAACATGTGTAAATATTTGTATGAACATTACAAGATTCAACAACTGAGACATAAACTGAACAAGTTCCACAGACATGTGACTAACAGAAATGGAATAATGTGTCCTTGAACAAAGGGGGGGGGGGTCAAAATCAAAAGTAACAGTCAGTATCTGGTGTGGCCACCAGCTGCATTAAGTATTGCAGTGCATCTCCTCCTCATGAACTGCACCAGACTTGCCAGTAGTTGCTGTGAGATGTTACCCCAGTCTTCCACCAAGGCACCTGCAAGTTCCCGAACATTTCTGGGGGAATGGCCCTAGCCCTCACCCTCCGATCCAACAAGTCCCAGACGTGCTCAATGGGATTGATTTCTGGCCTCTTCGCTGGCCATGGCAGAACACTGACATTCCTGTCTTGCAGGAAATAACGCACAGAACGAGCAGTTTTGCTGGTGGCATTGTCATGCTGGAGGGTCATGTCAGGATCAGCCTGCAGGAAGGGTACCACATGAGGGAGGAGGATGTCTTCCCTGTAACGCACAGCGTTGAAATTGCCTGCAATGACAACAAGCTCAGGCTGATGATGCTGTGACACACAGCCCCAGACCATGACAGACCCTCCACTAAAGGCCTCTTTAGTTTTTATAACTGTGACCTAAGTTTCTTTACGATCGTTCCACAGGTGCATGTTCATTAATTGTTTATGGTTCATTGATCAAGCATGGGAAACAGTGTTTAAACCCTTTACAATGAAGATCTGTGAAGTTATTTTGATTTTTACTAATTATCTTTGAAAGATAGGGTCCTGAAAAAGGGTAGTTTCTTTTTTTTCTGAGTTTAGGTTCAATGTTAGCTAGCCAATGTTAGCTAACTAATATTACTACACAGGTCATACACATATCATTAGCTAGCAAGCCAGCAAGCTAACGTTCACTAGCTACCTAACAGTACGCTTTAACTTGCAATGAAAATGACTTTCTGACAAAATTAGAAATGTATAAAATATCTGAAAATGTAGCTAGACTCTTAAACATGGATGAATTCATCATGGGGAGACTGCTACCCCTTTAACTCCATTTTGTTTGTAGTTACAGCTTGTTTGGTCCGCGTTGTATGAAGTCACTCTGGTTCACACTGACCGTAGTAGTAGTCCATCACAACTTTTTCCCACTGATCTTTGTCTATACCGCCTGATAAAATTCAGGGCAGCAATGTTGTTGAGAGCAGTCTATGTTGTTGAGTGCAGTCCAACGTTTATATATTTCAAAAAAGCCGCGGAAGCCAGGATTATCTTTAAATACTGAGCAGCTCACGTTATAGACAAAAGCATGCTACATGGCAGACCAATCCGAACTCATCTCTCGGCATGTCCAGCCCATCCATTATCTCAGCCAATCATGGCTAGCGGGAATGTTCCCATCTTTTTCCATGGCTAAACCAACTAGGCTCATATTTTAACAATTATATTAGTATTTACAGATAGCAATCACGTTTTATTACGACACGTGAAAGTTCACATGTTCTAGAAGGCATTTCTGCCCCTAAAAACGCATTAAAAAAATTATTTTAAAAAGTTCAAATGCCTCTCTTGCGACATACGCCTCGTTTCTTGAAACAGGTCACAACTACAATCTGCGTGTGGCTATAGCTCTTTCTGCCTCCTCTTCTATCCTCTACTTTCCTTACTTCTTATCTCATCTCCTGTTCTCTCCTGTCCTCTTCTCCCCTCTCCTCTCCTTTCCTCCTCTCACTCCGTCCGTCCATCCATCCATCCCTCCATCCATATGTAGCCAGAGTAGGCCCTAAAGCTCTCTCCGTTTCAGCCTCCTCCTCCTCAATATCTCTCCTTCCATCTCTCTCTCGGCCTCTTCATTTCTCTCACTCATTTCCTTTACTTATCTCCCTCCCCTGCTCGCTCTTTATCACTCTTTTTACAATTTCCAGCCTTCCCTATTTCACTCCTTCTTTCCCTCCCTACCCTTGTTTTTATCCTCCTGTTCTGTGTCCACTTTCTGTTCTTTGTGTCATTGTGTGTGCCAGTGTCACAGTGTGGTGTCTTTTGGAATAGATGAGAATTAGGGGGTAGGTACAGTGAGGGAAAAAAGTATTTAATCCCCTGCTGATTTTGTACATTTGCCCACTGACAAAGAAATGATCAGTCTATAATTTTAATGGTAGGTTTATTTGAACAGTGAGAGACAGAACAACAACAAAAAAATCCAGAAAAACGCATGTCAAAAATGTTATAAAATGATTTGCATTATAATGAGGGAAATAAGTATTTTGCCAATTCGTAATTCATTGTTTTCATGATGTGAATTGTTTATGAATTCCCCGCTATATATCAAAAGTATAACAAGTTGTACATGTAGGCTACTGTAAATCATTGCCATTTCCCCATTAATCTAGAATGTTTGGTTATGGTAATTTCTGTTCTTTCAATGTATTAATACGGCATACCGTTCTCATTCTCATAGTGGACACGTCACGTTGTTTGTAGAGCTCGCAAACTGCACAGTGATAATGAAGTTGTGGTTTATTTAATTATTTTTAGCAGTTTTATGTCAATTTCCTCATTGTCTTTTGTTAGGAGCACATGTCTGGTTTCTCCGTCTTGTCACTATTGTGTGAACGTGCGCGCTTGAGTGAGCACAGATGTAGTCTATACCTGGTCTGAGCGCCAGGATAAGCAGTCGTGTTAGAATTCTGAAATCTGCATTTTCAAAATGCAGACCATCAAAAAAAGCTGTGTTTTAAACCCTTTCACCTATTTGTAGGACTTTGGGAGTGTTTTAAGTAGATTCTATTAGTGTACCATCTATTTAGTAGTACAATCCAGGCCTATATATTGACTTTACCATACAGTTGGTTATACATGATCATAGGGCCTAGGCCGAAATGTTTGTTTAATGAAATGTTTTGCCTGTCACTTCATCTAAGTTTAATTTGGAAGTAGCTACCAGTAGTTTGCTGTGTGAGGGAAGCTAGATCCACTGACATATTTCCACCTGCCCTTTTCCTTTTTCCGAGTGGCGCAGCGGTCTAAGGCACCGCATCTCAGTGCTAGAGGCGTCACTACAGACCCTAGTTCGATTCCAGGCTGTATCACAACCGGCCGTGATTGGTCCCATAGGGCGGCGCAGCGTCGTCCGGGTTTGGCCGGGGTAGGCCGTCGTTGTAAATATGAATTTGTTCTTACTTGACTTTCCTAGTTAAATAAAGGTTAACTTCTCAGTCCTACCCACCCATTGAACCAATGTGGAATACACATTGAATTGACGTCTGTGCCCAGTGGGATGGCTCTGGCACGGTGATTGAGGCAGCCTGATGCCGCTGAGTGTCCACTCCACCCACTGCTTCAGACTGGCCCACAAAGACAGAGAATCTAAAGAGAGACCACAGGGAGAAGGATAATAGACCCATTCTCTGGTCTCAGTGGCCAGCCCAGCATGTTGAGATGAGGAGGATTCTTCACCACTTTACATTATAGTAGGGGGAGTTACTCTGGTAGTTAAAATGCTGGCTGAGATAAACTACGCCGACCGAAAATATAAACGCAACATGCGACAATTTCAAAGATTTGTCTGAGTTACAGGTCATATATGGAGATCAGTCAATTGAAATAAATGAATTACATCTGCTTCACATAGAGTTGATCAGGCTCATTGTGGCCTGTGGAATATTGTCCCACTCCTCTTCAATGGCTGTGCGAAGTTGCTAGATATTGTCAGGAACTGGAACATGCTGTCGTACACGTCGATCCAGAACATCCCAAACATGCTCAATGGGTGACATGTCTGGTGAGTAAGCAGGCCGTGGAAGAACTGGGCCATTTTCAGCTTACAGGAATTGTGTAAAGAGCCTTGCGACATGGGGTTGTATATTATCATGCTGAAACATGAGGTGATGGCGGTGATGGCAGATGAATGGCACGACAATGGGCCTCAGGATCTCGTCATGGTATCTCTGTGCATTCAAATCGCCATCGATAAAATGCAATTGTGTTCATTGTCCGTAGCTTATGCCTGCCCATACCATAACCCCACCACCACCATGGGGCACTCTGTTAACAACGTTGACATCAGCAAACCGCTCGCCCACACGACGCTATACACGCTGTCTGCCATCTGCTCGGTACAATTGAAATCGATTCATCCGTGAAGAGCACACTGCTCTAGCGTGCAAGTGGCCATCGAAGGTGAGCATTTTCCCACTGAAGTCAGGTCAAGACCCTGGTGAGGACGACGAGCACGCAGATGAGCTTCCCTGAAATGGTTTCTGACAGTTTGTACAGAAATTATTCGGTTGTGCAAACCCAGTTTCATCAGCTGTCCGGGTGACTGGTCTCAGACCATCCCGCAGGTGAAGAAGCTGGATGTGAAGGTGATGAGCTGGCGTGGTTACACGTGGTCTGCGGTTGTGAGGCCGGTTGTATGTATTAACAAATTCTCTAAAACGACATTGGAGGCGGCTTATGGTAGAGAAATTAACATTCAATTCCCTCATCTGTGGCATTGTGTTGTGTGACAAAACTGCACATTTTAGAGTGGCCTTTTATTGTCCCCAGCACAAGGTGCACCTGCATAATGATCATGCTGTTTAATCAGTTTATTGATATGCCACACCTGTCAGGTGGATCCATCATCTTGGCAAGGAGAAATGCTCACTAACAGGGATTTGAGAGAAATATGCTTTTTGTGCATATGGAAAATTTCTGCTATCTTTCATTTCACTTTACATGTTGCATTTATAGATTTTTTTTTTTCAGTATAGAATATACCCTCTGATTCCCCCACCGTGCTCCTTGCTCTGGTCTTATTTTCATCTTTCTCTGTTTGTCTCTTTTAGTTATTTTTCACCCTTTCTGTCCTTTTCTTTTCCTCCATTTTCTTTCTCATGTTCTGTTTCTCTCTTTTTCTCATTCCCTCTCTTCTGCTTGCTCTACGTCCCTCCTCCTGCTCCCCCTGAGCTTGCTTTTGTCACCCTGTCATGTCCCATTTACTGAGAGAGAGAGAGAGAGAGAGAGAGAGAGAGAGAGAGAGAGAGAGAGAGAGAGAGAGTGAGCACAGCCTTGCCATTGAGAAGGGTAGACACAGGAAAACCTGGCTCCCTGTAGAGGAAAGGCTGTGCAACCACTGCACAACAGCAGAACCTGAGACGGAGCTGCATTTCCTGACAAAATGTCAAAAATATAAAACAATTAGAGAGTGTCATTTCCCCAAATTTGAAACCCTTATTCAAGGTTTCAAAGACCTCTCTGATGAGGATAGGCTACCCGTCCTGTTGGGGGAGGACGCAGAGAGCTGTGGGTTGGCAGCGCACTACATTGCTGCCTGCCATAAGTTGAGGGACAGTGTCTGACAGACCAATAAACCTGCACATGTCCTCAACTGTATGATTATTGTTATTGTTGAATGTATGGTTATATTGACCGTTGGTTATTGTTGTTACTGTTGTCCCGTTGACAATTTTTGATTCTCATTTTTATATTGTAAATATCCAAAGTAAGCTTTGGCAATATGTACACTGTTACGTCATGCCAATAAAGCGAATTGAATTGAATTGAGAGAGAGAGAGAGAGAGAGAGAGAGAGAGAGAGAGAGAGAAAAGCTCTACAGAAAAGCTGTCTCTTAAATTCTCTCTTTCTCTCTCTCCCTATCTCTCTCTTCCTCTCTGAAGATTGATACCGTTGTTCCACTAGTATATTATACTGTACATTATTCTGTGAATAGTTAGAAAAATTCATCAGTTAATATTTATTTGCTAAATTGAGCTAAATTAGCTAACTAGTAACCTTTGGGCCAGTTTCCCGGCCACAGATTAAGTCAAGTCCTAGACCTAAAAGCATACTCAATGGTAAATCTCCATTGAAATAGCTTTGTAGTCCAGGATTAGGCTTGATCTGTTTCAGGGAAACCGGCTCTTTAGGTGTGTCTCTGGAGCCATTGTTTGATGGCCCCCCATGTCCACTTAGCCTCCGCTGTCACAACCTGCTCCCAATATGCAATGGGGCTAGCCTGCCTGCTGTGAATGACAACTCGATTAAAGGCACAACAGCCGTGCCACACGCACACACACACAGACACACACCAGGGTCCAATGTTAACTTTCGGACATGGGGTAGTTTATAAAAGCATTTGGGTCACGCAGGGCCTAAGTTGGCATGTTTTCTCAAAATATATTCAGCTAGTAATAGGCTACATTTGGTTATTATGGTTTATGTTAATATATAATATAATGTAAGACATTACTCTATTCTTTCACATTTCATTTCATTCATTGAATTTACTTTTGTTTCTAAAGAATGTCATTTTAAGATATCAAAATAGGACATTGCCCCTTTAAAAATATATCTATATGGCTACAGTAGGCTAGCCAAGATAAATGCTAGGTGACTTTTTGTAGCTTTCTTTTTGCAGACAATCAACAGTAGCCTCTAGCCATCCAATTGCTACTATGTTCACTATTGAAGGTTTACTTTTGTAAATCACTGTCCCTAAAATAAATAAGCTCAGGGAGTGGATTGATGAGAGCTTCTTTTTACACTGGACAGCTCGCGTGTGGCGAGAACGCATCTGCTCATGTAGAGATGCAGGATATTAATTTGAGCCAGTTTGCTACAGCAGGAAAATAATCCTGCAGCAACAGGAAATGTGAATTATTATGTGGATTATAATTAATGGACATTTTTGTAGTGGTTGATACATTTTTCGTTTGGGCAAATCAAGTCTGAAATGTAAAAGTGGAAATTACAAACTTAAGAAGCCTTTTTTAAAACTCAAATACACTACAAGTTTACATTTCCTGATGTATTCATCCCGCCCGCAGATTTTAATACCGCACCCGCTGGCTTTCTGTCCGACTCCCACCCACTACTGCAAGAACTGGTCCGAACCCAACTGCGGTCCCGCAATGTTATTTTAGGCAGGGGCGCAACTTTCACTGGAGACGGGGAGGATATGACCACCACATTCAGAAATTTTATTTGCACTGTGATAGACAACCATGCGGGCACCTCAGAGCGGTCGGGGAGGCTGTTTTCCGGTTTCAGCTGGCAGAATTTAGGACCGCACGGACAGCAGAGAGCGTGTGGACAGGCTGTGTGAAGGCACAGTTCTGACAGGCTGGCATATAGGATCAGCACATGAGAGACGAACCGAGGCAGCTGCTGTCTGTGCTGAGCCTTTTCTCCGAGTTGTAAAGCAAGCAGAGCTACTCTTTAGTTGACTGATCTAGTTAGCAAGGTAACTGCTGTTTGACAGAAAATAAGTATTTATTCTCAGTGCTGAGCTTAGTAGTGTAATTGACATGTTACTTTAGCTAATGTTACATCCCCTCTCGACTGAAGTAAATAAACTAGCTACTAGCAGCTAGTTAGGTAGCTAGTAGCTACCACAGCCAGTTCAGATCTAGCTAGCCTCTAGCTATCTGTCAGGTAGCAGTATCTAACAGCTGCTGTGTGTATGGAAATGTTTTGTAGCCTTTATTTTGTACCATTTCAACAGAAGTACATTTGATGATGTACCATTAGCTAGACTTAGCCAAAAGTTGGCTAACGTTAGCTAGCTAGCTAGATCACTAACTTTAGCTATTGTTTTTTGCCTCAACCACACTAGACCTGAATCAAATGATGAAACCAGCTGCCAAAAGATTGAAGACCGATATTTTGACAGGTTTTCAACGCAATGTGAGTTTTTATTATTCAGTATAGCAATGTAATGTTATTGATCTGTCAGTTTCCCAAGCTAATTCCCTACTTTTCACACTGACACGGTATAAACAGCTCTACAGGCTTCACTGTCACGGTGTACAGTCAGTACACAACACTATGCTCATGTCCTAGCAGGATCAGATGGTGACATATGTGCCTGCAGGTTCAGATAGCCAGGGAAGACCAGTCTACGGAGTTCAGGTGAATTTTGCAGTATATTATAACAATCAGTGAATTGATAGTTGATAGTTGAAGTTCCATCTTGAGTTGATGGGTAGGCTACAGTCTGGGATCTGGGAATAATGGTTGATTCTATCCATGGATATTAAAATATATAAATGTACACCAAGGTAAGTCTTTGTCATGCCTCATCTGAGCAGGATCAGATGGTGACAGGTCTCATCAGGGTCAGGAAGCCAGGGAAGACCTGTCTATGACTGCGCAGAGGTGAACTTTTGTAGATACAACACTTTATTCTCTCTGTGCAGCAAACACTGGACAAGCAAGAAGCTTAAAAGATTGAAACTATTTTAAGGCAGTCTAACAAACCTCGAAAGTTGATTTCCAAACTGTATCAAGGGTTGATAGAGGTTTTTCCCGATGACACAAAACATGTAAAACAAAAATGTGAGAAAGACCTGGGAGATGCTATTGATTATGATGAATGGATACAGATGAATAGAATGCCCATGTTCGTATAATCTCAGACATACTCAGACTCCTTGACTTTTTCCCCATTTTGTTACGTTACAGCCTTATTCTAAAATGGATTTTAAAAGAAAATCCTCATCAATCTACTCACAATACCCCATAATGACAAAGCAAAAACAGGTTTTTAGAATTTTTTGCAAATGTGTTACAACTAAGAAATCTGAAAGATACATTTACATAAGTATTCAGCGATTACAGCCTCGAGTCTTCTTGGGTATGAAGCTTGGCACACCTATATTTGGGGAGTTTCTCCCATTCTTCTCTGTAGATCCTCTCAAGCTCTGTCAGGTTGGATGGGGAGTGTCGCTGCACAGCTGTTTTCAGGGTTCTCCATGCTCTGGATGGGCCACTGAAGGACATTCAGAGTCTTGTCCTGAAGCAACTCCTGCGTTGTCTTGCCTGTGTGCTTGGGGCTGTTGTCCTGTTGGAAGGTGAACCTGCGCCCCAGTCTGAGGTCCTGAGCGCTCTGAAGCAGGTTTTCATCAAGTTTCTCTCTGTACTTTCCTCTGTTCATCTTTCCCTCGAACCTGACTAGTCACCCAGTCCCTGCTGCTGAAAAACATCCCCACAGCATGATGCTGCCACCACCATACTTCACTGTAGGGATGGTGCCAGGTTTCCTCCAGACGTGACGCTTGGCATTCAGGCCAAAGAGTTCAATCTTGGTTTCATCAGACCAGAGAATCTTGTTTCTCATGGTCTGACTCCTTTAGGTGCCTTTTGGCAAACTCCAAGCGGGCTGTCATGTGTCTTTTACTGAAGAGTGGCTTCCGTCTGGCCACTCTACCATTGCTCTGACATGCTCTATCAACTGTGGGACCTTATATAGACAGGTGAGTGCCTTTCCAAATCTTGTCCAATCAATAAGAAAATTCGTGGAACATACTATATGCCATTGAAATTGAATATCATGCACTCAGAAATTGTATTCTTCTGCTCGAGGTGTTAAACGCAAAAGGGGACATATGTGCATATGTTATGGTCTTGTAATGGCTGGCTTGAAATCTGTTATTTTATCTCAGCATACCTAATGATTCGTCTAATGATTCTCCCTTCTCCCTATTTTTGTTTGCTTGGGAATGTTGATACTGGAGACTTATCTGAAGAAACTGTGTAACCTAGCATTTACAGCAGCTAAGAAATTGAGTGCCATTAATTGGAAGGTTGGTTATCCTCTCACAATGGATGGAAGAAATGTGAAGTTATGGTATCACTAGATTTGATTTATTACAAGATTAAGGGTATACTGTGCAACTTTCATAAGGTCTGGATGCCTTATATGGAATACCGTAAGACAAAAAGAGTGTATTGAAAACATGCCCGCGTCAGGGGAGATACGCATTTAGGCAATCCTGCTAGGCTGCTTAGTCCTGGCCCCGGGGGTCTGCCATACTGTTGGTTGTCACTCTGGCATGGCTTAACACACCTGAAACCAATAATGAATGTTTCACTAATATCCTAAAGATGAGTGGGGTGTGTTGGGTTGGGGCGCTGCAGGGCCGTGGACCCCTAGGGGCAGGATGGGGTGACCGAGCTTTATTGTGTGCAAAAAGAGCTCTACAGAACTATTAGGCCTATGATATGAATTACACTGAACAAAAATATAGTTCGGTCTTATAAATCACTTAAACATATTTAATGATGATCTCTTACCTAGCTTGATGACTGTGGGCATTTTTACTTACGTTTTGTTGTTCAAAATAGAGACGGCTAGAAGGGCCATGGGCCGTATTAGATTGTGTGAAAATGCAGGAAATGAGCTTTAGATGCCCCCCAAAATGGGAGGAGCCCCAGAACCCCTGCCAAGTTATGCCTCCCTCACTTCTAAAACCAAAGTTGCGCCCCTGATTTTAGGCTTATGTGATGCAGCTTGCTTGCCAGCCATGGACCCAGCAATATTGCGCCCTATAGGCAATATTTCAAAATGTGCAAAAATAACCAAAGAAATAGGTTAAATTAGAAGAGATTATCACCAATATATTAGGCTAGCGGTATTACCGTGCGGTATTACAGTAGTTTGAAGAGCGCAGAGTTGGAGAGACTTGCAATTTCTCTTGAACTACGTTCTATAGCCTACCTTTTAGGAGTGGGATGATTTTCAGATCAATATTCATTTCTAGGCAATGTAGTCAACTATAGCCTAATCATAAGGAGGACGATATACAGGAAGAGACAAATAAATGGGTAATCAATATTGGAAATGAAAAGGCGCAACACTCACTCACCATGGTAGCCTGTTCACGTGTTGCGCCTTTTCCTTTTCAATAATGATCACATTTTTTGGATTGCACCTCGACTCACGTTGGTTGAACACCCTCCACTTCTTTCCATTACCAATATTTATTTACAGACACTGTAGTAAACTATAGTCTAATCATATTTAATGAATTTCACTGTAAAGTGACACGTGATTATTCGCCCATGCATAGGCACCATGCAGCCTACTCTATTTCAATGAGACCAGACATATACTAGGCGCATGCCCAACTAGGAGTGGAGAGGTAGGCTAGGGAAGTTGAAGCAGCGAATTCTGGGAGTGTGTGAATAATGCGACAAAGATGCGCTTTTTTTGTGGGCTAACGCATACAAAGCAGAACGTTTCCAAATAATCTGCAGGAAGAAAAAAAAATGTATCCCAAAATTGCCTTATGACTGCCTGCAGCATGAAAAAATGCAGACCGCACCGCAATGATCTCTGTCTCAGCCCTCTATTGCGGGGAGCGGGATTGAATGACCAGCTAGTCATATTGCTCAGATACAAATAGCATGACTTTTCCGTGTGTAATCTTCAATGGTTTTCAATGACAGACTGCGACAGAGAACTGGAATGCCATAATGCGCTGAGAAGTTACTGGCCGACCGGTCACACTGGCCCGATACATCATCATCCAGGGAAAGTAAGACATCTAATGAATTTAGTCTGCGTGTGGCTCGTGAAGTGCCTCTTTCTGTGTCTCATCTTATTTACTGTGCGTTCGGCAGAAGGAGAGCATTTCAGTGTGTCTGTCTGTGTGTTTGAGAGGGTGCATTGCATGCTAGTGAATGATTTGCTGTAAATTACCAAGCAGCAAGAGCTGGAGGTGAGTGTGACAGATTGAATTTAGTGCGAGAGAGGGGCAGGAAGAGAGAGGGATGGGGTAAAGGGGAGGATGAGGGGAAGGCGTGGACAGTGGGAGGTCGAGTCTAGGAGGTTTTTTTAATTAGCCATGCTGCCGTTGAAGAACCAATCAGCGTAAGGTGACACACACAGACACAAACACATACATAGACACTGTCAGTCTGTTAATAAGACATTCCCCATTTCAGGGACAGTGGAGCAGGACGGAGGGGTGGAGGGGAGATGGAGGGGGGCGCACTTTCTTTTGTAGAGAATTAACAAGTTACCCCTTTTCACCCCTCCTTTCCCATCGCCCCACCCTATCGTTCCCTGTTCCTCCTGCCTCATCTCACCTCTCACTCTCACCTGCCAATCAACCTTTACACAATGCATTTAGAAAGAGAGAGAGGGAGGGAGGGAGGGAGGGAGGGAGGGAGGGAGGGAGGGAGGGAGGGAGAAAAACAGTCTGATGAGGGTAGACAAAGAGAGAAAACAGAGGGAATGACAGAGTGGAACATAGAAAGTGATGGGGACAGGGTAACACGAATAGGGTGCACATTGGGACAAAGAGCGATGCTGAGACAGAGGGAGGGAGGCATGGAGAGAGGAATGTCAGCTTGAGAGGGTGTAGGGGTGGGTGGATTTACAGTGTGTGTATGTGTGTTTTTGTGGGGGGCGTGTAACCTGCTTCCTGTCTGCACATCGGTCATAACCTCACTTTCACTCCTCCTTTTCCTCTGTCGTGTCTTTGGCTATGCCAGATTAAGTGATATGACATGCTATTCTATAAAATAATTTCTCTGTAATTAATATTACCTGATTAATCTAATCAGGTAGATAATTAACTAGAAAGTCGGGACACCACGAAATAATGTTTATAGAGCTGTTATCTTCCGAATAAACTCTTAAAGACCTGGTAATCTTTTACATCAATAGCAGTCAATATTTAATCTAGAGGTCGACCGATTAATCGGAATGGCCGATTAATTATGGCCGATTTCAAGTTTTCATATCAATTGGTAATCGGTATTTTTGGCCACTGATTTGCCGATTTCTTTTTTTATTATATATATATTTTTTATATATATATATTTTTTAAACTAGGCAAGTCAGTTAAGAACACATTCTTATTTTCAATGACGGCCTAGGAACGGTGGGTTAACTGCCTTGTTCAGGGGCAGAACGACAGATTTTTACCTTGTCAGCTTGGGGATGCAACCTTACGGTTAACTAGTCCAACGCTCTAACCACCTGCTTTACATTGCACTCCACGAGGAGCCTGCCTGTTACGCGAATGCACTAAGAAGCCAAGGTAAGTTGCTAGCTAGCATTAAAATCAATACACAGAAGTATATATTTTTAAACCTGCATATTTAGCTAAAAGAAATCCAGGTTAGCAGGCAATATTAACCAGGTGAAACTGTCACTTCTCTTCCGTTCATTGCATGCAGAGTCAGGGTATATGCAACAGTTTGGGCCGCCTGGCTCGTTGCGAACTAATTAGCCAGAATTCTACGTAATTATGACATAACATTGAAGGTTGTGCGTTTATGTTCCTGAAAGAATAAACGTGATAGTTTCCGGATTCGACCATATTAAACCTAAGGCTCGTGTTTCTGTGTGTTATTATGTTATAATTAAGTCTATGATTTGATAGAGCAGTCTGACTGAGCGATGGTAGGCACCAGCATGCTCGTAAGCATTCATTCAAAATAGCACTTTCGTGCGTTTTGCCAGAAGCCCTTCGCAATGCATTGCACTGTTTATGACTTCAAGCCTATCAACTCCCAAGATTAGGCTGGTGTAACTGATGTGAAATGGCTAGCTAGTTAGCCGGGTGCGCGCTAATAGTGTTTCCCTTGCTCTACATGGGTAACGCTGCTTCGAGGGTGGCTGTTGTCGATGTGTTCCTGGTTCGAGCCCAGGTAGGAGCGAGGAGAGAGACGGAAGCTATACTGTTACACTGGCAATACTAAAGTGCCTATAAGAACATCCAATAGTCAAAGGTATATGAAATACAAATGGTATAGAGAGAAATAGTCCAATAATTCCTATAATAACTACAACCTAAAACTTCTTACCTGGGAATATTGAAGAGTCATGTTAAAAGGAACCACCAGCTTTCATATGTTCTCATGTTCTGAGCAAGGAACATAAACGTTAGCTTTCTTACATGGCACATAATGCACTTTTACTTTCTTCTCCAACACTTTGTTTTTGCATTATTTAAACCAAATTGACGTTTCATTATTTATTTGAGGCTAAATTGATTTTTATTGATGTATTATATTAAGTTAAAATAAGTGTTCATTCAGTATTGTTGTAATTGTCATTATTTTCAAATATATATATAAAAATCGTCCGATTAATCGGTATCGGTTTTTTTGGGCCTCCAATAATCGGCATCGGCGTCGAAAAATCATAATCGGCCGACCTCTAGTAGACTGAGGAAGACCACTGTAGTGGATGACCAAAGAATACTCTCTATGGTGAAGAAAACCCCCCTGACAACAGACCAACAGATCAAAAACACTCTCCTGGATGCAGGTGTAGATGTGTCAAAGTCTACCATACGTAGAAGACTACACCAGCAGGACTACAGAGGGTACACTACAAGATGCAAACCTCTGATAAGCCTGAAGAACAGAAAGGCGAGATTACAGTTTGCTAAAAAGCACTTAAAAGAGCCCCAAGAGTTCTACACCTGCATTGCTTGCTGTTTGGGGTTTTAGGCTGGGTTTCTGTTCAGCACTTTGAGATATCAGCTGATGTAAGAAGGGCTATATTAATACATTTGATTTGATTTGATTTGATTTGGAAAAAAGTATTGTGGACAGATGAGACAAAGATTAACATGTACCAGAGTGATGGAAAGAGGAAAGTGTGGAGAAAAAAAAGACATGCCCATGATATAAAGCATAGCACCTCATCCGTGAAACATGGTGGAGGAGGTGTTATGGCTTGGGCCTGTATGGCTGCCAGTGGAGCAGGCTCACTTGTCTTCATCGATGATGTGACTGCAGACAGAAGTAGAACAATGAATTCTGAAGTCTACAGAAATATTTTATCTGCTCAGATCAAACCAAATGCCTCCAAACTCATTGGACGGCACTTCATCATGCAACAAGACAATGACCCTTAACATACTGCTAGAGCAACGAAGGGGTTTTTGATGGCCAAGAAGTGGAAAATCCTTGACTGGCTGAGTCAATATTCCGGATCTGAATCCAATTGAACATGCATTTTACATGCTGAAGAGGAGACTGAAGGCAATAAGTCTCCGAAACAAGCAGGAACTGAAGATGGCTGCAGTACAGGCCTGGAAGAGCATCACCAGGGAAGATACCCAGCGTCTGGTGATGTCGATGCATCGCAGACTTCAAACAGTCATTCCATGCGAAGGATATGCCACCAAATATTAACAATGATTACTTTATTCTACATTATGTTAAACTGTCCAATGTTTTTTGATACCCGAAAATGGGGGGGACTATGTACACAAGCTTCTATAATTTCTAAACGGTTCATCCGATATGTATGAAAATACCCTCAAATTAAAGCTGACAGTCTGCACTTCACCCTCATTGTCATTGTATCCTTTCAAACTCAAAGTGCTAGAGTACAGAACCAAAATAACAAAAAAAGGATCACTGTCCAATGAGTTATGGTGCTCACTGTATCTCTAAGGACAGTGTCTAACTCTCTCTCTGAACCTCTTTGACAGGCTAGGGCTGTAGTATAGACTCCAAATGAACCAGTATGCTGTATACTAATTAAATCACATCACAGCTGTTTTTTTTTATACTGTATCTCATTTGTATGCACTGCCTACCAGTTTCCTGGTACGCAAACACAGGCATCTCACTATCTATGCATAAAATATGACCCTAAGAGAATATGCATATTATCAACTCTAGAATCAGAGAGCTGGGGAGAGAACTGATAGAACAGTCTTTCTATTTTATGTCAGATTCTCTCTCTCTCTCTCTGCCAGTCTCCCCCCTGCCTCGCTCTCTCTCTCCCTGAAGACACATTGATCTATCTATTGCTCTATGTGACTGACTGATGTATCCACTAGGTCTCTCTTTCTTCCATCCAGAGCGCTGCTCCTAATCTAGCTGCTGATTGGAGGGCACGCCCCTGTTTACATCCAGTAATCACCGAGATTGGTCTAGGGTGGGGGTGGGGAAAGGAAGGGTCATAACATCTGATATTGAGTCAACAACCCATCTGGACACACACACACATAGTAATTGACTGCAGTTAACCAGAGTCCTGGAGCACAAACAGCCCGAGGTGAAGGCAGAGAGTCACAGAGCTCAGGATGCCTGCCTGCCTGCATATCTGTCTGTCTGTCTGTGTCTCCTTCTCTATCCCTCACTCACTCTCTTTCCTTTTCTATCCCTCACTCTCATCCTGATGGGGAAGGGGATTTTCCCCATGGGGACAGGTCAATCAACCTATCATCATGTGAGAGCTGACTTGTCAATCACTCATCAATTTGGCAGTGAGTGGTGCATCATTGGTATTCTTGCCTGCATCATTGTAGGCTGGTGGTGTCAGAAATTACTTCTGGGGTAGGTTGACCTTTAGGATTAGGGTCAGGATTCATAAAGGGTATGTTGTTACAGTTTGATTAAATGGTGGCACTGCCAACACATGTTTAGGCTAGATATTGAAATAGCAAGGTAGGGTTGTCATTCTGTTACTAGCTCAGTTTGATGACATCATGGTCTTTGTACTTTTTTTCTGTGTGTTTATTTGTCTAATTGCTTTACCACTTGTGTGGGTGTGTGTGTGTGTGTGTGTGCGGGGGGGGGGGGTCTGTGTGTGTGTGGGTGGGTCTGTGTGTGTGAGTGAGTGTGGCCGTGTAATGCGGCAGTTCATCAATCTCAAACTCATCACAGATGTGACCACACACACACAAGGGTCAAGGTATTGCAGAGGCTGCGGTTGCTAGGAGACCATTTCTGGTGCCCTTTTTGTGTTGAGCAGCCTCCAGCCCCCTCTCCAATAAACACACACGCACTCACACAGACACACACACACACACACACACCACAGCCCTCGGGCCAGATTTTCACTAGCTGTAAATTAGTCAGTGATCTGATCGATTTATTCTGCCTCGGCTGTCTTTGTCTCCTCTCTCTCTCCTTCTCTCTCTCTCTCTCTCTCTCTCTCTCTCTCTCTCTCTCTCTCTCTTTCACAAGCACTGCCGCACACACCTGATGGCAACCTAAATGGGAAAAGTGATGGATTGTTGTTAAAAGTGTTATAGACATCTAGTTGTGTTGTGGTATCAGGGGAAATTGGCGTTTATCACATACACACAACTGCTGAAAGTCTATTGCACACACACACACACAGGGGCGGACAGGGACAAGAATTCGGCCCTGGAATTTTATCCACACCTTCATTGCACATGCCGCCAATTGGTTTGAGCGAGGGAAAGTAAAAAAAATGACAACTAATCTGGAAGTGTTTTTCTGTTGTAGAGTTGTGTTTATTTTTTTAAGATAACAAACGTTTGTTATTGTCTTAACCCATCTAGTGATTAAATGACAGTATAGGTTTGAAAAATCTTGCTAGCTAGTCTTGGATGCTAGCCAGGAAGAAGTTACAGGAGAGAGGGGTGGGGCGGAAGTAAGGGCTAAGCATGAATAGACATTAAAAACAATCTCCTACTATATTCCCATGAAAGTGACATGAGGAAATGATGGTTAATATAGCTATTATATGATCCACTTTAGTCTGATTAATATTACCAGGCAAAATATTGTGGTTGCAACGTTGTGATGTTGAAGCATGGTTCATTTTCATAAAATCAAACCTATAGCCTTATTTATTGAGTCGACACAAACTTAAAATGATGGCTGGTAGTACATTTGTTGAAAGTAACGAGCATTGCATACCATGAACATGGAAATAAGAGCGATATTGTGAACTTCTCGCCTGCCGTTACTTCTGTCCCATGCCTGTTTTAATTCGGCCCCACCAGCAGGCACAAAAGTAACGTTGTGGTAGTTCCCTTCTTGGTCTATTTCATTTCAACTCCAAGAAATGTAATGACAGTTGCTAATGGTATAGAACATATACTGAACAAAAATATAATATAATCCCATGTTTCATAAGCTGAAATGTAAGACCCCCGATGTTTTCCATACGCACAAGAAGCTTATTTCTCCCAAATGTTGTGCATAAATGTGTTTATATCCCTGTTAGTGAGCATTTCTCCTTTGCCAGGATAATCCATCCACCTGACCGGTGTGGCATATCAAGAAGCTGATTAAACAGCATGATCATTACACAACTGCACCTCTTGCTGGGGACAATAAAAGGCCACTCTAAAATGTGCAGTTTTGTCACACAACACAATGTCACAGATGTCTCAAGTTTTGCGGGAGCATGCAATTGGCATGCTGACTGCAGGAATGTCCACCAGAGCTGTTGCCAGATAATTTAATGTTACTTTCTCTTCCATAAGCTGCCTCCAACTTAGTTTTAGAGAATTTGTCAGTAAGTCCGACCGTCCTCACAACCGCAGACCATGTTTAACCACGCCAGCCCAGAACCTTCATATCCAGCTTCTTCACCTGCGGGATGATCTGAGACGAGCCAAAGAATTTATGCACAAACTGTCAGAAACCATCTCCTGGAAGCTTATTTGCGTCCTCGTCGTCCTCAACTGGGGTCTTGACCTGACTGCAGTTCGGCGTCGGAGCCGACTTCAGTGGGCAAATGCTCTCCTTCGCAGGCCACTGGCACGTTGGAGAAGTGTGCTCTTCACGGATGAATCCCGGTTTCAACTGTGCTGTGCAGATGGGTTGAGCGGTTTTCTAATGTCAACGTTGTGAACAGAGTGCCCATGGTGGGGTTATGGCGTGGACAGGCATAAGCTACGGACAATGAACACAATTGCGTTTTATCGATGGCAATTTGAATGCACAGATATACCCTGTTGAGATCCTGAGGTCCATTGTCATGCCATTCATCCACTGCTATCACCTCATGTTTCAGCATGGTAATGCACAGCTAATGAATTGATTTAAATTGACTGATTTCCTGATATCAACTGTAACTTAGTAAAATCGTAGAAATTGTTGCATGGTGCGTTTTATATTTTGTTTGTCTTAAAATATGGTGGCTCTAGTTCTAACAATCTCTGAGTAAATAGGAAAGATACAAAAAGTGCTACTTCTGTCCCGGTTCTCCCCTAGTGCTGAAACATAACATTGGGCGGTACAGTAAAGCGTTTCTTAACCATTTCTGTACCAGTGACTGGCGAGACACGGTCCTCTTCCTCTTTTTTTTGTGTATCATATACATTTTTTTTAACCCCGCTTTTCTTCCCAATTTCATGATATCCAATTACAATATTGTCCCATTGCTGCAACTCCCCAACATCCTACAAAACATGACCTGCCAATCCGTGCATCTTAACACCCGCCCGCTTAACCCGGAAGCCAGCCGCACCAATGTGCTGGAGGAAACACCTTTCAACTGACTACCGAAATCAGCCTGCAGGTGCCCGGCCTGCCACAAGGAGTTGCTAGAGCGCGGTGAGCCAAGTAAAGCTCCCCCGGCCAAACCCTCCCCTAACCCGCACGATGCTGGGCCAATTGTGCGCTGCCCCATGGGACTCCCGGTCACGCCAGGCTGTGACACAGCTTGGGATCGATCCCGGGTCTATAGTGACACCTCAAGCACTGAGATGCAGTGCCTTAGACCCTTGTGCCACTCGGGAGAACCCATCTCGTCTTTTTTTTTATATCCAGCTCATGTTTAAAAACAAATAAAATATGTAAAACCACCACTGGAGATAAGACTCACCACTATAGATGTGCCTCTACTCTAACCATTTTGTTTGCCTTGCTGTTGTGCTGTCTGTCTGTCTCAGTATCTTCCCTGTTGTCACTCTGTGCTTCTTCTTGTTCTCGTCTGTCTGTCTGTATGCCTGTCTGCTTAAGCCATATCCAGTATTTTATAAAAGCCAAGGTAACGACTTAGGCTATATTGCATATTAGTGCCTGTCATATGCGTTTCCCTTAATCAACACCTACCCTAATTATGAATTACTAGGCCATTACAGGGCTCCAGACTAACACTTTCCACTGGTGCCACTAACTTTTACAGTTGGTGCCACCAGTCCATGATTTGGTCAGACCATCATATGAAGTTATTCCTAGTGCTTTATTAAGAAGTATAATACATAGACTACTGAGGTGTTCAAGAAATAACTTGTTTTATCTAACACGTCCAGGAATGCATGATTCAAGATATGTCGATGTGCTAACAGATCCAGTGATTCATTTTTTTTTTTTCAATCGAGATGAATTACATACATCTTTATGTGCACTAATTAATATAATAGGCTAATTAATTGGGTGTTCAACACCTGAGGAAGTGGAAACTCAAAACACATTTAGATCGCTAAATCTACATCTAATACCCACTGCCGGGAGCCACGTATTCATCAAACAGTAAACGTAATGTCCTAAACAATTGTTTTATGTATTTAAACCCTGTATTGCTGATGCTATCTATTAGCCATTGAGATGCTTTGGAAAGGAAAGAAGAGGGGGATACCTAATCAGTTGCACAACTGAATGCATTCAACCGAAATGTGTCTTCCTCATTTAACCCACCTCTTCTGAATCAGGGAGATCTGAAACCACCGGGTCGGCCATATTGGCACTCCCCAGTAAGAACAGTTCTCCATAGGAATGCATGGAATTCTACAGTATTTCATTTAAATGTTTCAAGGACAAATTACATGTATTTGTTGTAGTGGGGACAGTAACATTAGTAATCTGAAAAAAATAGAATACTTTAGGAAGTGTTGTAGTAAGAGTCTGGTCTCAAGACCACATATTGAGTGCTTCGGTCTCATCTCGGTGTCGATACATTTGTACTCGGTCTTGGCTCGGTCTCGGGACAGTGAGGACTCGTAATTTCTTCCTGAGACCAGCGGAGTAAAAAACTAAGGCAACAATGGGTATGCAAACCAAGTATTGAAAAAGTTTAGACCGAAGTGTTGGTTAGTAGGATATTTGTGATGCTCAATTGTCACCATGCCTGTTTGCATCAGGTGTGTAGACATGGATGGGCCTGGGTGGACAGAGGCCCACCCACTGGGGAGCCAGGCCCTGACAGGCCCACCCAATCAGATTGTGATGTTGTTTAAGCATTGTTGTGGACTTAAGAATTTTGTATTTTTTCTATTTAAAAAAGTGTGATTTTGAGAGTGAAGATCAGACAAATCTATAGGAAAGCTCATAAAAAATATATAGGAAAACATAGGATCTTTCCTTCTCTGGGAGGGCCGTTTGGGAACATTTTGGCAAAATTAGAGTATACCCACTTCTCCAGGCACCACTACACCACTTTATAGGGCCAATGGAAAGACAGCAGTCACACACAGCATGATGTTAAAGGATAAGCAGTCCATAAACTCGGACATAATAAGTCAGTAGGTTCCAGTCATAACAATACAAAAACACAACCATTAAGCATTTCCCAATCAAACTATTACTTCCCATTGCAAAAAACATTTCACGTTTAGCACACAAAGTAACCGGTAATCTAAAGTTTAAAGTGGAACTGACAGCATTATAACTACTTTGCAGATATGAAACAAACAAGACAGTCATATCAGTCAAAAATATCAAATTCTCAGTTCATGCTATTCCCAGGTTTTAAAAATAGGTTATATTTGACTCAACGTTCCATGACATACACAAAGGTATTGTTGGCAGAATAGATGGATGCAGTTCAATGCATGATTAATATAATTCACCAATACATTTCTTGGTAGTCCAAAAACTATTGCTATCAGGTTGTAAATTACAGCTGGCCTGGTTCACACTGATCCTCAACACTGGAGCTCCACAGGAGTGTGTGCTCAGTCCCCTCCTGTACTCCCTGTTCACCCACGACTGCATGGCCAGGCACGACTCCAACACCATCATTAAGTTTGCAGACGACACACAACAGTGGTAGGCCTGATCACAGACAACGATGAGACAGCCTATAGGGAGGAGGTCAGAGACCTGGCCATGTGGTGCCAGAATAACAACCTATCCCTCAACGTAACCAAGACTAAGGAGATGATTGTGGACTACAGGAAAAGGAGGACCGAGCACGCCCCCATTCTCATCGACGGGGCTGTACTGGAGCAGGTTGAGAGCTTCAAGTTCCTCGGTGTCCACATCAACAACAAACTAGAATGGTCCAAACACACTAAGACAGTCATGAAGAGGGCACGACAAAGCCTATTCCCCCTCAGGAAACTAAAAAGATTTGGCATGGGTCTTGAGATGCTCAAAAGGTTCTACAGATGCAACATCGAGAGCATCCAGACTGGTTGCATCACTGCCTGGTATGGCAATTGCTCGGCCTCTGACCGCAAGGCACTACAGAGGGTAGTGCGTACGGCCCAGTACATCACTGGGGCTAAGCTGCCTGCCATCTAGGACCTCTACACCAGGCGGTGTCAGAGGAAGGCCTTAAAAATTGTCAAAGACCCCAGCCACCCCAGTCATAGACTGTTCTCTCTACTACCGCATGGCAAGCGGTACCGGAGTGCCAAGTCTAGGACAAAAAGGCTTCTCAACAGTTTTTACCCCAAAGCCATAAGACTCCTGAACAGGTAAGAAAATGGCTACCCGGACTATTTGCATTGTGTGCCCCCCCCCCAACCCTCTTTTTACACTGCTGCTACTCTCTGCTTATCATATATGCATAGTCGCTTTAACTATACATTCATGTACATACTACCTCAATTGGGCCGACCAACCAGTGCTCCCGCACATTGGCTAACCGACTATCCGCATTGTGTCCCACCACCCACCTACCCCTCTTTTACGCTACTGCTACTCTCTGTTCATCATATATTCATAGTCACTTTAACCATATCTACATGTACATACTACCTCAATCAGCCTGACTAACCGGTGTCTGTATGTAGCCTCGCTACTTTTATAGCCTCGCTACTTTTATAGCCTGTCTTTTTACTCTTTTATTTCTTTACTTACCTATTGTTCACCTAATACCTTTTTTGCACTATTGGTTAGAGCCTGTAAGTAAGCATTTCACTGTAAGGTCTACACCTGTTGTATTTGGCGCACGTGACAAATAAACTTTGATTTGATTTGTTTGCTGCCTCCATTCGGGATTCACTGTTTCAGTTTCAATGACTCAATATTCTGGACAAAAACCGACGCATGTTACTAAGTCTGGGAATGTCAATACAACCAAACTAGCAAGGGCAATGATCATAAGTCAGTAATAACGTGGTTAATATGCTAGCGTATTTTTTTATGTAGCAAGCTAAAAACACAGAGCCTAACATTAGCTAGATAGCTCGCTAGCTGCTAGGAGGATGTCATGCCATTGGAGGAGTGGGTGAGTGACTGAATTTTTCCCCTCATATCGTTTTTCGGTGACTATACACAGCTAGAGATATGCACTGCCTCAAAAATAATTTTGGGAAAAATATATTTTCTATTTTATTCAACTATGTTTAATTGTATTATGTTAATTAACAGCCAATTACCGTGAGACCGGCAGTTATTTGAATGGCAATCACCGGCTCACAAAATGTAATGACCACCACAGCTCTAGTTATCAGTGATGTGAAAATGTAGAATGTGCTCTTTCTATGTTTATTGGCACCCTTTGCTTTTTTTAGCGATTCATGATCATGGCTGTCTAACTGATGACAGAGTCGGAGCAGGTCTCTTTGCTCATGCCGCGTTTGAATTTGAATGTGACTTGGCGTGACCTCAGCTCAGCCTATCAGAAAACTGGGGGCCGGCCATTGTCCACTGATCAGCCAAAGGTTCATTATAGATTAGTATAACAGAGAAATTGTGCCAAGGGCTGCTGGCCGCCTTTTTCATTGTTTTATGTTTATATATAAAAAATATATTCACGATACTCGATATCAAAATGACACCAAAACGATACAACAGCAAAAAAAAGAAGGTGTATTAATGCGTCTGCTGCGCCACAAGAGGTGCTAAAACTCTGGACCACTTTTATTCTACCCACAGAAACGCATACAAGGCCCTCCTTCGCCCTCCCTTCAGCAAAATAGACCATGACTCTATCCTCCTGCTACCTGTTTACAAATGAAAGCTCAAACAGGAAGTACCAGTGACGCGCGCTCAGTACGGAAGTGGTCTGACGAAGCGGATGCTAGACTATGGGACTGTTTCGGTAGTACAGACTGGAATATGTTCTGGAGTGCTAATGAAGTGGTCTATCGTCAGGGCTTGCAGGACAGACAGCTGATTGTCATTCAATCAAGCAATTAAAGCTGGTATTAAGTCAGTGGGAAAAGCTCCAACGCAGCGCTAGACGATCACTGTTCGGATGTAGTTTAGACAGGCCATTCAGAGGAGGATAGGGAGGGATAGAGGGAGGGATGGGGCAGGGATGGAGGGAGGGATGGGGGAGGGATAACATGCAGGTGTAGCATCAGAGGCCATCCAGGAAGAGAACAGTAGAGGGAGGGAGGAGAGAGGGAGGAATAGGTTAACATTAGCCCTGATTTGCACACAGTTTGGGCTGCATAGGGAAATTAGCACATTTACCCAACCATGTAAAAAGATGTAGGCCTGCATAGACACACACACTCATTCTGAGTCATAGAAGACAATACTGTGAAGGCAAATAAAGGGCTTTCATTGGTCAGAGGGAGCAGAAATAAGGAGATGTAGAGAGAGGAAGAAAGAGAAAAAGAGCAGGGTAAAATGAGAGCGAAACTGTGAGAGTCCTCACCTCTGCGACACTACCCAATATTAGCTAGCTAGCTTGTAACATACAGGGCTCAATTCTTTTTTCATCACCTTCCCTAAATCGCCCAGAAGTGCAATTGAAACCATCTCAAACATCTAAATATATACAGAACCAGTCAAAAGTTTGGAAACAGCTACTCATTCAAAGGTTTTTCTTTATTTTTGCTATTTTCTACATTTTAGAATAATAGCGAAGACGTCAAAACTATGAAACAACACATATATGGAATCATGTAAAACCAAAAAAGTGTTCAACAAATCAAAATATATTTTATGTTTGAGATTCTTCAAAGGAGCCACCCTTTTACCTTTTATTTATTTTATTTCACCTTTATTTAACCAGGTAAACTAGTTGAGAACAAGTTCTCATTTACAACTGCGACCTGGTCAAGATAAAGCACAGCAGTTCGACACATACAACAACACAGAGTTACACATGGAGTAAAACAAACATACAGTCAATAATACAGTAGAAAAATAAGTCTATATACAGTGTGTGCAAATGAGGTAAGATAAGGGAGGTAAAGGCAATTAATAGGCCATGGTGGCGAAGTAAATACAATATAGCAATTAAACACTGGAATGGTAGATTTGCAGTGGATGAATGTGCAAAGTAGAAATAATGGGGTGCAAAGGAGCAAAATAAATAAATAAATACAGTAGGGGAAGAGGTAGTTGTTTGGGCTAATTATAGATGGGCTATGTACAGGTGCAGTAATCTGTGAGCTGCTCTGACAGCTGGTGCTTAAAGCTAGTGAGGGAGATAAGTGTTTCCAGTTTCAGAGATTTTTGTAGTTCGTTCCAGTCATTGGCAGCAGAGAACTGGAAGGAGAGGCGGCCAAAAGAGGAATTGGCTTTGGGGGGTGACCAGTGAGATATACCTGCTGGAGCACGTGCTACAGGTGGGTGCTGCTATGGTGACCATCGAGCTGAGATAAGGGGGGACTTTACCTAGCAGGGTCTTGTAGATGACCTGAAGCCAGTGGGTTTGGCGACAAGTATGAACCGAGGGCAAGCCAACGAGAGCGTACAGGTTGCAGTGGTGGGTAGAATATGGGGCTTTGGTGACAAAACGGATGGCACTGTGATAGACTGCATCCAATTTATTGAGTAGGGTATTGGAGGCTATTTTGTAAAAGACATCGCCGAAGTCGAGGATCGGTAGGATGGTCAGTTTTACGAGGGTATGTTTGGCAGCATGAGTGAAGGATGCTTTGTTGCGAAATAGGAAGCCAATTCTAGATTTAACTTTGGATTGGAGATGTTTGATGTGAGTCTGGAAGGAGAGTTTACAGTCTAACCAGACACCTAGGTATTTGTAGTTGTCCACATATTCTAAGTCAGAACCGTCCAGAGTAGTGATGCTGGACGAGTGGGCAGGTGCAGGCAGCGATCGGTTGAAGAGCATGCATTTAGTTTTACTTGTATTTAAGAGCAGTTGGAGGCCATGGAAGGAGAGTTGTATGGCATTGAAGCTCATCTGGAGGGTTGTTAACACAGTCCAAAGAAGTGCCAGAAGTATACAGAATGGTGTCGTCTGCATAGAGGTGGATCAGAGACTCACCAGCAGCAAGAGCGACATCATTGATGTATACAGAGAAGAGAGTCGGCCCAAGAATTGAACCCTGTGGCACCCGCATAGAGACTGCCAGAGGCCCAGACCACAGGCCCTCTGATTTGACACCCTGAACTCTATCAGAGAAGTAGTTGGTGAACCAGGCGAGGCAATCATTTGAGAAACAAGGCTGTTGAGTCTGCCGATGAGGATGTGGTGATTGACAGAGTCTAAAACCTTGGCCAGGTCGATGAATACGGCTGCACAGTATTGTTTGTTATCGATGGTGGTTAAGGTATCGTTTAGAACCTTGAGCGTGGCTGAGGTGAACCCATGACCAGCTCTGAAACCAGATTGCATAGCGGAGAAGGTACGGTGGGATTCGAAATGGTCGGTAATCTGTTTGTTGACTTGGCTTTCGAAGACCTTAGAAAGGCAGGGTAGGACAGATATAGGTCTGTAGCAGTTTGGGTCAAGAGTGTCCCCCTCTTTGAAGAGGGGGATGACCACAGCTGCTCTCCAATCTTTGGGAATCTCAGACTGCACGAAAGAGAGGTTGAACAGGCTAGTAATAGGGGTTGCAACAATTTCGGCAGATAATTTTGGAAAGAGAGGGCCCAGATTGTCTAGCCCGGCTGATTTGTAGGGGTCCAGATTTTGCAGCTCTTTCAGAACATCAGCTGACTGGATTTGGGAGAAGGAGAAATGGGGAAGGCTTGGGCGAGTAGCTGTGGGGGGTGCAGTGCTGTTGACCGGGGTAGGGGTAGCCAGGTGGAAAGCATGGCCAGCTGTAGAGAAGTGCTTATTGAAATTCTCAATTATAGTGGATTTATCGGTGGTGACAGAGTTCCCTATCCTCAGTGCAGTGGGCAGCTGGAAGGAGGTGCTCTTATTCTCCATGGACTTTAAAGTGTCCCAGAACTTTTTTGAGTTTGTGTTGCAGGAAGCAAATTTCCGCTTGAAAAAGCTAGCCTTGGCTTTTCTAACTGCCTGTGTATATTGGTTTCTAACTTCCCTGAAAAGTTGCATATCACGGGGGCTGTTCGATGCTAATGCAGAACGCCACAGGATGTTTTTGTGTTGGTTAAGGGCAGTCAGGTCTGGAGAGAACCAAGGGCTATATCTGTTCCTCGTTCTAAATTTCTTGAATGGGGCATGCTTGTTTAAGATGGTGAGGAAGGCATTTAAAAAAAATAACCTTGCATCCTCTACTGACGGGATGATGTCAATTTCCTTCCAGGATACCCGGGCCAGATCTATTAGAAAGGCCTGCTCGCTGAAGTGTTTCAGGGAGCGTTTGACAGTGATGAGTGGATGTCGTTTAACCGCTGACCCATTACGGATGCAGGCAATGAGGCAGTGATCGCTGAGATCTTAGTTGAAAACAGCAGAGGTGTATTTACAGGGCAAGTTGGTTAGGATGATTTCTATTAGGGTGTCCGTGTTTACGGCTTTGGGGTTGTACCTGGTAGGTTCATTGAAACTTGTGTGAGATTGAGGGCATCAAGCTTAGATTGTAGGATGGCTGGGGTGTTTAGCATGTCCCAGTTTAGGTCACCTATCAGCACGAGCTCTGAAGATAGATGGGGGGCAATCAGTTCACATATGGTGTCCAGAGCACAGCTGGGGGCAGAGGGTGGTCTGTAGCAAGCGGCAACGGTGAGAGACTTGTTTTTAGAGAGGTGGATTTTTAAAAGTAGAATCTGAAATTGTTTGGGCACAGTCCTGGATAGTAAGACAGAACTCTGCAGGCTATCTCTGCAGTTGATTGCAACACCGCCCCCTTTGGCCGTTCTATCTTGTCTGAAAATGTTGTAGTTAGGGATGGAGATTTCAGAGTTTTTGGTGGTCTTCCTAAGCCAGGATTCAGACACGGCTAGGACATCCAGGTTGGCAGAGTGTGCTAAAGTAGTGAATAAAACAAACTTAGAGAGGAGGCTTCTAATGTTAACATGCATAAAACCAAGGCTATTACGGTTACAGAAGTCATCAAAAGAGAGCGCCTGGGGAATAGGAGTGGAGCTAGGCACTGCAGGGCCTGGATTCACCTCTACATCGCCAGAGGAACAGAGGAGGAGTAGGATAAGGGTATGGCTAAAAGCTATGAGAATTGGTCGTCTAGGACGTCCGGAACAGAGAGTAAAAGGAGCAGGTTTCTGGGGGCGATAAAATAGCTTCAAGGTATAATGTACAGACAAAGGTATGGTAGGATGTGAATACAGTGGAGGTAAACCTAGGCATTGAGTGATGATTAGAGAGATATTGTCTCTAGAAACATCATTGAAACCAGGTGATGTCATCGCATGTGTGGGTGGTGGAACTGAAAGGTTGGATAAGGTATAATGAGCAGGGCTAGAGGCTCTACAGTGAAATAAGCCAATAAACACTAACCAGAAGAGCAATGGACAAGGCATATTGACATTACGGAGAGGCATGCTTAACCGAGTGATCATAAGGGTCCAGTGAGTAGTGAGGTTGGTTGGGGTCACGGTGATTCAGACAGCTAGCCGGGCCATGGGTAGCAAGCTGGCAGAAGATGGAGGTCTGTTTTTAGCCACCTCGTGCGTTTCCGTCGGTAGATTAGTTGGGTTCCGCGTGGTAGAGGGGACCAATCCAATTAGGAAAATAGTTGTAGTGGCCCAAGAAAATTGTCCGATAGACATATTCAGATAGTAGCCGGTAAGGAGCTGACAAGGTAAAAATCTGTCGTTCTGCCCCTGAACAAGGCAGTTAACCCACCGTTCCTAGGCCGTCATTGAAAATAAGAATGTGTTCTTAACTGACTTGCCTAGTTAAATAAAGGTGTATAAAAAAATGTAAATGTAAAAAAATATATATATATATATATATATTAAAAAAGTGGGAAATCGGAGACCAAAAATACCGATTACCGATTGTTTTGAAAACTTGATATCGGCCCTAATTAATCAGCCATTCCGATTAATCGGTCGACCTCTACTTCGGAATAATTGGTGTTTGCTCCGGGACCGACGTTAGCCAATAGTCACTCGGATAGGTGAACTGGCTAACTTCTGGCTAGCTTCTGTTGTGGATTTCAGATTTGAGGTGAATAATACTTAAATAAAACAATAAAACAAATTGGTGAGGCGAGTTGCAGGAGAGTGTTTTGAAGTTGAGTTTTTAGAAAAAATATATTAAAAAGATATGCGAAGAAAACATGTAATATTTTCATACACGGGACACGACACACCAGTTATAGTGCATTCGGAAAGTATTCAGACCCCTTGACTTTTCCCACATTTTGTTACGTTACAGCCTTATTCTAAACTGGATTAAATAGTTTTTCCCCCTCATCAATCTACACACAATACCTCATAATGACAAAGCAAAACAGGTTTTTACAAACAAGCTTTAAAAGGTAGTGGAATTGGATGTCTTAATATGGTGTGTGACGAATCCAATACTTTACCTTGTATGCAGTACAAATCACATTATTGTGGGAGCACCTTTGAGAAGGTTTAAATCCTAAGCAGCCTGCTACACATTGTTTGACGTAGTAGACCAACATAGCTACAGTGGGGGAAAAAAGTATTTGATCCCCTGCTGATTTTGTATGTTTGCCCACTGATAAAGAAAGGATCAGTCTATAATTTTAATGGTAGGTTTATTTGAACAGCGAGAGACAGAATAACAACAAAAATATCCAGAAAAACGCAAGTCAAAAATGTTATAAATTGATTTGCATTTTAATGAGGGAAATAAGTATTTGACCCCCTCTCAATCAGAAAGATTTCTGGCTCCCAGGTGTCTTTTATACAGGAAACGAGCTGAGATTAGGAGCACACTATTAAAGGGAGTGCTCCTAACCGCAGCTTGTTACCTGTAAAAAAGACACATGTCCACAGAAGCAATCAATCAATCAGATTCCAAACTCTCCACCATGGCCAAGACCAAAGAGCTCTCCAAGGATGTCAGGGACAAGATTGTAGACCTACACAAGGCTGGAATGGGCTACAAGACCATCGCCAAGCAGCTTGGTGAGAAGGTGACAACATTTGGTGCGATTAATCGCAAATGGAAGAAACACAAAAGAACTGTCAATATCCCTCGGCCTGGGGCTCAATGCAAGATCTCACCTCGTGGGGTTGAAATGATCAGGAGAATGATGAGGAATCAGCCCAGAACTACACGGGAGGATCTTGTCAATGATCTCAAGGCAGCTGGGACCATTGTCACCAAGAAAACAATTGGTAACACACTACGCCGTGAAGGACTGAAATCCTGCAGCGCCCGCAAGGTCCCCTTGCTCAAGAATACATATACATGCCCGTCTGAAGTTTGCCAATGAACATCTGAATGATTCAGAGGACAACTGGTGAAAGTGTTGTGGTCAGATGAGACCAAAATGGAGCTCTTTGGCATGTACTCAACTCGTCGTGTTTGGAGGAGGAGGAATGCTGCCTATGACCCTAAGAACACCATCTCCACCGTCAAACATGGAGGTGGAAACATTATGCTTTGGGGGTGTTTTTCTGCTAAGGGGACAGGACAACTTTACCTCATCATTTGACGGGGCCATGTACTGTCAAATCTTGGGTGATAACCTCCTTCCCTCAGCCAAGGCATTGAAAATGGGTCGTGGATGGGTATTCCAGCTTGATAATACCCAAAACACACAGCCAAGGCAACAAAGGAGTAGCTCAAGAAGAAGCACATTAAGGTCCTGGAGTGGCCTAGCCAGTCTCCAGACCTTAATCCCATAGAAAATCTGTGGAGGGAGCTGAAGGTTCGAGTTGCCAAACGTCAGCCTCGAAACCTTAATGACTTGGAGAAGATCTGCAAAGAGGAGTGGGACAAAATCCCTCCTGAGATGTGTGCAAACCTGGTGGCCAACTACAAGAAACGTCTGACCTCTGTGATTGCCAACAAGGGTTTTGCCACCAAGTACTAAGTCATGTTTTGCAGAGGGGTCAAATACTTATTTCCCTCATTAAAATTGAAATAATTTTATAACATTTTTGACATGCGTTTTTCCTGATTTTTTTGTTGTTATTCTGTCTCTCACTGTTCATATAAACCTACCATTAAAATTATAGACTGATCATTTCTTTGTAAGTGGGCAAACGTACAAATCAGCAGGGGATCAAATACTTTTTCCCCCCACTGTACCCTAGTAGGTCAAAGCTGTGTGCTGGAATACCTTGGTAGAGCATCGGTGAAGTAGGCATTGTGGTACTCATGTGAATCCCCTTTATTTTTTTGCTTCAGACCAATGCCTTCTTCTCACTTAAAACGTATCATTATGTATGGAGATGAACTTCCTCTATTCTCTAGCCTCTCTCCAATTTGAGGGTGTGAATGAATAGAACTAGAAGCATCCTATTCCAGAACCACAGGGTTCTAATTCCGTAACCTCCCAGTCTCCCACAGTCCCACTGTCCCCAGGGGAGGGAGGACTGTCAATATTCCCACATTTCCCAGTATATTCTGAGTCTGTATTTTCCTGTCTCAGCCAACCCCCCAATCCCCCCCTGGTACGCCAGCTACAAAACACCACCAAAGAGCCCCCTTCATCCCTCCTCCTAGGCTCATAGGGGCACAGATTAAGCCAATTAACCCACATAACAACAAAACAACACTGTATAGAATGGACTGATTCATTCATTCTAGTAACGCTGTGGTGCCTCGCCTCATTTTGCTCAGCAAAGGGAGAGTAATCCTTTTTAGGTTTCGGTGAAGTGGGGTGGATGGAGGGGGGGGGCATAAAGACAGAGAGTTAACAGTTATACTGAGAGTTCCTTTTACAGCAATCTAGTTCCATCAGCTGATAGTCTGTTCGTCAGTCAGTAGGTCTCTGGCCTGGTAGATGACATAACAAGCTATGGGCCTACCAGGTCAAAGAAGTGGCATTATATGGATAGGGCACAGCAGAGCAGATATTGGATACAGACAGACACACACACACACACACACTGCCATCCCAGTTCCTCAGGCCTGTGTTCCTCTGATGAAGGTACACACACTCACACAGCTCACACCGCAGCCTTACTAAAGAATGTGTGTCGGTGTCACCTGTCTCGGTCACCCTTGCTAACTGTGGTCAGTTAAAAGCCCCTTAAATAGTGCTGTGAGATTGTGTGTCTACGCAGCCCAGCGTTTAGTCTTTATTAGAAAACACACACTCCTCTCTGTCTCATCTTTCTCCCGGTCTCTCCTTCAAACACTCTACTAGAGCCCTAACGATAAATCTGTTGACCAATATTATCAGACGATATAAGCCAGTCACAGAAATATTCCTATCGGTCTTTATTCGACAGATATTCGCCAATATTTTATACATAGAATAAACAAATACATCTGCTCCATTTGCGGTCATTACATATTTTTTTTCTTCCAATCGTTGCCTGAAGAGGGCGCTCTATGAGCGGCTCATTGAACATCATTCAGCCCTAGGTCACAATGTGAGAGAGAGTTGGCATGGTGATTTGACGTGAGTAGCTTGCCACAGCCAGCGTATTTGAATAAGTAAATAATCAAAAGTACAATTCAGCAAGCAAGCAGCCCTGTCCTCATCACATTCTCACTTAGTTAACATTCGCTAGCAACCAAGGTAGGTAGTTAGTTTAGCTATGTTGCCAGCAAGGTAGTTAGCTTAGATAGCACTGGACTGGTACCAATGTGAACACTCGTTCATGATATGAAAATAACACTGTTACTGTATGGGCCTATAATCTTAGCTAGTGGGCTTATTTAGTTTGTGTTCCGAAATCTGAAAAAAGCAAGACAGTTGCCGCAGATATGTAATTCAGGCCATGTGCTTGCATTCATGATGACATAAGTAGCTAATGTTAGCTAGCTAGGTAAATTAGAACTTGTGACTAAAACCAGTGGGGCAAGCAGTTGGTGGGAAAGGGCAGTGTGGAGTGTGATTGTGATTGCGTCATCTGTTGGGGCCTTATGCGAATTGGAGTGGGTCTAGGGTTTCTGGGCTGATGGTGTTGATGTGAGCCATGACCAGCCTTTCAAAGCACTTCATAGCTAACGACGTGACTGCTACGGGGCGGTAGTCATTTAGATAGGTTACCTTCGCTTCTTTGGGCACAGGGACTATGGTGCTCTGCTTTAAACATGTGGGTATTACAGACTCGGTCAAGGATGGGTTGAAAATGTCAGTGAAGACACTTGCCAGTTGGTCCGCGCATGCTCTGAGTACACGTCCTGGTAATCCGTCTGGCCCCGTGGCCTTGAGAATGTTGACCTGTTTAAAGGTCTTGATCACGTCGGCTACGGAAAGCGTGATCACATAGTCGTCCGGAACACCTGGTGCTCTCATGCATGCTTCAGTGTTGCTTGCCTCGAAGCGAGCATAAAAGTCATTTAGCTCATCTGGTAGGCTCGCATCATGTTAATGCATTTCAATGCTAATTTGTGAATTTGTGAACAGTGCCGTTTCAGATTCACTTTGAGACTATGTTTAATTAATTCCGCCAGCCACCCCTTGTGGTGGTTTAGCACAAACACTTTTGCATACTTCTTATCCACTGCCATAGGTACAACTTAAAAGATGAGTATCTAAGAAGGTAAACTAAACAAGTTTTCTATTTACTGTCTTAATTTATAGAGGATGTAGTTGCTTGTTGGTGGATATCTTTTAAACCACAAATAAAATGTTCTTAAATAATGTTAATTTGAATAGTTTGTAAAGAAATCATAATGTTGAGTATCTGTTAGTCCTTTGGGGCACAATTTGTGTCTTTATCTGTTCTGTAGTCCTATTATCCTGGGTGGGGAGCTAGTAGTAGACTGCAATCTAAATGTCAGGGAGAGGAGGGCCGTTTAAAGTAGAGAGTAATCAGGGACTAGATGCTGAGGCAGGCTGGGTGCTCTGCTGCTCTATTCCCCAGGGGTTAACAAACCGCTACTCTTTCTAGTAATCTTATAAAATACCACTATTTAATGGCCTTACCCAGCACAACAGCGCAACATAAAATACTGTACATGCTCACTGACTAAATGCACACAGCACTATAATCTACTTTGAAGACTGCAATATACAGGAAATATGTAGGCTAGGTCAGAAAGGACCAGGAGCAAAAGTAGAAACTCAAAACATGCATCCTGCATTTTGCTCCCTCTCTCTAAGGATTGTGTGCGCATTTGTGTGTGGTGAAGGGCATTGTGTGTGCGTGTGTGGAACTGGGAGGTCACTTCTGCTCCCTGTGTGTTGTCACTCATCCCTGTGTTTGCCATGAGCTTCATGGCAACAGTGTGGGCAGGGGACCAATAACATGCCGCTGGCTCCAGCTGTTCTCTCTCTCTTTCTCTCTCTCTCTCTCTCTCTCTCTCTCTCTCTCTCTCTCTCTCTCTGATCTGTTTCACCTGTCTTGTGCTTGTCTCCACCCCCTCCAGGTGTTGCCGATTTCCCCCATTATCCCCTGTGCATTTATACCTGTGTTGTCTGTTTGTCTGTTGCCAGTTCGTCTTGTCTTGTCAAGCGTACCAGTGTTTTTCCCTCTAGTCCCTATTTACTAGTTTTCCCGGTTTTGACCATTCTGCCTGCCCTGAGCCTGCCTGCCGTTCTGTACCTTTCGGACTCTGCTCTGGATTACTGACCTCTGCCTGCCCTTGACCTGTCGTTTGCCTGCCCCCTGTTTTTGTAATAAACTTTTGTTACTTCAAACTGTTTGCATCTGGGTCTTCTCCTGAGGTCTGATACTCCCCCCTCTCTCTTCCTCTCTCACCCCTTCTCTTCACCTCCCCTCTCTTTCTCCCTCCCTCTCCCCCTTGCTCTCTCTCGCTCTCTCTCTCTCAATTCAATTCAACAGGCTTTATTGGCATGGGAAACATATGTTTACATACATAAATCTCTCTCTCCTCCTCCTGTCTGGGTTTTAAAGATCTGTCAGAGAGCACTGCATTCTGGGAAAGACCCTTCAGAGGGAAGCGGGAAGAGCCCTTACACACACACACACACACACACACACACACACACACACACACACACACACACACACACACACACACACACACACACACACAGTTGCCGTGATTCGGGAGAGCTCTTTGACTGGGAGGCAAGACCAAGACGTCAGACTGAGAGTGTGTGATTAAACGAGGTTTGAACCAGGGATGGGACAGCTCAGCCACATTACACACAAAAAGATTCAGGGTTCCTCAACAGTTCTTTGGGAAGGGTGATGGTTCTATGTGGAACCATAATGACTCAAAGAGCTCTTCAACGGTTCCTTACTGTTCTCAAAAGGGTTCTTTGCTCGTGCCCAGCTCTTTTTGTGCAACCGTGAGTGAGTGTCATTCCAGTACATGTTATATATGACAAGGGCCAGTGACAATGTCTTGAATCAGTCAGTGGTTCTCAATTCTCTCCTCAGGGACCCACAGCTGTTACGCACACACATTCACACAAAACATTCCGCACACATCGGGCCAAATTCCCAGAGGGGACTCCTCTCCCTTTCTTCTCCTCTCTTTCGTCTTTCATTTCCTCGCCTCCTTTTTTTCCACGTTGTCAAGGTGGTAATTGTATTCATCCGCAAAAAACACCTGTTCCCTTCCCATTTACCCCTCCTCCTCTCCCGCTCTACCTCTCTCTCCTTTCTCATCCGAACAGCATGTAGTCTCTCCCTTGTTCAATCGTTCCCCATCACTACCTCTCTCTCTCTTTCTCTCTCTCACTCAATCTTCTTCCACCTCCCTCTCTCTTTCTCAGCTTGTCTGACGCATGCCAATTAAGGGTTTAAAACCCGTCTCCTCTTCCTCTCCCTCCCTTGTCGTGTCCTCCCCCCCTCTCTTTGTCTCCTCCTCTCCTCTCCTCTCTTTCTCCTCCTCTCCGCTCCTCTTTGTCTCCTCCTCTCCTCTTTGTCTCCTCCTCTCCTCTTCGTCTCCTCCTCTCCTCTCTTCCTCTCCTCCTCTCCTCTCTTCCTCTCCTCCTCTCCTCTCTTCGTGTCCTCCTCTCCTCTCTTCGTCTCCTCCTCTCCTCTCTTCCTCTCCTCCTCTCCTCTCTTCGTCTCCTCCTCTCCTCTCTTCGCCTCCTCCTCTCCTCTCTTCGTCTCCTCCTCTCCTCTCTTCGTCTCCTCCTCTCCTCTCTTCGTCTCCTCCTCTCCTCTCTTCGTCTCCTCCTCTCCTCTCTTTGTCTCCTCCTCTCCTCTCTTCCTCCTCTGGGATGGTGTTAACAGGTCTTATCTAAGCTGCAGCCACATGTTAAATAACTGTCAGATGAGATGAGGCCTGTTCTCATGATGAATAGCCAGTGATTTGGTGCAGTAGACCGAGAGCCATGTTGACTTTGGCACACCATTTTAGAGGGCAACTTGCTTTGCATTGTTGGTAGTGATGGGGGGGGGAATCAATACAGTTACATATCGGGATATTATTTTGACGATATATCGTATCGTTTTAACAATATTATTTTCGCGCTAGTTGTCTGTACCTGCACCAGAACTCCAGTGTTTTTCCTTCATAGCTTGTTCTCCGTCTTCTTTTTGAATAGGGAGCCAATTTGTTTTCAGCACTTATTTCCACGACTGATCAAAAATAGTTTTCTCATGCTCTCTCTTGTCCCTCTGTAGCAGACATAGGGTAGCAGACATAGGGTAGCAGACATAGGGTAGCAGACATAGGGTGAGCAATAAAATCACAGTATTAAATCCAAATAAAGAGAATTGTGAGAATCGCAATACATATTGTATCAGCACCTAAGTATCGTGGTAATATCGTGGTAATATCGTGGTAATATCGTGGTAATGTCGTGTCGCGAGGTCCCTGGCAATTCTCATTCATAGTTGTAGGCTTAACAGTTTAGCTCAAATATAGAACAGGAACTCATGGGAACCTTAGAACACGGAACCTTAGAGAACCTAAAATAGAGAACCCTCTGAATTTCTCCTTCTATTCAACATATCTGATCCGAGACCATGGGCAACCGTTGGAGGCTGGTGAGTGACGGACTAATGTTATACCATCCGGATGACAGATGATGAGAGGTGGCTTGGGTAGCGTTTCTCTGAACGACAACACACGTATCAGCTCACAATGCCACCATGGGGAAAGGCCTCCCACGGTGAAGCTACAGATAACAACATTCTGGGATCATGGAGAGGGAGGGCGGGAGGAGAGAGGGAGAGAGAGAGAGAGCGAGAGAGGTGATGCGTGGGGGGATAGAAGAGAGGCACAGCGTAGAGCAATCGAGAGATGGAGAGAAGAGATAGATGAACAGAGCCGAGGGATGCAATAGTTTCTTTCCGTGTCTCTCCTCCTCTCCAACATCTAAGTAGAGGGCCTTTAACATCCGTGGGCGGGCGAGGTAGATCACTTTACCTCCAGCCTGGCAGGCAGCGTCTCTTTTTAAAAAGAACTAACAGTAAAACAATGTTATCACAGATTACACACACACACACACACACACAACCAACAATATTATCACAGATAGAGCCACAGACAGATATCATCTAAAGTGCTTCCTGGCAGCCAGATCCGTTACAATGGAGTAAAGATTCTGCCTGTAATGATGTAACTATTAGGCCAATAAAGGTTTTTTTTTTTTTAAATAAACACATCTCTCTCGTCTCTCTCTCTTTCTCTGCTCTCTGTCCCGATCTATCGGGCTCTCTCTCTCTCTCTCCCCATGCTGTGTGATATTAGCCATTATCATCTTGTATTGGTTGTGTGCCAGTATCTCCCTGACTCCAATAGCCCGTCCACGCCGTGGGGGAGTAGGCTAGCCGCGCACACGCACACACACACACACACACACACACACACACACACACACACACACACACACACACACACACACACACACCTCATCACAATGAATCATCTATTCCAGCCATCACCAGCTATCAGATCACTAGAGCATCAGATCAGTCACACTGTGATGCTATACTCACAACACTGATCCTCTCAGCACAGCAGCCTAGGTCTACTCAGTCCCTCCCTGCTGTCTCTCTAACCGCACTGATCCAAGACCAGCTTTCACTCACTCACTCACTCACTCACTCACTCACTCACTCACTCACTCACTCACTCACTCACTCACTCACTCACTCACTCACTCACTCACTCACCCTAAATCAGCTGCTGTTTTGCTACGCTGCTGTCTCAACATGCTTCAATAGGTGGGGACCTGATCCTAGAGTGTGATGAGTGAGAGAAGAGAACACACTTATTAGTATTGTACATAGTGTCATCTGTTAGGTTTGAATGATAGATGAAGAAGGGAGGGAGCAGAGGGTTGGGAGACTGCTCCTGTCTAAAGTAATGCCCCTCCTTGCTTAACCTCCACCTCCCTCCTGATCTAGCAACCCTCCTCACCCCTCCCAGCATCACACCCTGATTTTACATTTTAGTCATTTAGCAGACACTCTTATCCAGAGCGACTTACAGTAGTGAATACATTTCATACATTTTTTCCCCCCTTTTTCATACTGGTCCCCCGTGGGAATCGAACCCACAACCCTGGCGTTGCAAACACCATGCTCTACCAACTGAGCCACACGGGACCACTGATCAGACCAACCAGGGTCTACCTCCGGAGGAAGGGAGGCTGGGACCTTGGGCTCCCGTCACCCCAAGACCCCCCCTGCTCTCTATTATTGAGGAGATTAATGGGACTCTTCTCTAATCACACCCCTCGTACCTCTCCCCCATCCAAGAAGGAGCCATGGGCGAGAGGTCAGGGATTACTGCTGCCATAAATGGAGAAATGTGGGTTTGAGAGAGAGCGAGAGAGAGAGATGTGAATGGATATATAGGGGAGGTAAGTGCTGCAGACATGGAGACTAGAGAAAGGATGAGAGAAACTGAAAGCATAGAGAGAAACAGGATCGAGAGAGAGAGGGAAATTGAGGAAGAGAAATATGATCTGGGAGCATGCGTCAGACAGCCGTCTGCCACCAGGCTTGTAAAAGCATTCTGGCCTTGCTGCTGGCACACACACACGCACACATACACTCACATGCTCCACACGCACACATACACTCACATGCTACACACACACACACACACACACTGGGCCGGTTGTTATGAGCATTATTATCATCATCTGCTGGAACAGAACAGCAGAATACACTCAGCTTTATTACATGGTCAACCTCCCTGTAACATACCCCCCCCCCACACACACACACACACACACACAGACCTCTTACACTAACACAGCTTTACTACCATGTTACTCACATCATCATTGTCAAATCACCATGACGCTAGACATTGTCCGGAACCCCAGACAGACACGATGATGAGACATGATTTTACATAATGCATTTGACATCATATATGAGGAGGGATGATATGAAATGGGAAATGTCTGTGTTATGTTGTCACACAGGGGCGGCAGTTAGCCTAGTGGTTAGAGCGTTGGGCCAGTAACCGAAAGGGCTGACAAGGTAAAAATCTGTTGTTCTGCCCTTGAACAAGGCAGTTAACCCACTGTTCCCCGGTAGGCCGTCATTGTAAATAAGAATTTGTTCTTAACTGACTTACATAGTTTAAAAAAGGTTCATTAAAAATATATATATTTACAGGCTAGTGTCCTGAATTGCATGTGATATGGTTTGTACAGTATCTGTATGTTAGCAGCTGGTCTCTGTGTGTGTGTGTGTGTGTGTGTGTGTGTGTGTGTGTGTGTGTGCGCGTGTGCGCGTGTGCAACTGTCCTTGCTGTGACCCCTTTACACATACGAGCTCACACTCACATACTCAGACTCTATCATCTATCTATCTATCTATCTATCTATCTATCTATCTATCTATCTATCTATCTATCTATCTATCTCAGCCCCCCTCTCTCTCTCTCTCTCTGCCCCTCAATCCATACCCATCATTGTTTTGTTCCTCTCCTCCTCTCTGGCCCAGGCCCCTCTGTTTGTTCCAAAGGTGATCTCTGGCAATTCTGGTAATTCTTGTTGTGTGTCTGTGTGTTAATGCAGCCAGGGCTGTAAACTCGTTGTGTTTTATTACTCGGTCAGTGTGTGTAACATCATTTCCCGCTGCAGTCATCTAACTGTGGCGTTGTGCCAGGGCAAAATCATTGCCGCCACGCCCCAAAAATATAAAACATGAAGAAATATTTCTGCCGAGGCGCACTTTGAAGATGCTAGAACAGTCCACATTTACTTTTCCTCTGCAAACAAAATGAGTAATGAATAGAAAAATCAGACATCCCCGTAGTAGAATAGTTTATCTATTTACCTAGTCGACTTATTCCTCTGAAGGCGCATTCAAATCACGAGTGCCATAGGGAGGGAAATGCACCAAAATTCTTGCAAGCGATCCCGGCATTCAATTCATACTGGATTTTTTTATCCTCCTAAATAAACTCGGCAAAAAAAGAAACGTCCCTTTTTCAGGACCCTGTCTTTCAAAGATAATTCGTAAAAATCCAAATAACTTCACAGATCTTCAATGTAAAGGGTTTTAACACTGTTTCCCATGCTTGTTCAATGAACCATAAACAATTAATGAACATGCACCTGTGCAACGGTCGTTAAGACACTAACAGCTTACAGACGGTAGACAATTAAGGTCACAGTTATGAAAACTTAGGACACTAAAGAGGCCTTTGGACTGACTCTGGAAAAACACCAAAAGAAAGATGCCCAGGGTCCCTTCTCATCTGCGTGAACGTGCCTTAGGCATGCTGCAAGGAGGCATGAGGACTCCAGATGTGGCCAGGGCAATAAATTGCAATGTCCGTACTGAGACGCCTAAGACAGCGCTACAGGGAGACAGGACGGACAGCTGATCATCCCCCCTTTGTTCAGGGACACATTATTCAATTTCTGTTAGTTGCATGTCTGTGGAACTTGTTCAGTTTATGTCTCAGTTGTTGAATCTTGTTATGTTCATACAAATATTTACACATGTTAAGTTCGCTGAAAATGAACACAGTTGCATGCGAACAGCACCATTTTAAACCTGGAGTTTTCAGCACGGTCATGGTTAAGCACGTTACCTCTCCACAATTTGCAGTGAGTGGGACTAAATGTAACACAATTGTAGGATACCTTGGGGTAAAACGCCACCCTACCTCAAAGTCATTTTCGGGGAGTGACTTAAAAAAATGATGATGAGACAGATTACATTTTTAGTTGAGCAAGAGTAGTGACAATCAGGGAAAAATTGTGACATGAAGGGGTTTCTGTGAGAAGTACAGGGAGGGGGCGTATTACCCCTGGTGGCGGGTTACCCTATAAAAGGTAGGACTACGTTATATTCACTGTGTTTATGCAAGTTTTTTGGGACCTCAAATTCTTTATCAGTAGGATGCTAGCTAGTTATTTAAGTGATCATGCCAGAGAAGCCGGTGTTTGGAGGATATATTGGCACAGGTGTTATTAGGCCCGAGACGAAACCGTGCCAATATATCCTCCAAACACCAGCTTCGAGGGCGTTATTACTTTTATACAACAGGTTACCAACATATTCAAATGATGATTGACATAATTTCATTAAAAAGTAATTTTTTATGAATTTATTCATACTATTTCATCCTTCCACAAGATTTAGACCCGACACAAATCTAGGGTTGCTAGGGTTGCCAGTCGTTCAGTCTTTTTGTATCTACAGACGCGACCCAGTCGTTTGTTCTGAATGTTCCATTGCCATACTGACTGGCAACGTTCTTATCCCTTGCTTGCTAGCTAGCCAACTACTGCTAACTTACAGCCATGTCAAACAGTGCAGCCAGAATAACAGTAAAGTAGCTGCATTTGTATTTGGTTAAGCTGTTTTCTAGTGACATTTAGTTGGATACATCGATAACAATAAGCTGATGAGGCACGATTTCGCCTGGCGTAGAAAATGTCTTCACTCTTCAGGACACAGTCGTTCAGAGGAGCTAGCCAACAACACAGCTACAGTGACACAATCACTACAAACTGAAGCTGGAAAGACTGCAAATTAGCTGCGTTTCATTTGACCTTTTTTCAATTGAAATGTTTTTGTAAAAATGATGCCAGCTGAATATTGATTTTCGACTGGCTGAGAAACGCTGCCTGCCTGTCTGTCCCGTCCCGACTCACAACAATGTTGCACATGTCGGAGAGACAGACAGCAAGGTTTATACAAATCTCCGCTGTTGAAAACAAAATGTTAGTCTAAAATAAATGTGAGATAATGCCTAGATGCTTTTTATAATGGAGATCATGTTTATAAGTTGCTGGGCTGATGAGACAGTGGATTGTGCAGTCAGAAGGAACAGAGTAAATAGGCATTTTAACGTCATAGATTTAGCCGGTGGCAACTTGTGGAATAGACACCGGCTGGAATGCGGTTTTAACCAATCCGCATCCAGGACTAGACCCACCTGTTGTATAAAATATTATATTTGGGATCTAGCTAATGATTAGCCCAATAGGGTAAATGCAGCTAGGCAACCCCATGCTTTAGCCTGTTTATGTATAGCCACTATGCTACATCAGTTGGGCTACAGGTGATAATGCTTATTGCTAATAGCATACCTAATAATATGGACCATGCATAGGCAGAAATCGAATTAGCATAATGAAACATTCTCCATAGAAATCTGTCAGTTTAAGATAGAGATCTGTTTTTTTATTGTATGCATCTCAATCCACCGCATCTACTCAGTAACACTTCCACATTTGCGGTGAAAGGTGACAGTGCTAGAGTAGTGTTTGTCTGACCATGAGACATCCCAAAAATTGGTCTTCTCACAAAATCGTCTGTAGCGTCCGAATGGTTTGGCCTACAAACTATTATGACCTCTTTATGGAAAGATGACACTTTCACGAATATGAAGGTGTCTGTTTTGCTCTACGACACCTACACGCGTCTTGGGACTCATCTGAAGTTGGTACAGCCGATCTGCCAACGTCTGTCTGTAGCGTCCGAACAGTTTGGGCTACACACTAATATGACCCCTCTGTGGAAAGATGAGACTCTCACAAACGTAGATGTTTCGCTCTAGGACGCCCACAGGCCTCACAAGACTCGTCTGGAGGTCCCCCAGTACCAGTTGAAAAAATGTGTGGAAGTGTGTGTGTGTGTGTGTGTGTGTGTGTGTGTGTGTGTGTGTGTGTGTGTGTGTGTGTGTATATACACTACCGTTCAAAAGTTTGGGGTCACTTAGAAATGTTCTTGTTTTTGAAAGAAAAGCACATTTTGTTGTCCATTAAAATAATATCAAATTGATCAGAAATACAGTCTAGACATTGTTAATGTTGTAAATGACTATTGTAGCTGATAACGGCAGATTTTTTAAATGGAATATCTACATAGGCGTACAGAGACCCATTATCAGCAACCATCACTCCTGTGTTTCAATGGCATGTTGTGTTAGCTAATCCAAGTTTATCATTTAAAAGGCTAATTGATCATTAGAAAACCCTTTGGCAATTATGTTAGCACAGCTGAAAACTGTTGTACTGATTAAAGAAGCAATAAAACTGGCCTTCGTTAGACTAGTTGAGTATCTGGAGCATCAGCATTTGTGGGTTCGATTACAGGCTCAAAATGGCCAGAAACAAAGAACTTTCTTCTGAAACTCATCAGTCTATTCTTGTTCTGAGAAATGAAGGCTATTCCATGCGAGAAATTGCCAAGAAACTGAAGATCTTGTACAACGCTGTGTACTACTCCATTCACAGAGCAAACTGGCTCTAACGAGAATAGAAAGAGGAGTGGGAGTCCCCTGGTGCACAACTGAGCAACAGGACAAGTACATTAGAGTGTCTAGTTTGAGAAACAGACGGTTCACAAGTCCTCAACTGGCAACTTCATTAAATAGTACCCGCAAAACACCAGTCTCAACGTCAACAGTGAAGAGGCGACTCCGGGATGCTGGCCTTCTAGGCAGAGTTGCAAAGAAAAAGCCATATCTCAGACTGGTCAATAAAAATAAAAGATTAAGACGGGCAAAAGAACACAGACACTGGACAGAGGAACTCTGCCTAGAAGGCCAGCATCCCGGAGTCACATCTTCACTGTTGACGTTGAGACTGGTGTTTTGCGGGTACTATTTAATGAAGCTGCCAGTTGAGGATTTGTGAACTGTCTGTTTCTCAAACTAAACACTCTAATGTACTTGTCCTTCTGCGCAGTTGTGCATCGGGGCCTCCCACTCCTCTTTATTTTCTGGTTAGAGCCAGTGGGGGTGATAGCATCATGCTGTGGGGATGTTTGTCAGTGGCAGGGACTGGGAGACTAGTCAGGATCGATGGAAAGATGAATGGAGCAAAGTACAGAGAGATCCTTGATGAAAACCTTTTCCAAAGCACTCAGGACCTCAGACTGGGGTGAAGGTTCACCTTCCTACAGGACAACTACCCTAAGCACACAGCCAAGACATCGCAGGAGTGGCTTCGGGACAAGTCTCTGAATGTCCTTGAGTGGCCCAGCCAGAGCCTGGACTTGAACCCAATCGAACATCCCTGGAGAGACCTGAAATGACTGTGCAGCTACACTCCCCATCCATCCTGTCAGAGCTTGAGAGGATCTGCAGAGAAGAATGGGAGAAACTCCCCAAATACAGGTGTGCCAAGCTTATACCAAAGAAGACTCAAGGCTGTAATCACTGCGAAAGGTGCTTCAACAAAGTACTGAGTAAAGGCTCTGAATACTTATATAAATGTGATATTTCAGTTTTTTATTTGTAAAACATTAGCAAATATCAACAAAAGAAACAGTTTATGGGGTTGTGTGTGTAGCTTGATTAGGGAAAAACCCAATTGAATCCATTTTAGAGTAAGGCTGTAACGTAACATAAAAAGTCAAGGGTTCTGAATACTTTTCCGAATGCTCTTCTACATATTTTTCCAGCGGAAACACTGGTGTGTTATAACCTCAATATATACACAGCGGTGTGCGTGTGTGTGTGTGTGTGTAATAACCTCAGTATCGACAGAGCAGCAACACTATGTGGTCGTTTAACTGACTAATGTGTCTATGGCTGCCACTGGCTGCACACACAGATGAGTATTACATTAAGACACGGAGGAGGGAGGGTGTGGGCAGTAGCGAGAGACAAGGAGAAGAGGAAATAAGAGAATAGGGGAGGAAAGGAGAAAGGGAAGAATGTAGAGGGGAGAGGAGTCGAGGGGAGAGGAGGTAAGAGGGGGGCTACAAGGAGCTGTCACACACCACTGCTTCTTAATGGGAGAACAGAGCAGGCCTCTATCTCTCTTTCCCTCCAACTCACCATTTTGTCTTTCTCTACCTCTCTAACACTGCACCCTCGCTCCATCCGAAATCTCTCTTTTTGTCTCTCACTTGCCTCTCCCTTTTCTGTTAGTAAAATCAGAGAGATTTACGATGGAGAGAGGAAGGGAGGAGTGGAGGATGTAGGGATGAGGCACCGAGAGGGTTAATAGTCGACTGTGTGAATGGGCAGACTACATTTTCCACTTGAATTTGATTTGTTGAAGAGAGACGGAGAAAGGGATTCAGAGAAGGAGAGGCAAGAGTGGGATGGGAGAGGAGAGAAGGGGAGTGGGAGGGTTAATAATTGATGCGCGCACACAGACACACACACACACACACAATCTCCTCTCCTGTGATCTTTTGTAGTGTCCTCTACCCTGCCTGCTGCCAACCAGACCGACTCATTTCTCCTGATGAATCTGCAGCAGTTTAATGTTGATTAACATCAGATGGTATCACACTGACTGCACAACCCTACCGATGGTCACACACACACACACACACACACACACAACACACACGCAATCACTGCACAAGTATGTCAAGGGGAGAGGAGAAGGTCAGTATTATCCGTGATCCTTGGGACGCCCCTACCCTAAACCCTAACCTTAATCCCTACCCTTACCCTAACCTTACAGCCAGGTCACCCGTGGAACAAGTAAGTATTCGACGACCATCCATGTCTGAGGACGTCGGGAGATGACGTGGAAACCGGCCACTAGGGGCAACAGTGAGCGCTGTTACGTTCAAGTAGGTTTCGGTTTTGCTAGGGCGTAAGCATCTGCCTCTGGTGCCAAAGGTTGCAGAAAGAAAGGAGATGCTGGTCTCACCTAATAGGTAGAATGAGAAGGGATTAACGTCTTCACTGCCATCTCGTTGAGTTGCGTGAATTCTCCGCCGCTGAACTGCCAGAATGTGGAAAGGTGCATCTCATTAAAACAAGCCTGCAGACCTTGGTCACAGGACAGCTCCAGTAGTTTATCCTCAAGAACCGGTGACAAGCTGTGTCTCTCCAGTGCTGGTTAATGGATGATGCATCCACTGCTTTCCCAGGAGTTGGTCAGATTGCGAGGGGAAGTCATTTGAGCAGAGTTTGGCTCCGATGTGACCCTGTCAGTTTACGCATTGTGAACCATGTCCACATCACCCTCATCAGCCAGAGTTGAGAATAGGGTCAGCGTATCCAAATGCCTCTATCCACCCGGTCACTCCAGATGCCCGGCTTTTTCTTCAAAGCGGCAATTTTATCGTTTGCTTGAAAAATGGAACTTGCACGACCCTGCATGGATAGGTTGAGATGGTTGAGCTGGTCAAGTATATCAGAGACGTATGCCAGTTTAGCACTCCATTCATCATATTGCAGGTGCAGAGCTAGATCTGATTTCCTTTGGGTTAAAAATACCTGGATTTCATGCCTCAGTAAACCCCGCTGATCACTTTCACCCTGGATAGCCAGCGCACATCTGTATGTAAAAGCAGGTGACAGTGATCAGCCTCCATTTTCTCGCATATCGCAGCAAAAATGCGAGATTTGGTAGCGTGTGCCTTTATGAAGTTGACCATCTTCACAGCATTAAGGGCCTCTTTGAGTTCAGGAGATAAGAGATTTGATGCCTCGCGGTGAATGGAACAGTACGTTGCCTGTACAGAGGGAGACACCGCTCGGACTCTTGCCGCGACACCAGAGTGCCGCCCCCGAAATTCTTCATGGAAGGTTCCTTCATATGTGTAGCGAAAATATATAAGAAGCTGGGCTGCATTTGAAATGTCAGTTGTCTCATCTAATTGGATTGAGAACCGATTTGATGTGCGGGCTCTATCTAAAACCTGTGAATCAATGTAATCTGCCAGATCCTGGATTCTACGTGTGCCAGTGTCATTGGAAAGTGGGATTTCATAGATCCTTGTAGCAGCAGTTGGGCCTGAAACCTCTCGGCAAGCATCCACGACTGAGGGCGTGACCAGCTTTTCACGTGTTGTGAAAGGAGCCTGGCACATGTAAATGTTATGAGAGAGTAAGTACGAAGCGTTCGGAAAACTCTCGTTGACTGTGAAATTATTGTGCGGCATTTTTGTTTAGTTGTTCATCTTGTCTTTTTTTGTTGTTGAAAAAATGGTCTTGTTTATCCTTGAGTTGTGGATGCTTTGCTTCGAAATGTCTGCACATTTCCGATGGCTTCATTTCATTGTTGCTGAGGAAAGTATGCCTATGGCAGGTATTTATTTGAATCAAATATGCCACGGACCCCCCCAAAAATAAGAATATTCAAGACAAATATTCTACGGACCGGTTCACGGACCAGGGTTTGAGAAAGGCTTCCTTAAGGGTTTTGACACAACGTTAATCCACTGACATTCTGAGAATGTTCTAAGAACGTTGTGTGATGGACCCAAGGGAACATTCTCTGGGGAAGCTTTGTCTAGTTCCCTGTACGTTCGTTCCCAGGATGTCACTGAGGACAACCTTTTTAGGACGTTCTCAGGACTTTCATTTTACAAGTCCTTATGATGTTGTGTGATGGTCCCAATGGAAGGGTCCTTTTTATATTTCCAGGTTTTAACCTGGGACATTTTTAAGACGTTCTTGAGGCGTTGTGTCATGGTCCGCTGAAGGTCACCTGAACGATCATGGGACGTTGTGTCATGGTCCCGTGGAGGCTTTGTCCAGTTCCCGGTTTGTCCCGATGACGTTTTTAGGACCATCCCCTGGGACCATCACGTGACATAATCTCCAGGGGACCATGACACAACATCCCAAGAACGTCCTAAAAACGTCCTCGGGGACATCCTTGGGACCAACCAGGAACTAGACAAAACCTCCAGAGGACCATGACACATCATCCTGACGACTTCAGACGGCCGTTTTGTGACGTCCCGGGGACATCCTAACAACTCATTATTGTTTGCAGGGGAGAGAGACAGGGAAAGGGCAAAGAGGAGAGAAAGCCCTGAAAACATTCCCTCTCCTACCTCCCTCTTTTGCTCTCGTCTTTCCAGTAAGTGAGGATGACTGGCTGTGTTGTTAATGTGCTGTTGTTAGTTCATTATAGGCCCATCCTGTCTGTCTTGTCTGTCTGCCAAGAGCCTGGAACCATGTGGCCTGTTGCCAGGAAACAAGGTGGAACTATTAATCATTTTATCAGAGCGGGGATGGGCCGGAGAGGGCAATACACACCTGGTTGTGTGAGCCCTGGTGAAGCTTGCTTATCGCTGGGCACTGTGGGCAGTTTAATCGCCATGGTGACAGTGGGGAGACTGGTACAGTACTAGACAGGACCAGGAGTTATTTCTGTTCAGGAACTATAATATTGTTTGCTTGGTCTGGCAATGTTGTGTGTTTGCTGTAGCATTATGTAGTGTTTGTTTGTAGTGTTTGTTGAGTGTAGTGTGTTTGTTTGTATCAGTCTCAGAGTGGACTTTGTGCTCACCCTCTAGCTAGCAGCATCTGATCCCAGAGGAAGCTGCTTATCCGGACCGATGGGAGCCAGGGAGGGAGGTTCAATCCTCAGAGCTCTGTATGTGTGTGTGTGTGTGTGTGTGTGTGTGTGTGTGTGTGTGTGTGTGTGTGTGTGTGTGTGTGTGTGTGTGTGTGTGTGTGGATCTCAAAACTCCCTGTCACATCAGCTGTACCTGTCTGCATAGAATTAACACACAGCTATTTATACACACACACATGCGCGTACATATGTATACACACACACACACAAACACACACACACACACACACACACACACACACACACACACACCACAAACAGGGACACACACAAACACTTTCTAAATCATCATTAGTATGTAGTCCTTCCACAGTAAACATACTTAACATGCCTGAATGTGTCTGAAACATTGTGGAAACATGAGTCATGAGATGAAATACCAGCTCCAGATTATAGAAGCTTTACAGTGTGTTAGTGTGTGTGTGTGTGTGTGTGTGTGTGTGTGTGTGTGTGTGTGTGTGTGTGTGTGTGTGTGTGTGTGCGCGCGTGTGTGTGCGTGCACATGCGTATATGAGATATAGGGAGAATGGGGAGGGTAAAGGATAAGAAAAACATGATAGAGAGGGAGAGAGAGTGATGGGGAGAGACAGGGAGTGGTAACAGACAGCAGGGAGAGACAGGGAGTGAGATAAGAAGACACACTGTAGAAGAGAGAGACAGGGAGTGGTAACAGACAGCAGAGAGAGACAGGGAGTGGTAACAGACAGCAGGGAGAGACAGGGAGTGGTAACAGACAGCAGGGAGAGACAGGGAGTGGTAACCGACAGCAGGGAGAGACAGGGAGTGAGATAAGAAGACACACTGTAGAAGAGAGAGACAGGGAGTGGTAACAGACAGCAGAGAGAGACAGGGAGTGGTAACAGACAGCAGAGAGAGACAGGGAGTGGTAACAGACAGCAGGGAGAGACAGGGAGTGGTAACAGACAGCAGGGAGAGACAGGGAGTGGTAACAGACAGCAGAGAGAGACAGGGAGTGGTAACAGACAGCAGAGAGAGACAGGGAGTGGTAACAGACAGCAGGGAGAGACAGGGAGTGAGATAAGAAGACACACTGTAGAAGAGAGAGACAGGGAGTGAGATAAGAAGACACTGTAGAAGTGAGAACGAGAGAGAAGAGAGAGACAGGGAGTGGTAACTAGAGGTCGACCGATTAATCTGAATGGCCGATTAATTATGGCCGATTTCAAGTTTTCATAACAATCGGTAATCGGTATTTTTGCCCACCGATTTGCCATTTTTTTTGTTGTTGTTGTTTTTTACACCTTTACTTAACTAGGCAAGTCAGATTAAGAACACATTCTTATTTTCAATGACAGCCTAGGAGCGGGGGTTAACTGCCTTGTTCAGGGGGATTCAGGGATTTGTTTTTGCAACCTTCCGGTTACTAGTCCAACGCTCTAACCACCTGCCTTACATTGCACTCCACGAGGAGCCTGCATGGCAGGCTGACTAACTGTTACGCGAGGGCAGCAAGAAGCCAAGGTAAGTTGCTAGCTAGCATTAAACTTATCTTATAAAAAACTATCAATCTTAACATAATAACTAGTTAACTACACATGGTTGATGATATTACTAGTTTATCTAACGTGTCCTGCATTGCATATAATCGGTGCGGTGCCTGTTAATTTCTCAGCGAATCACAGCCTACTTCGACAAACGGGTGATGATTTAATAAGCGCATTTGCGAAAAAAAACACTGTCGTTGCACCAATGTACCTAACCATAAACATCAATGCCTTTCTTTAAAATCAATACACAAGTATATATTTTTAAACCTGCATATTTAGTTAATATTGCCTGCTAACATGAATTTGTGTCACTTCTCTTGCGTTCCGTGCAAGCAGCCAGGGTATATACAGCAGTTTAGGCCGCCTGGCTCATTGCGAACTGTGTGAAGTCCATTTATTCCTAACAAAGGCCGTAATTAATTTGCCAGAATTGTACATAAGGTTGTGCAATGTAACAGGAATATTTAGACTTAGGGATGCCACCCGTTAGATAAAATACGGAACGGTTTCGTAATTCACTGAAATAATAAACGTTTCGTTTTCGAATTGATCGTTTCCGGATTCGACCATATTAATGACCAAAGGCTCGTATTTCTGTGTGTTATTATGTTATAATTAAGTCTATGATTTGATATGTGATAGAGCAGTCTGACTGAGCGATGGTAGGCAGCAGCAGGCTCGTATTTCTGTGTGCTATTATGTTATAATTAAGTCTATGATTTGATAGAGGAGTCTGACTGAATGATGGTAGGCAGCAGCAGGCTCGTAAGCATTCATTCAAACAGCACCTTCGTGCGTTTTGCCAGCAGCTCTTCGCAATTCTTCAAGCATTGCGCTGGTTATGACTTCAAGCCTATCAACCCCCAAGATTAGGCTGGTGTAACTGATGTGAAATGGCTAGCTAGTTAGCGGGGTGCGCGCTAATAGTGTCTCAAACGTCACTCGCTCTGAGACTTGGGAGTGGTTGTTCCCCTTGCTCTACATGGGTAACGCTGCTTCGAGGGTGGCTGTTGTCGATGTGTTCCTGGTTCGAGCCCATGTAGGGGCGAGGAGAGGGACGGAAGCTATACTCTTACACTGGCAATACTAAAGTGCCTATAAGAACATCCAATAGTCAAAGGTATATGAAATACAAATGGTATAGAGAGAAATAGTCCTATAATTCCTATAATAACTACAACCTAAAACTTCTTACCTGGGAATATTGAAGAGTCATGTTAAAAGGAACCACCAGCTTTCATATGTTCCCATGTTCTGAGCAAGGAACTTAAACGTTAGCTTTTTTACATGGCACATATTGCACTTTTACTTTCTTCTCCAACACTTTGTTTTTACATTTACATTTAAGTCATTTAGCAGACGCTCTTACCCAGAGCGACTTACATTTTTGCATTATTTAAACCAAATTGAACATGTTTCATTATTTATTTGAGGCTAAATAGATTTTATTGATGTATTATATTAAGTTAAAATAAGTGTTAATTCAGTATTGTTGTAATTGTCATTATTACAAATAAATAAATAAATTAAAATAAATTAAAAAAATAGTCCGATTAATCGGCATCGAACTTTTTGGGCCCTCCAATAATCGGTATCGGCATCGGCGTTGAAAAATCATAATCGATCGACCTCTAGTGGTAACAGACAGCAGAAAGAGACGGGGAGTGGTAACAGACTGCAGAGAGAGACGGGGAGTGGTAACAGACAGCAGAGAGAGACGGGGAGTGGTAACAGACAGCAGAGAGAGACGGGGAGTGGTAACAGACAGCAGAGAGAGACGGGGAGTGGTAACAGACAGCAGAGAGAGACGGGGAGTGGTAACAGACAGCAGAGAGAGACGGGGAGTGGTAACAGACAGCAGAGAGAGACGGGGAGTGGTAACAGACAGCAGAGAGAGACGGGGAGTGGTAACAGACAGCAGAGAGAGACGGGGAGTGGTAACAGGCAGCAGAGAGAGACGGGGAGTGGTAACAGGCAGCAGAGAGAGACGGGGAGTGGTAACAGACAGCAGAGAGAGACGGGGAGTGGTAACAGACAGCAGAGAGAGACGGGGAGTGGTAACAGACAGCAGAAGAGACGGGGAGTGGTAACAGACAGCAGAGAGAGACGGGGAGTGGTAACAGACAGCAGAGAGAGACGGGGAGTGGTAACAGACAGCAGAGAGAGACGGGGAGTGGTAACAGACAGCAGCGAGAGACGGGGAGTGGTAACAGGCAGCAGAGAGAGACGGGGAGTGGTAACAGACAGCAGAGAGAGACGGGGAGTGGTAACAGACAGCAGAGAGAGACGGGGAGTGGTAACAGACAGCAGAGAGAGACGGGGAGTGGTAACAGACAGCAGAGAGAGACGGGGAGTGGTAACAGACAGCAGAGAGAGACAGGGAGTGGTAACAGACAGCAGAGAGAGACGGGGAGCTGGCGGGAGCTGGATGAAAAAGAAGGAATGATGTGGAGACACACCAATACACATTACACACAGCACACACACACCAACACACACACACACACACTTCGACCGCATTATCTCTGTCCTTTGTCTGTTGGGTGGTTGTGTGACTTTATCATCGTGGAGACGTGGCCGGCAGAGCCAGGCCTGGGGGAGATGGTAGGACACTGGGTTATTATGGGATGGCATTAGAGGAACAATCATATTTAGTTGTGTGTGTGTGTGTGTGTGTGTGTGTGTGTGTGTGTGTGGAAGCATGTGTGTGAAATAGTCCTATATCTGGATAACTTCTGCAGCTCAGTTGGTTAAATGCTACATGTGGTGGGCCGTGATGGTAGCCAGGACTGTAGACTACACCCAGTATGGTTGTTTAACCAGTGATGTGTGTCTGTCTGTCCATGTACCGTATGCCTGTGTAACTGTACTGTAGATCACATCTCAGTACCATAAGGTTCATAACATTGTCTATATGTGCGTTTGAGTGAGCTGTTAGATCAACTTTACAGTATTGACTACAGTATTGATCCTGTGTTGAATAGTCATTGGGACAGACCTGTAGAATTCCATTATAAATCAAATCGTATCAAATTGTATTTGTCACATGCGCCGAATACAACAGGTGTAGTTGACCTTACAGTGAAATGCTTACTTACAAGCCCTAAACAACAATGCAGTTTTAAGAAGAATAAGTGTTCAGAAAGTATTTACTCAAATAAACTTTTATAAAGTAAAAAATACTAAAAAATAAGAAAATAGAAAAATGTTCTTATATTCATTACATTCATGTTCTTTGTGCGTTATTACATGCTGTGTAACCTAGGTTCTTTTCAAATGTCATAAAACAGAAGAAAACTGTCCTAAATGCAGTGCAACACAGAGGTTCTTGTAATGATATGGGTATTACTAAAGCGAAAAGTCCTTATGTGTCCTTATGCAGGGTTTTCAAACTGGGGTCTACGGAGGTACTGGAAGTCTACAGGAACAGTTAGCATGCTAGCTGTTCCTGTTCATCCGACTCTGGGGAAGTAGATAAATGGCTTCATTGCCAAAATATCAAGCTATCCCTTTAATATGTAGGAAATTACAGTCATTGCCGCTAAATTACAGGGGGTTTTCTGTATAGGGAATGCTTAGGCAGTCATTTTCGGGATGGAAAAACTGTTTTAGTGTCAACGTAAACAACCAACACCAGATAGAAAGCATGCAGAAAAGATACGGAACTATATATAGTTTTAAATAATACCATATTTCAGAACTAACAATCAAATAAAAGCTAGACAGACAAAAAAAATGGCGTTCAGGGTGCATGCCCATTGATTTTGTTATGTTTGAGCACACACAGCATTAGTCATAGAAAAATGCATAGAATTGCATGAAATAAGCTTTAAAACAAAAAGAAAATATCTCAGCTCTGTGCCAAGCTGTGTAGAATTGCTGGAAATTAGCTTAAAATCTGCTAAATGTTCTCTCAGCTCAATGTTAAAAAAAAATTGAATTGCATAACATTTGCTTGACAACAGCAACATTTTCTCTCTGCCGCCAAGATACCTTTCTAGCTAATAGGCTATGTTAGAGTTTACACTTCCTCTTCCAATGAACTGTGGGGAGTTCAAAACAATGAAACGTCTACTAAATCTATTCATTTTAAAATGGATTACTTCTACTTGCCATTATCATAGTTCACTTTCATTTTTAAAGTTTTTGCTAACATATTATCGGGGTCGCCGGTTTGCCTGGGCTGGGGTCCTTGTGCGAGAAAAGTTTGAAAACCCCTGTCAGAATGAACATGACCTAGGCATATCAGGCTGCTGCACAGTAGGTAAAGCTTACTGCAGTGCAGACAGAGGAGAGGAGGGACCACGCCTTAGTCTGGGTGGCAGAAACTGGACCAGACACACAGTCACACACACGCTAAGCACACATACACACACACACACACACACACACACACACACAGTGGAAGACATACACGCTAAGCATACACACACGTAAACAATAAACACACACATCATCATGTGTTCTTTCTTAAGGGATCGGTAATGTAATATTTTGTCTGCTCCTCCTCTGTACGCTCTTTCTCTCTCTAGTTCTCGTTCTCTCTCTCTATCTGTCTCTATATTCTGAGCAGAGAGATAAATGCATTTGTAAACTGCCTATACTGTAGCCCACTTACCTAAACCAGGCAAGGGCCATAGGGAAGAATAATAATGTGTCATACACATGCATGCACAGTTGGACACACGCACACACTGAACACACACGAGTTGAACTCTCTCTTTCTCCATCTCTCTTATGAGGATTAAATATTCTTATCTCATCCCAATTAAGCATGGAGAGTCTTTCATGGCTAATTATTTATTTATTAATGAATGTATTCTCTGTTGTTTATCAGGAATCTAAATGAGAGTGTGTTGTGTTAAATCGTAGAACACTATGGTGGAACATCAGCGAGCCTTTCATCACAACATTTAGGCTACTCTAGTGTTTTAATTCTTCTATCGTATTTTAGTACACTCGATCCTACTATCACCTCCAGTGTTTCCCCTGTATTCATTTAGCAGCGCCGAACTCCCTGTGGCTCAGTTGGTAGAGCATGGTGTTTGCAATGGTGTTTGCAACGCCAGGGTTGTGGGTTCGATTCCCACGGGGGGCCAGTATGGAGAAGAAAAAAAATAATTATTAAATGAATTGAAATGTATGTATTCACTACTGTAAGTCGCTCTGGATAAGAGCGTCTGCTAAATGACTAAAATGTAAAAAAAATTGAAATTGTTGCCTCCACACCAAAAAAGATTTAAAAACAAATAGAAATACATTTTCAGGATGTAAAAACACTTTCAGTGTAAACTTAAATGACTAAAACCAGACAAAGTATGTAGAAAACATAATTCACCTATATAATTTAAAATAATATAATCTTTGAGAAATAGAAATCAACAAACTAAAAGTTTGGGATCATCAACAATTCAAAAAACAACGAATTTCGGAATATTTTGGGCATGGCTGGATTACTGATGGGGCACCCAGGGTACATGTACAGGGGCTCTAAATTGGGGTTCCTATTGGTTTTGTTATAGTGTTTGAACATAAAATCACAGAATTAGCCATGGCAAAATTCGTAGAATTGCAGGAAATCCCCCACCCCCTGCGACCGTTGCCACCGCTGCTATAAAAGAACAGCTAAGGAAAGGAAAACACTGATCTCTGATCATCACCTCTACGACAGTATATCCCCCCCTTCTCTGGCATTACTATTAGAGAACGACTGATAATCGGTCTGGTAGATACTTATGGCCGATTTAGCCCTTTCCATGGTCTATTGGCTATCGGCCCTTGACTAGCCGATGAGCCCTTTATAGCGCGACCGCACCATGCCTCTTGTGTCAAACGCTGCAGCAAGCTACACCCGGCACTCATTTATTGCTATCCTGTCCTGAACAACCTCTGGGCAATGTCTTACTTCTACCATCCCACCCATAATGATAAGTTAGATAACACAATTGAATAATGCAAAACAGCATGTAGACATTTTGAAACTGTTAATTGATTTACTGTTCGACAAAACATTGTCCATACAGTTTACAGCACATACCGGTAGCTGCTAGCTAGCTGCTAATAAACAACATTCACAGAAAGCTAACCACTTTGCAAGCTATCTTACAGCTGAAGCTAACATTAATTCGATGAATAACACCCTAGATGAATAATATGATGATTTCAAAACTGACTATAACCCAAAACTTTTTTTTAGGTTTAATCTTTTGGCACTTCCTCATCGAACAATCTGTAGCATGTCAGTGCCTTGCGTCCAAGTGACTGATTGGTGCAAGGCTACTTCTATGCAAATGGTGTTGATCAGTTGGCTAAATTCACTTCCAAATGGAAATGAAAAATATTGTTTGCCTTTTGCAATTCCATAGACTCCACTGAAATCAGCCAAAACTAGGGCTGGGTGATATGGCTAACATATCATATAAAAATATATTTTTTAAATGTTGACTGCATGGCGGTATTTGACTGTATTTTATGTTTCTGATTAATAACAATTCAAAATATATTTTATGAGTAGGCCTAGTGCGTGACCCTTAAATGGCAATAAATCAATTCTAAGTGATTTTAATGGTATTTCTCCATTCTGATGGTTTTATACTCAACCAAACTGACAGTAAAGTAGTCCAATTTAGAGAACTCTTCATTTAATTTAGATCTGTTTAAAAAATATCGTTACACCGGTATTCACGATATATAGCCCTCGCCAAAACTCAATGCATGAGCACTCCTTGTGTGAATATGCGTTCACTAGTATTGGGAGTATGTCTATGTTATATTTATTTATACCTTGGCATTGTTTCAATATTCAATGGCTATGGAGTTCATTCCTACATGTTCTACAGTACCAGTCAAAAGTTTGGACACACCTACTCATTCCAAGTTTTTTCTTAATTGCTTACTATTTTCTACATTGGAGAATAATAGTGAAGACATCAGAACTATGAAATGACACATATGGAATCATGTAGTAACCCCAAAAAGTGTTAAACAAATCAAAATATATTTTATATTTGAGATTCTTCAAAGTAGCCACCCTTTGCCTTGATGACAGCTTTGCAAGCTCTTGGCATTCTCTAAACCAGCTTCATGAGGTAGTAGTAGTTTCAATTAACAGGTGTGCCTTGTTAAAAGTTAATATGTGGACTCTCTTTCCTTCTTAATGCATTTGAGCCAGTCCGTTTTGTTGTGACAAGGTAGGGGGGGTATACAGCATATAGCCCTATTTGGTAAAAGGCCAAGTCCATATTATGGCAAGAACAGCTCAAATAAGCAAAGAGAAACAACAGTCCATTATAACTTTAAGACATGAAGGTCAGTCAATCCGGAACATTTGAAGAACTTTGAAAGTTTCCTCAAGTGCAGTTGCACCATCAAGCGCTATGATGAAACTGGCTCTCAATGAGGACAGCCATAGGAAAGGAAGACCTAGAGTTACCTCTGCTGCAGAGGATAAGTTCATTAGAGTTACCAGCCTCAGAAATTGCATCAGCGGTCTAAGGCACTATGGCGCAGCAGTCTAAGGCACTGAATCTCAGTGCAAGAGGCGTCACTACAGTCCCTGGTTTGAATCCAGGCTGTATCACATCTGGCCGTGATTGGGAGTCCCATAAGGCAGCGCACAATTGGCCCAGCATCGTCTAGGTTTGGCCGGGATAGGCCGTCATTGTAAATAAGAATTTGTTCTTAACGGGCTTGCCTAGTTAAATAAAGGTAAAACAAATGTATTATAAAATGAATGCTTCACAGAGTTCAAGTAACAGACACATCTCAACATCAACTGTTCAGAGGAGACTGTGAGAGATGTGAGTAAGACCTTTAAACAGGTCAACATTCACAAGGCCGCAGGGCCAGACAGATTATGTGTACTCCGAGCATGTGCTGACCAAATGGCAAGTGTCTTCACTGACATTTTCAACCTCCCTGACTGAGTCTGTAATACCAACATGTTTCAAGCAGACCACCAAAGTCCTTGTGCCCAAGAACGCTAAGGTAACCAGCCTAAATGACTACCGACCCGTAGCACTCACGTCTGCAGCCATGAAGTGCTTTGAAAGGCTGGTCATGGCTCACATCAACACCATTATCCCAGAAATCCTAGACCCACTCCAATTTGCATACTGCCCCAACAGATCCACAGATGAGGCCATCTCTATTGCACTCCACACTTCCCTTTCACACCTGGACAAAAGGAACACCTATGTGAGAATGCTATTCGTTGACTACAGCTCAGCGTTCAACACCAAAGTGCCCTCAAAGCTCATCACTAAGCTAAGGACCCTGGGACTAAACACCTCCCTCTGCAACTGGATCCTGGACTTCCTGACGGGCTGCCCCCAGGTGGTAAGGGTACGTATCAAAACATCTGATCCTTAACACGGGGGCCCCTCAGGGCTGCGTGCTCAGTCCCCTCCTGTACTCTCTGTTCACTCATGACTGCACGACCAGGCACGAGTCCAACACCATCATTAAGTTTGCCGATGACACAACAGTGATAGGCCTGATCACCAACAACGACGAGACAGCATATAAGGAGGAGGTCAGAGACCTGGTTGTGTGGTGCCAGGACAGCAACCTCTCCCTCAACGTGATCAAGACTACGGAGATGATTGTGGACTACAGGAAAAGGAGGACAGAGCACAACCCCATTCCCATCAACGGGGCTGTAGTTGAGCAGGTTGAGAGCTTCAAGTTCCTTGGGGACCAAATCACCAACAAACTAACATGATCCAAGCAAACCAAGACAGTCGTGAAGAGGGCACGACAAAACCTATTCTGCCTCAGGAGACTGAAAAGATTTGGCATGGGTCCTCAGATCCTCAAAAGGTTCTACAGCTGCACCACCGAGAGCATCCTGACTGGTTGCATCACTGCCTGGTATGGCAACTGCTCAGCCTCCCACCACAAGACACTACAGAGGGTAGTGCGTACGGCTTAGTACATCACTGGGGACAATTTTCCTGCCATCCAGGACCTCTATACCAGCAGTGTCTGAGGAAGGCCCAAAAAATTGTCAAAGACTCCAGCCACCCTAGCCATACACTGTTCTCTCTGCTTACCGCATGGCACACGGTACCGGAGCGCCAAGTCTAGGTCCAAGAGGCTTCTAAACAGCTTTTACCGCCAAGCCATAAGACTACTGAACATCTATTCAAATGGCTACCCAGACTACTTGCATTGCTCCCCCCCCTCTTTTACGCTGCTACTCTCTGTTAATATCTATGCATAAGTCACTTTAATAACTGTGCCCTCGCGTATACATTACGTCAATTACTTTGACTAACCGGTGCCCCCGCACATTGACTCTGTACCGGTACCCCCTGTATATAGCCTCACTATTGTTATTTTGCTGCTGCTCTTTAATTATTTGTTACATTGTTTCTTATGTTTTTTGTATTTTTCTTAAAACTGCATTGGTTAAGGGCTTGTAAGTAAGCATTTCATGGTAAGGTCTACCTACACCTGTTGTATTCGGCGCATGTGACAAATAAGATTTGATTTGATTTGACTGAATGAATCAGGCCTTCATGGTCAAATTGCTGAAAACAAAACACTATTAAAGGACACCAATAAGAAGAAGAGACTTGCTTGGGCAATGAAACACGAGCAATGGACATTAGACCGGTGGAAATCTGTCCTTTGGTCTGATGAGTCCAAATTTAGATTTTTGGTTCCAACTGCCGTGTGTGTCTTTGTGAGACGCAGAGTAGGTGAACGGATGATCTCTGCATGTGTGGTTCCCACCGTGAAGCATAGAGGAGGAGGTGTGGGGTGCTTTGCTGGTAACACCGTCTGTGATTTATTTAGAATTCAAGGAACACTTGACCAGCATGGCTACCACAGCATTTTTCAGTGACATGCCATCCCATCTGGTTTGCGCTTAGTGGGACTATCATTTGTTTTTCACAGGACAATGACCCAACTCACCTCCAGGCTGTGAAATGCTATTTGACCAAGAAGGAGAGTGATTGAGTGCTGCATCAGATGTCCTGGCCACCACAATCACCTGACCTCAACCCAATTGAGATGGTTTGGGATGAGTTAGACCGCAGAGTGAAGGAAAAGCAGCCAACAAGTGCTCAGCATATGTGGGAACTCCTTCAACACTGTTGGAAAAGCCGTTCAGGTTATGCTGGTTGAGAGAATGCCAAGAGTGTGCAAAGCTGTTATAAAGGCAAATGGTAACTACTTTGAAGAATTTAAAATGAAATATAAATGTTGATTTGTTTAACACCTTTTTGGTTGCTACATGATTCCATGTGTTAGTTCATAGTTTTGATGTCTTCAATATTATTCTACAATGTAGAAAATAGTAAAAAATGAAGAAAAATGAGTAGGTGTGTCTAAACTTTTGACTGGTATTGTAGTTACTGTAGATCGGTAAAAAGTCAAGTTGGTTGTATGATTTTATAATTGATTCATTAATGTGTATAAAACTGTCTCTGGAAAATTTTGACCTCGCCATTTTTCGAATTTGATGATATTGAATGTTGGTATAAAATATTGGCTATCGGCTTCCTTGGCCCCCCAAAAAAATCGGTATTGGCATCTGCCCTAAAAAAAACACATTGGTCTTCTCTAGTATTATCTTCTCTTTCATAATATACCTGCAGGTGCATGGTTAGTTTACACAGTATATAATACTCCTGCTCTGGCATTGTCATTGCTTTATTATCTCCATCATAATAGATTCATGGTGTGATACAACAACAGGTGAAGGAGGTTCAGGCATAAAGAGAGATTTTACTCACAGGACATGATGTATCAGCGATACTGTCCATGAATAGTGAAGGTTGTGGTGTGTGTGTGTGTCTGTCTATGTTGTTGAATGCTATGGTAAATCCATGGGTATAACCCCTCTGAATAACCGTTCTGCCCATCTAGCAGAAACCCTCTCTTCTTCTCCCATAAGTTTATGTTCAGAGCGATACTGTTTTTTGTTTAAATATCAATATATGCTCACTTTATTGGGTACCCCGTTCACGAAAATAGATCGCTCCTACAGACAGTGAGTCACGTGGCCAACGCTCGCTATATAAAGCAGGCAGACAGACGTCGAGGCATTCAGTTACTGTTCGATTGAACATTAGAATGGGCAAAACAAGTGACCTAAGCGACTTTGAGTGTGGTATGATCGTCGGTGGCAGGCGTGCCGGATCCATTATCTCAGAAACCTCCGTTCTCCTGGACTTTTCATGCACAACGGTGTTAAGGGTTTACCGAGAATGGTGCGACAAACAAAAAAACATCCACTCAGCGGCAGTCCTGTGGGCGAAAACAGTTAGTTGATGAGAGAGGTCAAAAGAGAATGGCAAGAAGCTAACAGGCGGGCAACAAACAGACAAATAACGGCGCAGTACATCAGTGGTGTGCAGAACGGCATCTCAGAACGCACAACTCCTCGATCCTTGTCACGGATGAGCTATTGCAGCAGATGACCACAACGGATTCCACTCCTATCAGGTATAAACAAGAAGAAGTGGCTCTTGTGGGCACTCGACCACCAACACTGGACAATTGAGGGGAAAAACATTGCCTGGAACATGACCGCGAGTTCAGTTTACTTGAGTGGCCTGGTCAGTCCCCAGACCTCAACCCAATGGAACATCTTTAGGATGAGATGGCACGGGCTGTTCGCAGCATGAATGCACCAACGTCCAATCTGCAGCAACTGTATGAAGCCATTGCGTCAGCATGGACCAACATCCCTGTGGAACGTTTCCGACACCTTGTAGAATGCCTGAAGAATTCAGGCTGTTCTGGAGGCAATGTGGTGTCCGATCCGGTTCTAGATGTGTGTACCTAATAAACCGGTGAGTGTATATGCAGGCCATTGATTTTGTGTGTTCATAGATTCATGAAATCTAAGCCGTGTGTGGTTTTTTTGCTGTGAATAAGTTCCATTATGTCAGAGAGCATTTACTGTATGTACTGTAGAGTCAGAGGCTGAGTCCCAAATTACACCCTATTCCCTATATAGTGCATTAAGTAGTGCACTATATAGAGAATAGGATGCCATTTGGGATATAGTTAGACACATTTCATCTGGGTGGAAGGGTTAGTTAGTGGTAATTGTGTACCCTGTGGGTTAAAACCATCAGACTAGCACCATAATATAGGCCTACATATTAATATAAATTGAATTTAAAGTACAGTTTTGTTCTCTGCCTTAGACTAGTGCCCTGGATCAGCAATCCTACTCCGAGACGCTTTTTGGGTCATGCCCCAGACTAGTGCTACTGCTTTGATGTCTGAGAGGGCTATTGGTGAGAGAGGGAGACTCTTGCTGCAGGATGGGAGAGTCGGCATAGTGAGAGGATGTCATTGGTATCTTGAGTACTTCAATCTCCTTTAGGCTACACTCTGTAGTACATTCTACGAAAGGTTGCTTCCACCCCTAACTAAAGGGTATGTCTCTCACTGATGCTCTGATGCAGCACCAGATACTCTCTTACCCTCCTCTCTTCTTGACTTCTACACTATAAAAACTGGGACGGCACTGTTGTTTTCTGTTTTGTATGATCCAAAATTATTCTATTCAATTTGTCTGGAATCAAATAATGAATTTGACAAATTAATGTGACTTTTTTTAATTGAATGAAAGCTTCTGAATTGCCTTCAACACCTCATGCGAATTTGCGTTGCATAGTGGTGGGTGGAATGTAGCGGCGGCAGCCTATCAGAAGAGTTGGAGGATTGGCCTTTTCGAGGCTTGGATTTCAGATTATTTTTGGCCACCCGTGACAGTGAATGTCATTCCAGGTAATGTATTCTTTTTTTAATGAATATACAGTGCATTTGGAAAGTATTCAGATCCCTTCCCTTTTGGTGGGCCACCAAAAACGTTGTCAGATGAAAGCCAAGGTCCGACGGGAGCCAGGATGGCAGGTGAGTCTAGAGGAATGTGCCCATTCCAGGACCGGAGAACGGGCAGAGTCCGGGACAACATCCGGTTAGCCGGGCCCCCCCCCCCCCAGTACGAACCCGGCTCGATATAACCCAGATGAGTGTAGCCGCCAGACAGGAGGTAGGGAGGATGGTCTCGAGGTCATACGTTGTAGCAGCCGGACTATACAGGCGTGAGAGAGCGTCAGGTTTGACATTCTTGGACCCAGGGCGGTAGGAGATAGTGAAATTAAAACGAGTGAATAACAGGGCCCATCGAGCCTGCTTTGAGTTGAGGCACTTGGCGGTGCAGAGATATTCCACGTTCCTATGGTCAGTCCACACTAAGAATGGATGTTCTACCCCCTCTAACCAGTGCCTCCACTCCTCCAATGCCATCATAACCGCGAGTAGCTCTTGATTTCCAACTTTATAGTTCCTCTCTGCAGGGTTAAGACGATGGGAAAGGAAGGCGCCGGGATGCAGCTTTGGTCCTGGGCAGAATGGACAGGATGGTGGAGGACCTGTTGGACGTGGAGGACGTGCTCTTGAGCTGACCGGGAAAAACGAGGATGTCGTCTAGGTAGACAAACATGAATTGGTTCAACATGTCACGGAGCACATCGTTGACCAGGGCCTTGAACAATGTGGGATCGTTGGTCAGTCCGAATGGCATCACCAGGTAGTTGTAGTGCCCGCTAGCCATGTTAGAGGCTGTCTTCCTTTCGTCTCCTTCCCGTATCCGAACCAGATGGTAGGCGTTCCGAAGGTCCAACTTCGAGAAGATGGCAGCCCCCTGGAGAGGCTCGAAAGCCAAGGAGATGAGTGGTAGCGTATGTGACAAATTAAATCTGATTTGATTTGAAGAGGGGTCCAAGTAGGGGAGATTGGAAACACCCCGTACAGCAAAGCTGTCATCAAGGCAAAGGGTGGCTACTTTGAAGAATCTCAAATTAGAGGTTGACTGATTAATCGGAATGGCCGATTAATTAGGGAAGATTTCAAGTTTTCATAACAATCGGTAATCGGCATTTTTGGACACCGATCATGGTCGATTACATTGCACTCCGCGAGGAGACTGCGTGGCAGGCTGACTACCTGTTATGCAAGTGCAGCAAGGAGCCAAGGTAAGGTGCTAGCTAGCATTAAACGTATCTTATAAAAAACAATTCATCTTAACATAATCACTAGTTAACTACACATGGTTGATGATATTACTAGTTTATCTAGCTTGTCCTGCGTTGCATATAATAGATGCGGTGCCTGTTATTTTATCATTGAATCATAGCCTACTTCGCCAAACGGGTAATTTAACTAGCACATTCGCGAAAAAGCACTGTCAATGCACCAATGTGTACCTAACCATAAACATCAACGCCTTTCTTAAACTCAATACACAAATATATATTTTTGAACCTGCATATTTAGTTAATATTGCCTGCTAACAAGAATTTATTTTAACTAGGGAAATGGTGTCACTTCTCTTGCGTTCTGTGCAACAGAGTCAGGGTATATGCAGCAGTTTAGGCCGCCTGGTTCGTTGTGAACTGTGTGAAGACAATTTCTTCCTAACAAAGACAGCCGACTTTGCCAAACGGGGGATGATTTAACAGAAGCGCATTTGCGAAAAAAAGCACAATCGTTGCACGAATGTACCTAACCATAAACATCAATGCCTTTCTTAAAATCAATACACAGAAGTATATTTTCTTAAACCTGCATATTTAGTTAAAAGAAATTCATGTTAGCAGGCAATATTAAACTAGGGAAATTGTGTCACTTCTCTTGCGTTCATTGCACGCAGAGTCAGGGTATATACAACAGTTTGGGCCGCCTGGCTCGTTGCGAACTAATTTGGCAGAATTTTATGTAATTATGACATAACATTGAAGGTTGTGCAATGTAACAGGAATATTTACTTATGGATGCCACACGTTAGATAAAATACGGAACGGTTCCGTATTTCACTGAAAGAATAAATGTTTTGTTTTCGAAATGATAGTTTATTAATGACCTAAGGCTCGTATTTCTGTGTGTTATTATGTTATAATTAAGTCTATGATTTGATATTTGATAGAGCAGTCTGACTGAGCGGTGGTAGGCAGCAGCAGACTCGTAAGCATTCATTCAAACAGCACTTTCGTGCGTTTGCCAGCAGCTCTTTGCTGTGCTTCAAGCATTGAGCTGTTTATGACTTCAAGGCGATCAACTCCCGAGATTAGGCTGGTGTAACCGATGTGAAATTGCTAGCTAGTTAGCGGGGTGTGCGCTAATTGCGTTTCAATCGGTGACGTCACTCACTCTGAGTCCTTGAAGTAGTTATTCCCCTTGCACTGCAAGGGCCGCGGTTTTTGTGGTGCGATGGGTAACAATGCTTCGAGGGTGGCTGTTGTCGATGTGTTCCTGGTTCGAGCCCAGGTAGGGGCGAGGAGAGAGACGGAAGCTATACTCTTACACTGGCAATACTAAAGTGCCTATAAGAAAATCCAATAGTCAAAGGTATATGAAATACAAATAGTCCTATAATTCCTATAATATCTACAACCTAAAACTTCTTACCTGGGAATATTGAAGACTCACGTTAAAAGGAACCACCAGCTTTCATATGTTCTCATGTTCTGAGCAAGGAACTTAAACGTTAGCTTTTTTACATGGCACATATTGAACTTTTACTTTCTTCTCCAGCACTTTGTTTTTGCATTATTTAAACCAAATTGAACATGTTTCATTATTTATTTGAGGCTAAATTGATTTTATTGATGTATTATATTAAGTTAAAATAAAAGTATTCATTCAGTATTGTTGTAATTGTCATTATTACAAATAAATAAATAGCTAAAAAAAAAGAAGAAATCGGCCGATTAATCGGTATCGGCTTTTTTTTGGTTCTCCAATAATCTGTATCGGTGTTGAAAAATCATAATCGGTCGACCTCTATCTCAAATATAAAATATATTTTGATTTGTTGAACACTTTTTTGGTGACTTCATATGTGTTATGTCAAAGTTTTTAGTTTTACATTTTGATGTCTTCACTATTATTCTACAATGTAGAAAATAGTAAAAATAAAGAAAAACCCTTGAATGAGTAGATGTGTCTAAACTTTTGACTGGTACTGTATGTCTATTAAAGTAGTCAAAAGTATTTGGTCCCATATTCCTAGCACGCAATGATTAGCCTACATCACACTTGTGACTGTAAACTTGTTGGATGGTTTTCTGTTTGTTTTGGTTGTGTTTCAGATTATTTTGAAATGAATGGTAAATAATGTAGTGTGTATTTCAGAGGATATTTCAGGGGAGGTTAGCATCATTATTCATTATTCATTCAGGATTATCCGTAATCATGGTATAATTTCAAATCCAAAGTGCTGGAGTACAGAGCCAAAACAACAACAAAAATGTCACTGTCCCAATACTTTTGGAGCTTAGGAAATTGATTTCATTGCTTTTAACCCAATTGAAGACATTTGGATAGGTAATTCCAAAGTGAAAAATTAGCTTGGTACAACATGAGAAAATGGTTTGTATACAGTATATATTAGTTTGCAGAGGTGGGATCAAGTCACTGTTTTACAAGTCACAAGTAAGTCTCAAGTGTTAGCGCTCAAGTCCCAAGTCAAGTCTCAAGTCAAGACAGACAAGTCCAGGTCAAGTCTAAAGTCAAGACCGTCAAGTGTCAAGTCTCAAGTCTTTGACTTTGAGTTTTGAGTCCTAAACAAGTCAAAATGTGCTCTTCACCAAATGTAATACCATTTCATATTTTTAAGAAGAGTAATAGTTACTATATTACATTTAAGCAAATCATGAATGCTTTTAAAAATATCTATATATTTATTACTTTCCAAATAAATGTTATATTTCCATGGAAATACATGGGTAGCCATGAGAAAGACCCCCCCCCCCCCAATACTGATCGACTATCGAGGATCGCTATGGGGAGCAATCGGGCGATGTAGGCTTGTACACAATCGCCCAACCGCAATCGCCCAACCTTGTTTTAGGAACATCAGGCAGGATTTAGGCTACCAACTGCCTAGCCAGTTGTAGCTCAATCTTGGGTGCAATGATCACATTCCCGCACTGACTGACTGTGTGGAGGCTCATTGTTTTAACGTTACGTTAGCCAACATGCTACACTAGCAAAGTTATGAATGATATACCTGTCGGCTATATTAGCCACGACTTACCGTTCTTTGTGCAGCTTCAAATGTCGAACAAAGTTGGAAATTGTTGCGCCTCCGTCTGTAATTTTCTTCCTGCATGTTTTGCAAGTTGCAATCCGTTTTTTGTTGATACAGCGTCGTCTTTATATCCGCAAATAACAATTTTGGGTGTCATCTTTCCAAGGGCTCCATCTGAATTCACCCGCCGACGTTCCTCTGCACTGCCACGCACAACTTTTTCTCAGCTGGCACAACTTGATTGGCTGCTGTCCGATACAAACTGTAATCCGTTAAATGAGGAGTTGATACGCTGAACACTTTTTTTAATTGCATTATTTTTTATATTTGGGCTTGGAGGGTATCAAGTCAGGTCGAGTCATAAGGCTCAAGTCCAAGTCAAGTCACGAGTCAAAGTTGAGTTGCAAGTCATCATATTTGTGACTCGAGTCTAACTCGAGTCCAACTCATGTGACTTGAGTCCACACCTCTGTTAGTTTGTATTTGTTTTATTTGAAATAAATATGTTGCGACCTGAAATATGTATATATTGTTAATTATCAAATAACAGTTGGCATTGAATCATATATTTGGTGTCAATAAATGTCGTTTTTTTTCAATTGAGAAAACTAAGTTACTTGTAACCAGTTGACACCATTTTTGGGGGTTGATCCAGAGTAATTTTTTACAGTGTATATCAATTCAATTCAAGTGGCTTTATTGGCATGGGAAACATATGTTAACATTGCCAAAGCAAGTGAAGTAGATAATATGCAAAAGTGAAATAAACAATAAAAATTAACAGTAAACATTACACTCACAGAAGTTCCAAAAGAATAAAGACATTCCAAATGTCATATTATGTATATATACAGTGTTGTAACGATGTACAAATGGTTAAAGTACAAAAGGGAAAATAAATAAGCATAAATATGGGTTGTATTTACAATGGTGTTTGTTCTTCACTGGTTGACCTTTTCTTGTGGCAACAGGTCATATCTCTGTCTTTCTCTCCCGCATTCTATCTATCTCTGTCTCTCTCCTCCCCCTCTCTCTCTTTCCCTTTAATCCCTCTCTCTCCCCTCGCTCTCTCTCTCTTCCTCCCCTCTCTATCTTAGTAGGTTTATCAGTTTTCCCTACAGGCTTGGAGTAGCTGCAGTGTTTTCCATCTCATTCTCACAAGGCTTAGCTCAGTCAGTGTACATCTGCATACCGACTCTCTTTTTCTCTCTCTGCCTCTTGTCTCTGCTCTACCACCGTAGCACCGCATGCTGTGTTAATAATGGACTAGCAGAGGGAGAAAGAGAGGGGGATGAGAGAGAGAGAGAACGAGATGCTGGATTCTGCCCATCATTCATTCATGCCTCATAGTCTGTCATCCCCTCTCTGTGTCATTGTAAATAAGAATTAGTTCTTAACTGACTTGCCTAGTTAAATAAAGGCATGGGTGTGGTTGGCTTTACTTGGGCTGTACTGTAGCCACTCTGAAAGGAATACTGTCTAGTAGCCCGTTATTTCTGCAAGCTAAACCAATGAATGTGGCTTAGCTTACAGCTCCTTCTTCAGCTAATGTGGCTAACTAAGCACCAAGCAAACCACTGATCCTCTGTGTGTAGCAGTGACTGGCTGTAGCTGTAGCAGGCAACTTGATGCTGGGGGTGGACTGAGGACGTAATGAGGCTGACCCTATGACACCAGCTGGGTGATTGAGACAGATCAGAGAGGGGATAAGAGATGGGATTCCTGCAGCCTGCAGCAGCCATTTGGATGGGAGGAGGGAAGAGGAAATAAGGGAATGGTGAGGGAAAAGGGGGGGAGGTGAGCATCTGGCAGGGGGAAGAAAGAGGAGTGAGATGGTAGGAAAGAGGGCAGAGGTGGAAGGAGAAGACAGAGGGAAACTGATTTTGTGGAGGAGGATATGCTAAGAGGTCTCTCTCTGAGTCAGTGAGAATAAAAGTGTGAAAGGGTCGCCGGAAAGATGATTGATTTGGCAAGAGCTATGGAGGCAAGCGCTATGTGTTTGGTTCTATCACATTCTCTAGGAGGGAGGATATTATCACTTCCCCGTTAAAGGGGAAGTTGCTGAATGCTGAGGCACTGATTCTCTAAGGATTAAGTGGGATGGTCCGGGTGGTGGATTGTTACCACAGAAACGTCGCACCCCAGGCTGCTGCTGCAGACAGCTGTGTCTTCCACTTTGCATTTGGTTACAGGCCAAATTAAACTTTGTCATTAGTTGGTGCGTTTTGGCCAACCCATGGGAGAGAACTCATTTATTTCTGAGTAGAGTAGTAGGTAGGGGATTGGAAGATTACTACATTACTACAACAGCCCACTGGTCCGCTGATAACAGCACCACTGGCCAAGATTACTCACCAGTCCAGATGTTCCACCAGCAGGATACAGGCGTAGCAGAATTACATTGGACTGGGAAGTTACATGTTAGTGGACTGTGGCCATACCAGGCTATGTGTCTGTGTGTATGTGTGTCTGTGAGAATGAAAGTAATCCCGATTACAGTAGACAGTATAGTTTCTCATGTACACTATGTTCCTTATTTATCATTCATAGTGACATGTAGGCTATTGCTTGTTACGGTGAAAATGTGCTAACGTCAAGCAGATTTAGTTGTCTTTTCAAGGCCAACCGCCAGGCAAGAATAATGGTTTAATCCCAAATGACACCTTATTCCCTATATAGTGCACTACTTGACCAGGGCCCATAGGTTTCTGGTCAAAAGTAGTGCACTATGTAGGAAATAGGGGGCCATTTTGTATGCAGACAATGTCTGAAAAGAGCAGCTCTATCAACAGCATTTAAATGGAAATGATTCGGAGAGAGAAGAGGACAGGTAGGCAGATGGTCATGACATCCAATCAGAATATGGTTATTCAAATCACTTATTCATATGGAAATATGTCTATTTACAACAGTGTTTGGAGAATGTCCGACCTGACGTTTCTGTCTGTTGAGTCAAATGCCTCCATGGGCATTGATTGGACACTGTCTCTGTCAGTGGTACTTATTGTGGAAAGAGGTATTAAGTCATGGGTCCTCCAGCATTATATAACATTATCATGCAAGTCACGACTTATGTTGTACTACTGGTAGCAGTATGTTTTCCCCATCCAGCTACTCTCCAAATCCTTCTCCGACACTCTGAATAGAGAGAATTTAAGAGGCAACCATACTAGCCTGGCGTGATCTCCAAGTGTATTACATATTTTTTGGCTGAATGTTCAAGAATCAGGACAGACTGATTTTTTTCCCCCTGATGTATCTTGTTCTCTTTATGGCCACTGCCAGAGTTCTAAGAGTGTAAAGTTCAATCTCAACAGTATTTCCTCGGTTCCTCACGATCTCGATCTCCTCCCCAATGCTCTTCTCTCCCTTGGACATCTTGAGAAGGAGGCAGTGAATGGAGGAGAGACATTTTGAGATCTGCCTGGTTCTATAAGCGCTCTGTCTTTCCTGTGTATGTAGGAGTGGAGAGTAACTCAGTGAAAACTGGGTAGTTTGTAATTGACCAATTACTCACCTATTAATCGTTATGAGTCTGGGGGGGGGGGCGACGTCAGACTTCCTGTGACGCTTGTGGGGGTCGTAGAACACCATCGTGTTCGTTAGAGTCTCATCTTTCCATAGAGTGATCATATTAGCTTCTAGGCCCAACCGTTCGAACACTACAGACGTTTTCATGAGACAACTGATTTTCGGGATGTCTCATGGTCTGACAAACACAGCTGTAGCTCAGCTACCTTCCAACACATACGGAAGGCCGCCATTATCGAATGCGGTAGATTGAGATGCAGCCCATGCAAAAAAAAAACATTTATCTTATGCCAATTCGATTTTCACTGGGGCGCGGACATTGACTCTAAGGGGTTAAATCTTCTCAAATCAAATAAAAGTTTATTGGTCGCGTACACAGATTTGCTGATGTTATCGCAGGTGCTGCGAAATCTTGTTTTTCTAGCTCTAACAGTTTGTTAATACCTAGCAAGAAGGAAAAAAACAATACACACACACACAACCCCAACCCCCCCAAAAAATGTTTTATATAGGATGAGCCATGACTAGAACACAGTATATACATATAAAGTGGGTAAAGCAGTATGTAAACATTTATTGAAGTGACCAGTGGTCAATGACTCAATGTACATAGTGCAGCAGTCTCTATGGTGCAGGGTAGAGTAGCAGGTGGTAGCCGGCTAGAACAGTGAGTAAGGTTCAGGGTAGGGTACTGGGTGGAGGCCCGGCTAGTGGGGACTGTTTAACAGTCTGATGGCCTGGAGATAGAAGCTGTTTATCAGTCTCTTCGTCCCAGCTTTAATGCTACGGTACTGTCTTCTAGATGGTAGCGGGGTGAACAGACCGTGGCTCAGGTGGCTGAGGTCCTTGATTATCTTCTTGGCCTTCCTGTGACATTGGGTGCTGTAGATGTCCTGGAGGGCAGGCAGTGTGCCCCAAGTGGGCAGACCGCACCACCCTCTGGAGAGCCTTGCGTTTCCGGAAGGTGCAATTGCCGTACCAGACGGTGATACAGCCCGACAGGATGCTCTCGGTGGTGCATCTGTAGAAGTTTGTGAGGGGCCAAGACAAATTTCTTCTGCCTCCTGCAGTTGAAGAGGCGCTGTTGCTCCTTCTTTACCACACTGTCTGTGTGAAGGAACCATTTCAGGTTGTCAGTGACGTGCACACTAAGGAACTTAACTTTTCACCCTCTCCACTTTGGCCCTGTCAATGTGGATAGGGGCGTGCTCTCTCTGCTGTCTCCTGTAGTCCACGATGTAGCTCCTTTGTTTTATTATTTTCCTGGCACCATTCTGACAGGGCTCTCACCCCTGTGTTGAGGTTCAGCGTGGCGTATGGGGTTGTTGCCTACCTTCACCACCTGGGGTCAGCCTGTCAGGAAGTGTAAGACCCAGTTGCACAGGAAGGGGTTCAGACCCAGGGCCCTGAGCTTAGTGATGAGCTTGGAGGACACTATGGTGTTGAAGGCTGAGATGTAGTCAACGAACAGCATTCTTACATCGGTATTCCTCTTGTTCAGGTGGGATAGGGCAGTGTGCAGAGCAGGAGCGATTGCGTCATCCGTGGATCTGTTTGGGCGATATGCGAATTGTAGTGGGTCTAGGTTGTTGGGTAAGATGGAGGCGATATGGTCCTTAACTAGCCTCTCAAAGCACTTCACGATGACAGAAGTGAGTGCTACAGGACGATAGTCATTTAGTCAAGTTTGTTTTCTTGGGTACAGGAACAATAGTGAACATCTTGAAGCAAGTGGGGACAACAGACTGGGATAGGGAGAGATTAAATATGTCCATAAACACTCCAGCCAGCTGGTCTGCACATACTCTGAGGACGCTTCTTGGGATACCGCCTGGTCCAGCAGCCTTGCGAGGGGTAACACACTTAAATGACTTACGTTGGCAACAGAGAACGAGAGCACACAGTCCTCGTGAGCATCGGCGGCATGACTTTGATTTCCTCGAGGCGGACGAAGAAGGTGTTTAGCGATGCTACAGACACCCACACACAGGCACACACTCACAAACAGACACATCTCCATTTAACACACGGGTACGAATGACCTCAACTAACCTGAATCCCTGCACATGGACTCGGTACCGGTACCCCCTGTATATAGCCTTGTTATTGTTATTTTATTGTGTTACTTTTTATTTCGTGAATATTTTCTTAACTCTAATTCTTGAACTGCATTGTTGGTTAAGGGCTTAGTAAGCATTCCACGGTAAGGTCTACCTGTTGTATTCAGTGCGAGAGAGAACAGCAGCCAGGCCCATTATAGTTCACCACATAGCCAGGGGAGCACAATCTAACACATCACCACCCTATAAACTAGAGCTGGTTAATGTCGTTCCTGGAGGGCCGAAACATGTCAGGTCACTTTACCCTTATCTATACATATCTACCTCAATTACCTCATACCCAATGTTGCTCAAAGTTGCGCGCAATAGCCCGAAACTGCCTTCCAGCTCCCCAGAACTGCTGTGCAGAGTGCAGAAGAAATATCAGCCCGTGGAGAGAAGCACGAGATTGACCTTCACTCAACTCTCTAGAGTTTTCCCTGTTTGTTAACACCATCAACATTTCCGTTTAACGTGGCAATTGTGATCGAATTGTGATGACCCACTTTCAATTCAACATACCGAAACAAAACAAACTATGCAAGAGATGTTGTTGTAGGCAGAACGCATCGGAGTAGCATTCTATTGTGCACGACACAGACTGGTGCAGCAATCAGAGCTGCACTAAGCCTATATGCAAATAGACCATTGGCATATATGGATCTGTGCCATTTACTTTGAACTGGACTGTGTTTACAGCTGTGGTCGTGAGTAGATGAGCTTCTTTTGAGATCAAAGCAAGCGCTGCATGTAGCCACGTGTGCACATTTTTTTCATCTCCTTTGCTAGTTAGTGAGTTATTAGCCCAGTTATAGATCATTTGTAGTCAGCAATAGGGGACTGATTGCTTCCTACAAGAGCACAACATGTGTAAATCCTTAGACATCTTTGAAAAGCAAGTCAGGTGAAGAGCTTTTTTTTTGTCTTAAAGGGGCAGTGTTGTATTTCGAGACAAGCTTGAATAAGCTACAGTGAGGGAAAAAAGTATTTGATCCCCTGCTGATTTTGTGTTTGCCCACTGACAAAGAAATGATCAGTCTATACTTTAATACTATAATGGTAGGTTTATTTGAACAGTGAGAGACAGAATAGCAACAACAAAAATCCAGAAAAACGCATGTCAAAAATGTTATAAATTGATTTGCATTTTAATGAGGGAAATAAGTATTTGACCCCTCTGCAAAACATGACTTAGTACTTGGTGGCAAAACCCTTGTTGGCAATCACAGAGGTCAGACGTTTCTTGTAGTTGGCCACCAGGTTTGCACACATCTCAGGAGGGATTTTGTCCCACTCCTCTTTGCAGATCTTCTCCAAGTCATTAAGGTTTTGAGGCTGACGTTTGACAACTCGAACCTTCAGCTCCCTCCACAGATTTTCTATGGGATTAAGGTCTGGAGACTGGCTAGGCCACTCCAGGATCTTAATGTGCTTCTTCTTGAGCCACTCCTTTGTTGCCTTGGCCGTGTGTTTTGGGTCATTGTCATGCTGGAATACCCATCCTCGACCCATTTTCTATGCCCTGGCTGAGGGAAGGAGGTTCTCACCCGAGATTTGACGGTACATGGCCCCGTCCATCGTCCCTTTGATGCGGTGAAGTTGTCCTGTCCCCTTAGCAGAAAAACACCCCCAAAGCATAATGTTTCCATCTCCATGTTTGACGGTGGGGGTGGTGTTCTTGGGGTCATAAGCAGTATTCCTCCTCCAAACACGGCGAGTTGAGTTGATGCCAAAGAGCTCCATTTTGGTCTCATCTGACCACAACACTTTCACCCAGTTGTCCTCTGAATCATTCAGATGTTTATTGGCAAACTTCATTGGCAAACCCCCCAAAAAAATATGAAAAGCCGATAAATAATATTGCCACAGCCAATTGTCCAGGAGAAAACAAAAATCCCATTGCAAAATAATGCTTTTTAGCCTAGTCATTGGTGGAAATACCAGTCGATGTAAATACATTTGACTGATCATGCTTATCGGTCTGTGGATTAATTTGCATAGGCCTAATTTAGTGGAATTAAATTGCCGCGTCTGTATTTTCGTTAGTCGTTGTGTATCTTGTTCATCACATGCACACAGCATACAGACACAGAGTCTAGTTTCAGCTGAAAATCTGTCAGACAGCGTGAGAGCTGTTACTACAGCTCCTCAAACAGATTGTGTGTTGCTGCTGGGGTGAAACGTGCTTTTATGAGCCCAATCATTGTGCAACAATTCTAAATGCAAAAACAGTTCTGCTGGCTAGCATTTAAAAAGAGCTAATATTTTTTATTTCTCAACTGGTAGCCTAATTGAAGTGCGCTTTCCATTTGCCATTCAATTCCATCTATAGGCAGTGTTGCCAGGTCTACCTAAAAATGTATAGCCCAATGACCTCTGAAAAGCCGCCCACAAGGCCTGAAAACTAGCCCAAAAATGTTGCCACATTTATCCATAAAACCCTTTTTCCATAACGTTATCGCGTGAATTAAGAAAGCATATCTACATCATTTTTAACGAAGTAGGCTAAAAACCAAAATTCAGAGAAAAGTTAAATTGCCCTTATTAAACTCTCCACATACTTTTCCATCAATGGATGTCGATTTAACTTGTTTTGACTGCTATGATTAAACAATAATGCCCTAGGAGGTGTGGTATATGGCTAATATGCCACGGCTGGGGGCTGTTCTTTGGACATAACCCTTAACCGTGGTATATTGGCCATATAGCACAAACCCCTGAGGATATCACAGCTCAGGCTAAGACCCAGATGCAGACACAGGAGGCGGATAGTACGAGTGTCAGTCAAGGCAGGCAAAGGGTCGTTATCCAAATCAGAGTCAAGCAGGTACAAGAAGGCGGGCAGGATCAGGGTCAGTACATACAGAAAGGTCAGAACTGGGAAGACTAAGCAAAAACAAAAACTAGAGCACGGGAAACACAGGAACACGCTGGTAGGACTTGACGGGACAAGACGAACTGGTAACAGACAAACAGAAAACGCAGGTGTAAATACACAGTGGAGATGGGAGACAACTGGTGGGGGGGTGGAGACAACCACAAAGACAGGTGAAACAGATCAGGGTGTGACAGAGGAGCCTTATTACTATTATAAACTGGTTAACAATGTAATTAGAATAGTCAAAAGTATTTTTTGGTCATTCCATGGTACACAGTCTGATATAACATCCGCATTCAGGCCTCAAACCACCCAGTTTATGATTGTAAATAAATCCCAATTTCACATGTGCATAACTGTAGATAAATCAGAGAATCTCAATCTCCGTGCAAGAAACACTTGGACGAACTTAAAAAAACGAGTTAGGCTATTTTCTGGCAATTGTGCTGTTATTATGTGCCAGATGTTAAGACTACAAATCGTTATAAATGGCCTGTTTGCGAGATTGACTTGTTATTTCAATAGGCATAGGCTACTGACTAAAATCTGGGTTTGTAATTGCAATTCAACTTTGCCATGGTTTGCTGAGCTAGATGCAGGTAGCCTATAGCCCCTGATAGGCCAACATCTAATTTCAGGGATAAGTCCGTAATAAACCTGACATTAAATGTGGAGAATGATACATTCGAGATAGAGCTGTGACCATGATCACGATTGATAACTTCTAATTTAATGAACTAAACATGGCCGTTAACAATTGCATAATAACACAAGGATACAAAAAAATAACTGAGCTACAGTCTATTTATTAAATCAGTTTGCCAGCTCCAGGTAGGCTACACAAGTGGCACAAATTGATTTGCAATGACTCTCGTGATATCACCATTTCAACATCTTTATTGTACTGTATCAAATGGTAGGCTACAGTAGCCTACAATGGCATAGAAATTAATAGCCTACCTGATGGCCAACAGACGCAAATCTAGCTTATCATTCTCCACATAAAAAAATCTTATTTTTTTTCTTGTACTTTTACCCCCTTTTCTCCCCAATTGGTAGTTACAGTCTTGCTGCAACTCCCCTATGGACTCGGGAGTGGCAAAGTGCAAGAGGCGTGCGTAATCCAAAACACGACCCTGCTAAGCTGCACTACTTCTTGAATCACAGCTTGCTTTAACCTGGAAGCCAGCCGCACCAATGTGTCGGAGGGAACAACTTTCAGCTGGCGACGGAAGTCAGCTTGCAGGCGCCCGGCACGCCACGAGGAGACGCTAGAGCGCTGTGCCAATTGTGCACCGCCTCATGGGTCTCCTTGTCACGGCCGGCTGTGACACAGCCTGGGATCAAATCCGGAGCTGTAGTGACACCTCAAGCACTGCGATGCAGTCGCCACCTGGACAAAAGGAACACCTATGTGAGAATGCTTTTCATTGACTACAGCTCAGCGTTCACCACCATAGTTGCCATGAAGCTCATCACTAAGCTAAGGACCCTGGGACTAAACACCTGGAATGAAAACCAGGTCTGTAATGGAACAAGACAAAACCAATGGAATATGAGAAATGGAGCAGCGATGGCCGAACGCCGCCCGAACAAGGAGAGGAGCCGACTTCGGTGGAAATCGTGACATAGCCACCCTTTGCCTTTGACAGCTTTGCACATTCTTGGCATTCTCTCAACCAGCTTCACTTGGAATGCCTTTCCAACAGTCTTGAAGGAGTTCCCACATATGCTGAGCACTTGTTGGCTGCTTTTTCCTCACTCTGCGGTCCAACTCATCCCAAACCATCTCAATTGGTTTTAGGTCGGGTGATTGTGGAGGCCAGGTCATCTGATGCAGCACTCCATCACTCTCCTTCTTGACCAAATAGCCCTTCACAGCCTGGAGGTGTGTTGGGTCATTGTCCTGTTGAAAAACAAACGTGACCAACCACCTTGATTTGGCCTTAAGTAGCAACATTTGAAATTGTGTTTTTTACATTGGATAAAAGCAGAGACACAGAGCTACAAAATGGTATATCATACACTGCATTTTTTAGGAACAACGGGAAAGTAATTCTTACACAGACACACTTGTCTAAATTGATGGGTCATGTGAAAGAAATGCTATAACCCAGAGTCACAATCTTGCTAAATGGATGGGTCTCTAATGAAGGTGTAAACGATACAGCCAAATGGTTACTTGCTTAGTAGCAATATCAGAAATAGATAGTGTCAATATAAATAAAATAATATACAGTATGTACAAGAACAATATCAATAATGATATCAGTGATATATGAGTTAGTTATATGCATACAATCAGGGGTAAAGTGGCTGAGCAGCAGGATAATAAAATAATAGCAGCAGCAATGTATGGCGTGTGTGTTAGGAGAGAGTCATTTGAATAGAGGGACTGCAGATAGTGCTGATGACTGTTAACTCGCCCCCAGTGATGAACTGGTCCGTCCAAACCACGCATGAACAAGGGAATCTATATTCGGAGAGCCTGATTCTGTCCTGCCCTTGACTTTGGTGCAGGGCATGTGATGTCCGTAGTCTCTTCATCGCTAAACTCCCTGATCTTCACAAAATGATACGTTTGTCTAGCTGTGTCCAGTCCAGGTGGTGGGAGGAAGGATGTCAGCGTTGCGCAGCAGCTGAAACCTAGTCCCGACTGATTACGAACGCTCCTTGGCGACAACAACACAGGCTCCAGAGCATCAAAGCTGTGAAACGAAGAAAAATAAATACAAATTTAGAAAACATTACAACCTTGCACAACATCAATTCAGCTCCCATGTTTAGATGAGAAGAATAACCTCATACAATGCAATGAAAATTATATTCACCTGAAGTGCTGGTACTGCTATATCTGTGGCAGAGGCCTGAAGTACGGAGTCAGGTGTTGTCAGCCATAGCTTTCCACCAGCACCGTACCATCCTCCAGTCCAACCAGCTGTGGGATGTTGACCCCTGTCATGGTGCTGTCCTTCACAACACCAGCAATCTCAGACAAAGTGCCAATCATGTTGGAGGACAATTAAATAATCAAAATGTGTTGTTTATGCTTTACATACCAAGTGTTGTCATCGATTCCTTGTAGAGACACCACACTGCTGCTTTTGTCACATGTGATGGCAGCAGCTTTCCACCAAAGTGTTTGTGTCCTGGGTGACGTCCTGGTAATACTATTGCATTATCCTCTGCTTAGTTGTTGATGAAGTTCACAACTCGCTGCAAGTCCTCATGCTTCGGTTGTAACCTGTGCTTGCTTGGGCCATCTCTTTTTTTGATGGGAGGCATTAGACCATTCTCCTTGTGTGACTGGTGTAGTAGAGTCAGGCGTGTTCTACTGATGCTGAAAGACAAATTACAGATACAAAAATTTTAGCATTAATATACAATAGATATCCGTAATCACCGTCAGACACACCTGGCTATGTTGATGGGTCGTCAGCTAGCTAGCTAACAGTAAGCTTTAACTTGGGGTATTTTGTTTAGACATGTAGCTAGCTAAACAATGAACCACAATCCCAATCCATAGAGTACAAGCAATACAAACCGATTGTCATAGCTTGCTAAAGTTAACCAAACAGGTTCAACGTTAGCTAGTTAGCTAGCTAACATTAGGCTATAACTAGCAATGCGAAATGGCATTCTGAGATATCACCACACACAGATCATACACGTAATGTTAGCTAGCAAGCCAGCCATCTAACATCAGTTAGCTAGCTAACAGTAAGCTTTAACTTAGGGTATTTTGTTTAGACATGTAGCTAGCTAGCTAGCTAAAAAGTGAACAACAATCCCAATCCATAGAGTACTAGCAATACAAACCAATTGTCATAGCTAGCTAAAGTTAACCAAATAGGTTAAATGTTAGCAAGTTAGCTAGCTAACATTAGACTATAACTAGCGATGTGAAATGGAATTCTGAGAACATTACTACACACAGATCATAAATGTAATGTTAGCTAGTGAGCCAGCCATCTAACGTCAGTAAGATGTAAGCTTTAACTGGCATTGAAAACAAAATTAAAAATGTATAATGTTTCAAACTCTATCTAGACTCTTACCCATATACATGGACGAACGCTTCACGGATGACTCCAACCCCTTTCATTAAATTAGACGTCCTGTGTCGTTTCCGTTTTGTTTAATTACGCTTTTTGCCAACGTTTACTGACCCCAGCCATATTCTATGGGTGTTGAGCGTTTGTAAATTCATCAGTTATTCTGCGCTCTGGCACACTCAGACAAGAGTGCTCTGAAACAGTTGTTGCAGTGACATTATACTGAAATGGATACTTGCATAGTGGAGTCTTTTTTTATAAAGTTTTACTACACAATACATGTAATAAAAAGCCGCGTTAGACACCCGCGACCAATACATTTTCAGCAGGAAAACTGTGAACATGGCAACCCTGTCTATAGGCAACAGGAGGCAGGTTTCATCGTGTCACAAACCACTTTAAAATGAGCTGGAGGCAGTATGCATTTTGAAAACTTATACTTAATTGTTTGAAACCTGAACGTTTTACTTCATATTATGAGGCACGTCGTACCTTGCTTCAAAGTACCCTATAACCAAAATCCGACCATATCATTGAGCCAATTATTTTATAAAGACTTCCACATTGCATCCAGTTGCCTCTTTCTCTCATGTTCTATTGGTTTTCAAATCAACTTTTTTTCATTCATCCGGTAGCCAAAGACAAAATCCTGGTCATATTAGCAGCCCGTGCTAGTTGTTTTATCTTTCTATTTCCCCTCTTTAAAATGTTGAATGGATACTTTCATCTCTGTCACATGAAACCGCTCACATGTGCAGAGCGTTATTGACAACCTAATTGCATTATGGAACAAAAATGTGCACGTAGCCTACTGCCTTGTGCACATTGCTGCCCTGATAATGTGAAGAAATAATCGTTTATCAACATTTTAAGCGATTTTAAAAAAAATGAATAATAGCCTAGGCCTGCTGGTTGTGTGAATTTGGGGTCTATCATCATCCCAAAAACGAACCTGTGCAGGACTCTAACACACACACACACTACGTCCATTGTGAGAGTGAGTGCAAGCTCTGTGGTACAGTAACAGTAATCTACTGGGGCTTTGGCTGAGGTCAATAGATTCCTGGGTGATAAGTCTCCGTCTCTGAATGTAGACTACAGCAAGGGACCATGCACATATGGAGTACACATCACATCACACACACACACAGATGTGTGTTCCTACAGTGTGTAATCCTAGAGAGCCCATCTGGTATGAAAGTGGAATTCATCTCTGAGTCCCGTATTGTTCTCCCCTTAAGAGTGTGTGTGTCGAATCAAATAAAAGTTTATTGGTCGCGAACACTAAGCAGGTGTTGTAGCGCGTGCAGCAAAATGCTTATGTTACTAGCTCCTAACAATGCAGTATAATGCCAAACAATGTCATTCTTTCTTTCAATAATGACTATATAATTATGCCAATCATCAATTTTTATCGGCAGTAAAAAACTGCTAGCCATTAGCTGCTAACAGATGAGAATTGCTAGCTAACTGGCAAGCACAGAAACAGTCAACAACTCTGTGATGACAGACCCCTAGAAATCGTCTGTTCGCTCTCTAGTGGCAGAAGTAAGAACTGCCAAAAATGCACAGTCAAAGAGGAGAATAATTATTCTGTCAAGGAATTATTTATTTTTTTAATTAATAGAGGCATACTAAGACAAACAAAATGTGACAGTGTGTAAATGATAACACATTAGTGCAGGAAATGAAGAAAATGGTTAAAATGCTGGAAGTGAATGCTGGAATTAAAACATTAACTATGAGCAAAAGCTGTTTGCATTAAGGAAATAGACACCTGGCTCAAATAGAAGCCTGTCTTTAATAAGCGCTTGTTGTATTCAGTGATTTAAGCAAATAAATGCCTGGGCTATAATTTAAGTTTGACGGTACACTCCAAAAAATGCTGGGTTAAAAACAATCCAATTTGGGTAAATATTGGACAGAACACACATTGGGTTATTTTAACCCAGCCAGTTGAGTCAAACAACCCTTTGTTTTATTTAAGTTGTGTTGTTGATGCTGGGTTATTGAACTATTATCCCCTGGGTAAGATCAGAAGACTGGAGGCATGGCTTACTAGGGGCGTGGCTTTCAAGTAGTTATTTTTGGCCACCTGTGAGAGTAATTGTAATTCCGGTTAATCTGTTCTGTTGTTTTATCAACATATGTTAAGGTTGAGCACTGAATAAGGCTTATACAAGAGTATGAGTGCCTTATGTGCCGATGCATATCCCAATAGAGTGGTGAGGAAGAGTTCCTTGTCTGGAAACAACTTCACCATTCATTTTCTGTATTCAGGGTTAACTCAAACATTGTTTAAAGCTTTGTTTCGCTGACAGTCACAGCTGATTTTAGGATTCTATAGCGATTCGCTCTCTTTAAATATAAGTAATCTGATTTATTCGTTACAGTCTCTGAATTGTTTAATCTAACTTTTTGCCACCAGCTCCTGATATATATCAAGGCATAAAAACTACAATCTGTTTCCTGAATTAGCCTAGTGTGCATGCGCCCAGCTGGGTGCGCATGCGCACTAGGCCGAGCTCGTTTTCCCCGGTTTTCCCTGGCTAAACTCGCTGGTTAGCTGAACTATGCTAGTTTTCGCTGATGTTTATAATTTGACAAGGTTCTCTTTTACGTTTTACTTTGTAAAAAGAAGCTGTTACAGGACCATTTTATTTACTGTAACTCTATTACTAATCAAATGTATTGTAAGGGAAACTAAAACATGCTATGTGTTGCACTAGGCCTTTAGAATAATGCAGAACATATCCTTGACTCTATCCAAGTTGATGAGCTGGAAACAAACGATGCCAGTCAGTTTGCACAGCTGGCCCATCGAATCTACACCTAAACTATACCGAAACTAATTTCACTCATAATAACAGACAAGATTAAATTGACAATAATCCGTGACAATATTAGGCCTATCAGTTGTCAAATTGTACATGAAGAGATGGGCGCATCTTGTATTTGACAGCTGCAGGGAAAGGAGCATCACTTTATCAAATCCTCCTTCAGAGTCATGTAGGCAAAACATTTTGATTTCTACATAATATCAGAAAGAGCATATTCTACAGTTTCTATGATCATTTCCTTTGTCGAATAACTCTCAGAATTCAAGAGGTGCAGCTCTATTTTCCAAATGTAGCATTTTCCAAGAATTTCCGTGCTGTTCATGCATTCAGCACATGACCACTCGCGCGTCAGTATTGCTGTGGCTACTCAGCAAATACTAGTAACATCATAACATTAAAATGTAAAATGTACTATTCTGTCATTAATGATAATGGTGCATGTGACTTAAATGAACCGAATGATGAGGAGGGTGATTTAATTTGAATGATCTGAATGATGAGGGTGAAGAGAATGATTGAATTTAGAACAAAAGTTTAATGATGATGAAGAATTTTGGGTGTTGTGGGCGGTCTAATTATTTTATTATGAAAGGCTGAAAATGGTATATCATTTCCCCTCGGAGAGTCAGATTAGACACTGAGTGTAACATAGAAGGTGTGTAGTTCACAATAGCACGCCGAACCAAACGAGTGGACGCACTGACTGCATTGCAAAATAATGAGTTGGAGTCGGATGGAGGAACGGATATTGAGCTTGAAATCGACGTTGCTGATGAAGAGTCTTCATCTGATTCTGATTCTGATGTTGACATTGAGCCTCCGCCTCCGATGCCTGAGCCTCACCGCAGAAAAACCAGAACAGAGCCAACTTAGACTGTGATCCCAACTGCCACCATGAGACAGGAGTCTGGGAGGGATGGCACGGTTTGGGTAGAAAAGAGTGACAAGTTTATGTGGCATGCAGATGTAGTTGCACATCAGAGATTGTACTGTTGCTCATGCGCACAGAAAGAGGAAACAGTACGTAGGACATGTCTATGGATGAGCTCAAAGCATTTATTGCACTCTTGTATGTCCGTGGGGCATTTCGGACTGATAAGTATGGGGTGGACTTGCCACGCAACCACTTCAAAGAGATTATGCGACACCTGCGGCAGGTGCACCCAAAACAAGGCACATGAAAACTGTGTGCTGTGCAACTGATTTGTTTGTGGGGCTTGCCTACTGTGCTAAAAAGAAGATGAGATTGATTCATGTGTAAAGGCACGTATATAAGGGCACAACACAGTGTCCGATACAGTCAACAAATTACTGTTTTATATCTTGTCTTGAAAATATTAACACACATATTTATTTATAAAATTCAACTTTTACAATTGTTGCACTGGTGCTTTTGTTTAAGAATATAGCAAATAATTTCACCTGTGCACCTGGCTGGTTATATTATTATTATTATCTTTTTTGTTTCTATTTTGTCAAATGAAGCTGTATTAATTACTATAACTCTTACTAATCAACGCTACAAATAAAGTTGATCAAATGGACTACACTATAATGTTTTTATTATAAGTGAAAGAAAAATATGCTATATAGGCCTACGTTTTTTCTAGGACTTTGTAGAATTATACAAAACATATCCTTAACTCTATCTAAACAAATGACTATTGTTGTTATTTTAATTTATTTATATATTTCCACAAATATTTCTTCATGCAATTAATTCTTTACAATAGTTTATGCACTATTTATCAGGTGTTGGTGCATATGTTATGCGCACTTTGCGGGTTGATATGCATATGATGCATATGCTGAAGGGGACGCCCGGGCAATGTTCTTTAGCTGGTACTTATAGGCTGAAAGGCCAGGCAGTTTTAGTGTTAACGTGGCTCCAAGTTCAGTTTTGAGATCCACCTGCGAGCCAGGCCTAATCGCCCAACATCAGTGCCCGACCTCACTAATGCTCTTGTGTCTGAATGGAAGCAGTGGTTATATTGGATGAGTCATGACTAGAGTACAGTATGTGAACATTAGATAACCGGGTGGTAGCCGGCTATTGACAGTGTATATTTCCTAATTCCATTTTTTTGATTTTTAGACTTTTTTGTATTGTTTGATATTAATGCACTGTTGGTGCTAGGAACACCAGCATTTCGCTACACCCGCAATAACATTTGCTAAATATGTGTATGCAACCAATAAAATTGGATTTGATTTGACACACACACACACACACACACACACAGAAACACACACACATGAGTAAGACCAATAATAGGACTGCACAGTGTTTCATATGGTGCCTAATATAACCATCACACACTGCATCTGGAGCGACTGACAGAGATCTAACACAACACAGAGCACACATCACAAAGATCTTCAGCCTTTGAAGCCTCGCGTGGAAGAGTACACAAGCACACTGTTACGTTCCCCAATAAGAAACCAAAAACCGTTGCTCGACAGGAAAAGGGAAGAATTGAGCTACTGACAAACAAAACGAAACAGGTGGGGGTTTTAAAATGGGTTCTGAAACACATCCATGGGGTCCTACTTAGCGCTGGACAAGTAACTTCAGTTGGGTCTTAAAAGATCCCCACAATGGACACCCACTGGATTAAAATAAAAACACACCAATTTAGGATACCCACGTGAAAAAATCTACTATGTTATAAATACTATAGTATTCGATGTTGTGTTTTTGCGGACTTTTCTGTAGTACTCACCGTGGTGTCTTTGCGTACTTTAGTAGTATTTATTACTGTAGTATACTGATATATTTACAGTTAACTATAGTAGTAAAATTACTAGTATATACTATAGTAATTAATGTAGTGTTTTTGCAGATTGTAGTATATTGTAGTATTTACTGTAGTGTTTCTATTTTATTGTCTTTCACATAAAGTGGAGGCTTTCACCTTCAGGAAATCTACTAGAGAAATACTAAAATAGCATGTTTCCTTAACCTGTAGGCAGGATTGGGCTCTGAACAGATAATTCAGAGCTTCTGCTCTTTTCTATAACCTGTAGGTAACACAACATGGGTGGCACAAATTGTGATCTGGGGGAATGGGAAAGGCCAGGGTATATGCAAATTAAATACTGTAGTATTTACTAAAGTGAAAAAGTGTAGTGATTTTGTGGACTGTAGTGTTTTTGCTAACATTACTGTAGTATTTACTAGTGTTTTCTTTGCAAATAATACTGTTGTATTTACTATAGGATACTACAACATTCTATAGTAATGTAACGCCCTGGCCATAGAGAGGGTTTTTTTGTTCTTTATTTTGGTTAGGCCAGGGTGTTACATTGGGTGGGCGTTCTATGTTCCTTTTTCTATGTTTTTGTATTTCTTTGTTTTGGGCCGTGTGTGGCTCCCAATCAGGCACAGCTGAAGTTCGTTGTTGCTGATTGGGAGTCACACATAAGGAGCATGTTTTTCCTTTGGGTTTTGTGGGTAATTGTTTTCTGTTTAGTGTAGTTCCTGACAGAACTGTTGGCTGTCGTTTCTTTTCGTGTTTTGTTATTAGTGTTCAATTCGGTCTATTAAAAGTCTCATGATGAACACATTCTCCGCTGCGCCTTGGTCTACTCTCTCTTCCGACAGCCGTTACAGAATTACCCACCACAAGAAGACCAAGCAGCGGAGTAAGGAGCAGAGCAAGGTTAAGAACCAGGAGAAGAGTTATACATTTAAGTCATTTAGCAGACGCTCTTATCCAGAGCGACTTACAAATTGGTGCATTCACCTTATGATATCCAGTGGAACAACCACTTTACAATAGTGCATCTAAATCTTTTAAGGGGGGGGGGGGGTTAGAAGGATTACTTTATCCTATCCCAGGTATTCCTTAAAGAGGTGGGGTTTCAGGTGTCTCCGGAAGGTGGTGATTGACTCCGCTGTCCTGGCGTCGTGAGGGAGCTTGTTCCACCATTGGGGTGCCAGAGCAGCGAACAGTTTTGACTGGGCTGAGCAGGAACTGTGCTTCCTCAGAGGTAGGGAGGCGAGCAGGCCAGAGGTGGATGAACGCAGTGCCCTTGTTTGGGTGTAGGGCCTGATCAGAGCCTGAAGGTACGGAGGTGCCGTTCCCCTCACAGCTCCGTAGGCAAGTACCATGGTCTTGTAGGGGATGCGAGCTTCAACTGGAAGCCAGTGGAGAGAGCGGAGGAGCGGGGTGACGTGAGAGAACTTGGGAAGGTTGAACACCAGACGGGCTGCGGCGTTCTGGATGAGTTGTAAGGGTTTAATGGCACAGGCAGGGAGCCCAGCCAACAGCGAGTTGCAGTAATCCAGACGGGAGATGACAAGTGCCTGGATTAGGACCTGCGCCGCTTCCTGTGTGAGGCAGGGTTGTACTCTGCGAATGTTGTAGAGCATGAACCTACAGGATCGGGTCACCGCCTTGATGTTAGTGGAGAACGACAGGGTGTTGTCCAGGATCACGCCAAGGTTCTTAGCACTCTGGGAGGAGGACACAAGGGAGTTGTCAACCGTGATGGCGAGATCATGGAACGGGCAGTCCTTCCCCGGGAGGAAGAGCAGCTCTGTCTTGCCGAGGTTCAGCTTGAGGTGGTGATCCGTCATCCACACTGATATGTCTGCCAGACATGCAGAGATGCGATTCGCCGCCTGGTTATCAGAAGGGGGAAAGGAGAAGATTAATTGTGTGTCGTCTGCATAGCAATGATAGGAGAGACCATGTGAGGATATGACAGAGCCAAGTGACTTGGTGTATAGTGAGAATAGGAGAGGGCCTAGAACAGAGCCCTGGGGGACACCAGTGGTGAGAGTGCGTGGTGCGGAGACAGATTCTCGCCACGCCACCTGGTAGGAGCGACCTGTCAGGTAGGACGCAATCCAAGCGTGGGCCGCGCCGGAGATGCCCAACTCGAAGAGGGTGGAGAGGAGGATCTGATGGTTCACAGTATCAAAGGCAGCAGATAGGTCTAGAAGGATGAGAGCAGAGGAGAGAGAGTGCAGAGAGCCTCCGTGACACAGAGAAGAGCAGTCTCAGTTGAATGCCCAGTCTTGAAACCTGACTAATTAGGATCAAGAAGGTCATTCTGAGAGAGATAGCAGGAGAGCTGGCCAAGGACGGCACATTCAAGAGTTTTGGAGAGAAAAGAAAGAAGGGATACTGGTCTGTAGTTGTTGACATCGGAGGGATCGAGTGTAGGTTTTTTCAGAAGGGGTGCAACTCTCGCTCTCTTGAAGACGGAAGGGACGTAGCCAGCAGTCAAGGATGAGTTGATGAGCGAGGTGAGGTAGGGGAGAAGGTCTCCGGAAATGGTCTGGAGAAGAGAGGAGGGGATAGGGTCAAGTGGGCAGGTTGTTGGGCGGCCGGCCGTCACAAGATGCGAGATTTAATCTGGAGAGAGAGGGGAGAAAGAGGTCAAAGCACAGGGTAGGGCAGTGTGAGCAGGACCAGCGGTGTCGTTTGACTTAGCAAACGAGGATCGGATGTCATCAGCCTTCTTTTCAAAATGGTTGACGAAGTCATCCGCAGAGAGGGAGGAGGGGGGGGGGGGGGGGGGGAGGATTCAGGAGGGAGGAGAAGGTAGCAAAGAGCTTCCTAGGGTTAGAGGCAGATGCTTGGAATTTAGAATGGTAAAAGGTGGCTTTAGCAGCAGAGACAGAAGAGGAAAATGTAGAGAGGAGGGAGTGATAGGATGCCAGGTCCGCAGGGAGGCGAGTTTTCCTCCATTTCCGCATGGCTGCCCGGAGCCCTGTTCTGTGAGCTCGCAGTGAGTCGTCTAGCCACGGAGCAGGAGGGGAGGACCGAGCCGGCCTGGAGGATAGGGGACAGAGAAAATCAAAGGATGCAGAAAGGGAGGAGAGGAGGGTTGAGGAGGCAGGATCAGGAGATAGGTTGGAGAAGGTTTGAGCAGAGGGAAGAGATGATAGGATGGAAGAGGAGAGAGTAGCGGGAGAGAGAGAGCGAAGGTTGGGACGGCGCAATACCATCCGAGTAGGGGCAGAGTGAGAAGTGTTGGATGAGAGCGAGAGGGAAAAGGATACAAGGTAGTGGTCGGAGACTTGGAGGGGAGTTGCAATGAGATTAGTGGAAGAACAGCATCTAGTAAAGATGAGGTCAAGCGTATTGCCTGCCTTGTGAGTAGGGGGGGAAGGTGAGAGGGTGAGGTCAAAAGAGGAGAGGAGTGGAAAGAAGGAGGCAGAGAGGAATGAGTCAAAGGTAGACGTGGGGAGGTTAAAGTCACCCAGAACTGTGAGAGGTGAGCCATCCTCAGGAAAGGAACTTATCAAGGCGTCAAGCTCATTGATGAACTCTCCAAGGGAACCTGGAGGGCGATAAATGATAAGGATGTTAAGCTTGAAAGGGCTGGTAACTGTGACAGCATGGAATTCAAATGAGGAGATAGACAGATGGGTCAGGGGAGAAAGAGAGAATGTCCACTTGGGAGAGATGAGGATTCCAGTGCCACCACCCCGCTGGCTCGATGCTCTAGGGGTATGCGAGAACACGTGGGCAGACGAGGAGAGAGCAGTAGGAGTAGCAGTGTTATCTGTGGTAATCCATGTTTCCGTCAGCGCCAGGAAGTCTAGGGACTGGAGGGTAGCATAGGCTGAGATGAACTCAGCCTTGTTGGCCGCAGACCGGCAGTTCCAGTGGCCGCCGGAGACCTGGAACTCCACGTGGGTCGTGCACGCTGGGACCACCAGGTTAGAGTGGCAGCGGCCACGCGGTGTGAAGCGTTTGTATGGCCTGTGCAGAGGGGAGAGAACAGGGATAGACAGACACATAGTTGACAAGCTACAGAAGAGGCTACGCTAATGCAAAGGAGATTGGAATGACAAGTGGACTACACGTCTCGAATGTTCAGAAAGTTAAGCTTACGTTGCGAAAATCTTATTGACTAAAATGACGAAAATGATACAGTACTGCTGGCTGGTGGAGTAGGCTAGCTAGCAGTGGCTGCGTTGTTGACTTTGTTTGAACGTGTAGCTGGCTAGGTAACCTCGATAGTTTCAGTACTACACCTTGTCATGATACAAAAGCAACTTTGTAGCTAGCCAACATAACACTAATCAAGACGTTCCTTTGTAATGTATTTAGTTTCTACAATGCTGCTCGTCGGTAATAGTTGGCTAGGTTTGGAAAAATGGCGTCGCGGGGGACGGAAATAGCTGGCTAGCTAACCTCGATAATTACTAAACTACACAATTATCAAGCTATGACAAAGACAACTATGTAGCTAGCTAGCTAACACTGCACTAGTCAAATCGTTCTGTTGTAATGTATTAGTATCTACAGCGCTGCTAGTCGGTAACGGTTGGCTAGCTAGCAAACCCACTAGCTAGCAGTGGGTTTGATGACTAGGTGTGTTGACTAAGTCTGGACAAGGCGTCGCGTCGCGGCTGGCTAGCTAACCTCGATAATTACTCTAAACTACACAATTTTCTTAGATACAAAGACAGCAAAGACAACTATGTAGCTAGCTAACTAACACTAACACTACACTAATCAAGTCGTTCCGTTGTAATGTAATAGTTTCTACAGTGCTGCTAGTCGGTAGAGGTTGGCTAGCTAGCAGTGTTGACTAGCTAGCTAGCAGTGTTGACTACGTTAGGAGGACGAAAAAATAGCTAGCCTCGATAATTACTCTAATTACTCTAAACTACACAATTATCTTTGATACAAAGACGGCTATGTAGCTAGCTAAGAAAAATTGCTCAGATCAAACAAACCAAACCGTTGTAATGTAATGAAGTGTAATATTACCTGTGGAGCGAGGCGAACTGCGACTGCTCGCTCCAGACCGGAAGTATCCTGATAAATCGTTATCTGGAGTCGTGGACTTGGGAGGAAATCCTGGATGGGAAAGGAGCATGGGCTCAAGCGGGGGATTATCGCCACCCGCAATGGGAAATAGAAAAGTCGAGAGCTGAGAGGCGCTGGTATGAGGAGAGGGAGCGCCCAAATTTATTTGGGGGGGCACACGGGGAGATTGGCGGAGTCAGGCGGTAGACCTGAGCCAACTCCCCGTGCTTACTGGAAGCAGCGTGGTACTGGTAAGGCACCGTGTTATGCTGTGGAGAGCACGGTGTCTCCAGTGCGCGTGCATAGCCCGGTGCGCTACATACCAGCCACCGCAAGTGCCATGCGAGGGCAGGCATCGAGCCAGGACGGGTTGTGCCAGCTCAGCGCGTCTGGTCTCCAGGGCGCCTTTTCGGGCCAGGGTATCCTGCACCGGCTCTGCGCACTGTGTCTCCAGGGCGCTGGGAGGGTCCAGTTCGCCCAATGCCTGTTCTCCGCCCGTGTCGGGCCAAAGTGGGCATTCAGCCTGGAGTATGGATAAAGAGCGTCAAGTCTAGAACTCCAGTGCTCCCCCACAGCCCGGTTTATCCTGTGCCTCCTCCTCGGACCAGGCCTCCAGTGGATCTCTCCAGCCTGGGCCGTCCTGTGCCACCTCCCAGGACTAGGCCTCCAGTGGGTCTCCCCATCCTGGTCCGTCCTGTGCCACCTCCCAGGACTAGGCCTCCAGTGGGTCTCCCCATCCTGGTTAAGCCTGTGCCTCCTCCTTGGACCAGGCCTCCAGTGGGTCTCCCCATCCTGGTCCGTCCTGTGCCGCCTCCCAGGACTAGGCCTCCAGTGGGTCTCCCTATCTGGGTCCGTCCTGTGCCGCCTCCTAGGACTAGGCCTCCAGTGGGTCTCGCCAGTCCAGAGCCGCCAGAGCTGCCCGCCAGTCCGGAGCCGCCAGAGCTGCCCGCCAGTCCGGAGCCGCCAGAGCCGCCCGCCAGTCCGGAGCCGCCAGAGCCGCCCGCCAGCCCGGTGAGTCCTGTGCCTAGGGCCAGGCCTCTTACATGTCTCCTCAGCCTGGTGAATCCTGGGTCAGTGCCGCCGGAGCCGCCAGGGACGCCCGCCAGCCGGGTGCAGCCAGGGACGCCCGCCAGCTGGGCGCAACCAGGGTCGCCCGCCAGCCGGGCGCAACCATCGCCGCCCGCCAGCCGGGCGCAGTCAACGCCGCCCGCCAGCCTGGCGCAGCCATCACCGCCCGCCAACCGGGCGCAACCAGGGTCGCCCGCCAGTCGGGCGCAACCATCACCGCCCGCCAGCCGGGCGCAGTCAGGGTCGCCCACCAGACCTTCGGCGCGGCCAGGTGCGCCACCTAAGAGGGCGACGCCGAGGGTGGAGCAGAGGCCACGTCCTGCACCTGAGCCGCCGCCGTAAGAAGGCCCACCCGGACCCTCCCCTTCAGTGTCAGGTTTTGCGGCCGGAGTCCGCACCTTGGGGGGGGGGGGGTACTGTAACGCCCTGGCCATAGAGAGAGGTTTTTTGTTCTTTATTTTGGTTAGGCCAGGGTGTTACATTGGGTGGGCGTTCTATGTTCATTTTTCTATGTTTTTGTATTTCTTTGTTTTGGGCCGTGTGTGGCTCCCAATCAGGCACAGCTGAAGTTCGTTGTTGCTGATTGGGAGTCACACATAAGGAGCATGTTTTTCCTTTGGGTTTTGTGGGGGATTGTTTTCTGTTTAGTGTAGTTCCTGACAGAACTGTTGGCTGTCGTTTCTTTTTGTGTTTTGTTATTAGTGTTCAATTCGCTCTATTAAAAGTCTCATGATGAACACATTCTCCGCTGCGCCTTGGTCTACTCTCTCTCCCGACAGCCATTACAAGTAAGTACTACACATGATCAGGGGATACTACAGCGTTTAGTATAGTATTCTACAGTATACTACATTTTACTATACAATAATATAGTAAGTACTGTAGTATTCTATAGTAAACCATAGTATTTTATTTTGTGGGTACAGTAGGGAGTAAAAATAAAAGTGAAGCAAACCCAAACAGGGGACAACACCAAGGTAAAGGTTGTTCAACAACCTAAAGCAAAAGCGCTAAACAGAGGTCTAGCTCTTCCAACATCTCTTTTCCGAGCTGAAGCAATGGGCCAGCAGCCCTTAAATATCAGCTGTGCCAGCACAGGTGAAACACCTTCAGACTAACGAGGACAACAGGTGCAACACATCCTGCAACGAGGAGGATTCCAATCAGTACCGCACACCCAAAGAGAACCAAACTTTAAATCGATATCGAGAAGAAAAAAAACTATGCCGATAGCACACATACACCACACACACATTTGAAAAGTGTACAAACAGGCCTATTTGCTGTGTCTACCTGTATAAGGGAGGGTGCTGGATTTGAGTGGTAGAAGTGTTGAAATCCAGTTTATTTTCTTGCTAGCAGAAAGCTCTTAACCTGATGAGTCAGTCTGACCGGCAGAGAAATGCATCCAGGCATCAACACACACATACACACATTAACACTAACACGCACACACAGACATACCCACACACACACAACGCAACATTTACATAACTGTTTGACTTCCCAGTCCTCAGCTCACAGCTTATCATCTGTTTGCTTTTTATAGAAAAATGTGTCGGCTGTAAATATCTCAAGCATCCCAAACTCTAAACGACTTTGCAACGGGTCTATACTGAGTGGTTCAGTTTGTGTGTGTGAGTGTGAGAGAGAGAGAGAAAAAGAGAGAAAGACAGACATATAGAGAGAGAGGAGAAAGTCAATCAGCAGTCATAGTGTTGATGACTGCAGATCTTCTGTCTAGTGCCTCTCTTCCCTCAGGCAGTGTGTGTGATGTGATTATCTGATGGCAGTTTGCAGGGAATCTGATCTGATTAGGGGGTCAGTCAGCGAGAGCAAGGGAGCTGAGGCCCCTTACTTCCCGCTGTCTGTACCCCCTCTCTCTAGCCCCTCAAATCCTGTTTAGAGGGCTCACAAAAGGATCACAACACACTCACACACACACACACTTACATATGCTGTACATACCACTGAAGGAATAATCTGCAAACATTTGGCATTTTCATTCGTTGTCATGTCAAACAACATTGTATTCAAAGTGTCGACTATTATATTTTAACAATAGAATTAGAATAATCATTATATTTCCATGATTCCAACATCCCACCTAAAATTAAGCCTAGATTGTTTGCCCATATCGTGCAGCCCTATGTGGAAGTGTATAAATTATCTCAAATGAGTGCAGGAAATGCAGAAATGAATGAAAATAGAGACAATTATTTTATGTTGATGTTGAATTGAACAGTATAAACAATCAGAATGGAGAAAGACCCATTGAAATCATTTAGAATATATGTGTTGCCACCCTAGGGTCACGCACTACTCATAAAGCAAATTTTAGAACTTTTATACCTTCAAATATCGCCATCCCATTTTTTTCATGCCGTTATATGATATTTTGGCAATATCGCCCAGCCCTAATAGCCCATATCCTCTCACCTGTCTGCGTGTCCCAGGCTTGGAGGGAAGTAAAAGTAATTCCGCTACCTAAGAATAGCAAAGCCCCCTTTACTGGCTCAAATAGCCGACCAATCAGCCTGTTACCAACCCTTAGTAAACTTTTGAAAAAAAAAATCACCAGATACAATGCAATTTTACAGTAAACAAATCGACAACAAACTTTCAGCATGCTTATAGGGAAGGACATTCAACAAGCACAGCACTTACATAAATGACTGATGATTGGCTGAGAGAAATTGATGCAAAAAAAATAGTGGGGGCTGTTTTGTTAGACAGTGCGGCTTTTGACATTATCGATCATAGCCTGCTGCTGGAAAAACGTATGTGTTGTGGCTTTACCCTCCCTGCTATATTGTTGATAAAGAGTTACCTGTCTAACAGATCACAGAGTGTGTTCTTTAATGGAAGCCTCTCCAACATAATCCATTTAGAATCAGAAATTCCCCAGGGCAGCTGTCTAGGCCCTTTACTTGTTTCAATCATTACTAATGACATGCCACTGGTTTGAGTAATTGCATTGTAAACTGTCATGGTCAAAACATATTGATACAACAGTAGCTAAGATGGGGAGAAGTATGTCCATAATAAAGAGCTGCTCTACCTTCTTAACAGCACTATCATCAAGGCAGGTCCTACAGGCCCTAGTTGTGTCGCACCTGGACTACTGTTCAGTCGTGTGGTCAGGTGCCACAAAAAGGGCACCTGACCTTGGATGTACACAGAGATCTAATATTAATAATATGCATGTCAATCTCTCCTGGCTCAAAGTGGAGGAGAGATTGACTTCATCACTACTTGTATTTATGAGAGCTATTGGCATGTTGAATGCACCAAGCTGTCTATTTGAACTACTGGCGCACAGCTTGGACATCCATGCATACTTCACAAGCGATGCCACAAGAGGTCTCTTCACAGTCCCCAAGTCCAGAACAGACTATGGAAGGCGCACAGTACTACATAGAACCATGACTACATGCAACTGTATTCCACATCAAATAACTGATGCAAGAAGTAAAATTTGATTTAAAAAAAACAGATAAAAATACACCTTATGGAACAGCAGAGACTGTGAAGCAACACAAACATAGGCACAGACACATACATACATACACACACACACACACACACACACACACACACACACACACACACACACACACACACACACACACACACAGTAACATGTGCACTATACACACACACACATGGATTTTGTACTGTAGATATGTGGTAGTGGTGGAGTAGGGGACTGAGGGCACACAGTGTGTTGTGAAATATGTGAATGTATTGTAATGTTTTTAAAATTGTATAAACTGCCTTAATTTTGCTGGACCCCAGGAAGAGTAGCTGCTGCCAGGGCAGCAGCTAATGGGGATCCATAATAAATACAAATACAAATACACACACACAGAGCCAGGCATTCCCAGTTGAGTCAGCGGTGTGTCTGTCTGGCAGATGTGAGAACAGATGTGTTTGATGATATACAGTATGAGATCAGAATCCTATTTGGCCTTTAAATACAGAGGAAAGGAGTTTCAAGACCGATTCAGCCTGTGATAGGCTGAGGGGTGACTCTGGTGCGTGTCCTATACAGGCTGTGATTGGCATGGGGGTGTCTTGTCCAGGGATGTGATATGCTGGGCGGGGCTTATCCAGGCTGTGATTGGCTTGGCGGGAACTATCCAGGCTGTGATTGGCTAGGCGTGGCCCAACATGTTATAAAGTGGATTAGAGCGTGGTCGTGGTCACGGATGACCCTCCCTTTGTAATCACATTGATTGCATTCGATTCGACATGGATTAACAGATAATTAGGGGATACAGCAGTGATCCCCTTTCTTCTATCTGCTGGGTTTGGGGAAAACCTCCCCACCCACTGTTTCACCTACACTATCTGTGCGAGCTGCCTATGGAATTGTTTAACTATGCACAAATTGGTAGGAGATTGCATACTTTACCACTACTCTCTCTCTTTCGCTCTCTCTTCGTTTCCATCTTCTCCTCCTTCCTCTGTCTCGCCTCCTCTCCCTCTATCTCTCCCTCCCTCACCCTCTTTCTCTCCCCCGTCTCACACACTCTATCTTTCCCTCTCCTCCTCTTCCGTATCTCTCTCTTTCTCTCTCTCTCTCTCTCTCTCTCTCTCTCTCTCTGTCATGTTCCTACTGTATTCCTACTGCATGCCACTGACTATCTACAGCTGTCAGGGATCAGCCTGGCTATCAGAAGTGTGTGTGTGTGTGTGTGTGTGTGTGTGTGTGTGTGTGTGTGTGTGTGTGTGTGGTGTGTGGTGTGTGTTTAGGTGTGAATGTGTGGGACTTATCTCGGAGCGTTCCCAGTAATGGCTTCCCTGTGGGAGTATGACAGCTGCAGACTGACTATTCCTTCCTGGCATGTGTATGTGTGCAGATTTCCGTGTATGTACCAATTAATGCTTGAACACGTACATACAACAGATGTTTGAGTGTGTTGCTTATTTACTCTGCAACGTGTGTGTGTGTGTGTGTGTGTGTGTGTGTGTGTGTGTGTGTGTGTGTGTGTGTGTGTGTGTCTACTGCTGGGAATGGCTATGATGCTAACCTGCAGCCCTGTGCAGACTCGGCTCAGAAGGCTGTAATGGACTTAGCCTCCAGCTGGGAATAGTAGGATAATTCTACCATACCTTTGTAACCTGCCAGCAGTATAATATTGACCGTAAATAGTCTCACTTAAGAAGAATGCACTAACCGTAAGTCGCTCTGGATAAGAGTCTGCTAAATTACTCAAATGTAAAACACTGAACAAAAATCTAAACGCAACATGCAACCGGACTGGGAAAAAATAAGGTAGGGGCGTGGATCAGAAAAAACAGTCAGTATCTGGTGTGACCACCATTTGCCTCATGCAGCGCGACACATCTCCTTGGCATAGAGTTGATCAGGCTGTTGATTGTGGCCTGTGGGATGTTGTCCCACTCCTCTTCAATGGCTGTGAGAAGTTGCTGAATATTGGTGGGAACTGGAACACGCTGTTGTACGCGTCGGTCCAGAGCATCCCAACATGATCAATGGGTGACATTTCTGGTGAGTCTGCAGGCCATGGAAGAACTGGTACTTTTTCAGCACCCAGGAATTGTGTAAAGATTCTTGCAACATGGAGCTGTGCAGTATCATGCTGAAACATGAGGTGATGGCGGCCGATGAATGGCACGACAATGGGCCTCAGGATCTCGTCACGGTATTGCTGTGCATTCAAATTGCCATCCATTAAATGCAATTGTGTTTGTTGTCCGGAGCTTTTGCCTGGCCGTACCATAACCCACCGTCACCAATGGGCACGCTGTTCACAAAGTTGACATCAGCAAACTGCTCGCTCATACGATGCCATACCCGCTGTCTGCCATTGAAACCAGGATTCATCCATGAAGAGCACACTTCTCCAGCGTGCCAATGGCAATCAAAGGTGAGCATTTGCCCACTGAAGTCGATTACGACGGCAAACTGCAGTCAGGTCAAGACCCTGGTGAGGATACCGAGCACTCAGATGAGCTTCCCTGACAGTTTGTCCAGAAATTATTCAGTTGTGCAAACCCAAAGTTTAATCAGCAGTCCGGGTGGCTGGTCTCAGACGATCCCGCAGGTGAAGAAGCCGGATGTGGAGGTCTTGGACTGGCGTGGTTACACGTGGTCTGCGGCTGTGAGGCCGGTTGGACGTATTACCAAATTCTCTAAAATGACATTTGAGGTGGCTTATGGTAGATAAATGAACATTCAATTCTCTGGAATCATCAAACATCAAACCTTTAACAAGACACACCTGTTAATTGAAATACATTCCAGGTGAATACCTCATGAAGCTGGTTGAGAGAATGCCAAGAGTATGCAAAGCTGTCATCAAGGCAAAAGGTGGCTATTTTGAAGAATCTAAAATAGATTTTGATTTGTTACTACATGATTCCATATATGTTATTTCATAGTTTTGATGTCTTCACTATTATTCTACCTTGAATGAGTAGGTGTGTCCAAACTTTTGACTGGTACTGTATATATATGTTTTATTCAAGATCCAGATCCTAACCAGGGTTGTGTTGTGCATGATTGTGCTGAGTGTGCTCGTCCAACAGGTTATGGTGTTTGGGCTCATAACACAGGGAGGAGTGGTACTTATGCTGTGATGTGAGGATGAGAGCACACACACTCTCTCCTGTACTCACAGGCTCTATGGTAGGGATAGGGATAGGGAGTGGGAGTGTGTGTGTGTGTGTGTTTGTGTGTATTTTAATGATGAGGAGGGCTGTAGAGGGCCCCAGAGTGATATTTTTATCGACTGTCTCATCCATCATACTCCTACAGCTACAGCAGCATGAGACCCTGGGTAGGCAGTCTACTGGGGGGGGGGGGGGGGGGGGGGGGGTCAGCCCTGTCTTATAGCTTCATACATTCATAACATTATGCTCTGTCTGACAGAGCAAGAGAGAGAGAGAGAGAGGGAATGAGAGAGAGAGGTCGTGTGTCTTTTGTATTTGAGAAATACAAACCCACACAAACATACCCAGACACTCTCAGCAGCAGTTGGCAGTGCCCAGCCCAGGTCCATTAGCACGTTGTCTGTGTGTTACTCGGTGTGGTCTGGGTGGTGCAGGTTGTTGTCACATCTGACCCAGCTGGCACACACAGGAGAGGAGAGAAACGCTAACAGGCAGACTCCCAGCTGCAGAGAGGCTCATACGCCGAAGCCAAAAGTCATGTCTGCAAAGAGGCTCATATAAGCTTTACACTGGGTTGGTATAGGCATATAGCAGGTCAATGTCATATTAATGCCATATTACATAGCAGTTCATTTTCACCACCGTACAGTGGATTCAGTCCAGGCCCTGTTTTAATTCTACAATGTCTCATGGCCTCCAGCATCAGAAATGTGTCCTTTTCCGATTGACATTGGACAATAAAGTTATGTTGTAACCTCCCCCCCCCCTCCTCTGTCCCCCTCTGCAGGTTGGAGTGGGTTGAGATCATCGAGCCGCGCACGCGGGAGCGCATGTACGCCAACCTCCTCACCGGAGAGTGTGTGTGGGACCCCCCTCAGGGGGTGCGTATCAAGAGGACAGGGGACAACCAGTGGTGGGAGCTGTTTGACCCCAACACCTCCCGCTTTTACTACTACAACGCTTCCACGCAACGCACCGTCTGGCACCGCCCGCAGGCCTGCGACATCATCCCCCTCGCCAAGCTACAGACGCTGAAGCAGCACACGGACGTGGCCTGCCCGGGAGGGACGGGCGGAGACAGAGGAGGGAGGACGTCAGCGGATAACAGCCCAGGGAGGAGCAGTGCCGTCAGTAGGGAGGGGAGCACCTCGTCGTCACTGGACCAGGAAGTGACCGCATCGGAGAAACAGGGGAATAGAGAGGAGGCAGAGAGGTAAACACAGTACATACACTACACAATGTAAACTACACTAACCCGAACATGACCACAACCCTAATTTAACCACAACACTAGACCAGGAACTGAACGCATCAGAGAAACAGGCGAGGAGGCAGACGGGTAAATACACACTACCCTGACCATAACCCTTAACACAACCACGACACTAACCCTAAACACGAACAATGTACCTGACCCCAATCCTAATCCTAACTCGAACTCGACCACAGGGAGGAGGCAGACAGGTCGTATACAGAACCATGACCAGAACCAGGGCCTAAAATGAACACCTGCCAAATGCGGGTAGATTTTGGCATTGGCATGGAAGATATCTTTTTCACCAGCCACTTTGGCGGGTGGTCAGGGCTCCACAATGCGAGCATTTCATTTGCATTTATGAATAAAATAGTCAAGTATGATCACATTTATAGTAATATAAATTCTGCTGTAGTATTTCCGCCGTTTTGTTTCATGGTCTAATTTACTTGAAACAAAAGTCTACTGAAGTGAGTCTTTGTCCTGTTTTTTTGGGCTATTTACATTGTTTTGTTCACAAGCTAGGTTGTTTTTCTATGTTTGAGTTTCAACAGCTAGGGAAGAGAAGACAACGCTCCTACTAGTCAGACTCAATCTCACAATCTCACAGACATGACTTGAGTCACGCTACCACGGTAACCTTAAAGGGGCAGGTGAACATCTGTGATATTTTGGTTAAAAGACTCAGGACACCAAAAAATGTATTATCAACATACCACGTTAGTTACTTCTTACTAGTAATACATTTATTGTTTTAGAAACATTACAAAACACGCTCGTCCATTTTTTTATGTTTTGTTGGTGTCATTTTTGGAGTCTGAGTTGGTGGTAGGTTTTTTTTATCTACCTGCCACAGTGGCTGGTGGACCAAAAGGTAAATGTCATGCCCTGACCACCAAGACAAATCCTGTAGGTTCTCTGTCACTCTCTCTTTTCCCATCTCTCTCTCCTTTTTTTTATCTCCATCTTGCTCTTTCTCTCTCCTCCCTCTCTATTGATTGACCCATTTCTCCTCCTCATTCAGATTTCCTCATTCTCTCACTCACCTTCAGTTTTCCTCTCTCCTCCTCTTCCCCCTCTCATTCAATTCATCTTGTTCTCTCTCTAACGAGTCTGTCTTTTGCTTATTAGCTGTAATCTGCTGCAGTCTTCTGTGATTGGTGGAAACGCTTGGCCGGGGTCGCGGTGTCCTGTAAATGTGTTCAATGCCCCTGTCCCTGCCAGAGCTGGAAAAAGACACTTCTCCACAAACACACACACACACACGCACACACATGTACACACACACCATTACCAAACATACTTCATGCTTTGCATACCCAATTTCAATACTATTTTATGTCGGTATATCCCCTCTATTTTGGCCAGTGTGTGGTCCAGTACAAGTTGTTCTCTAGAGGGTTTTTGTGATTCCAGGTCATTAAATAGAGAGACTGGTTTGTCACGGTTTCACTGGCCATCCCCCAGATGAATTGTGGGGATTGACCTTGAGGTCCACAGACAAAGACAAGGATTCCATTTAGGAACCGTGGCGCGAGAGAGGTGAGGACAAGATTGAGAGGGAGAATAAGAAGAGTCTGAATTTACTGAAATAAGGATTCTCCTTGAGCCATCCTATTCCCTACTATGTCACTGTCTGTTGACAAGTGTGTGTGTGTGTGTGTGTGTGTCTGTGTGCGCGCACATTCATACTTGTGATTGTGTGTTGGTGGGTGGCTGTGTCAGTGTGTGTGTGTGTGTGTGTGTGTGTGTGTGTGTGTGTGTGTGTGTGTGTGTGTGTGTGTGTGTGTGTGTGTGTGTGTGTGTGTATGTGTGTGTATGTGTGTGTGTGTGTGTGTGTGTGTGTGTGTGTGTGTGTGTGTTCCAGTGCATTGCCAGCACCCTAAATATAAAGCACTCTCTTTATTCAACCACACTTTGAAGGGTGTTGGCACTGTTCTCCTCCCTCCCCACTCAGAAATCACCCAATGTCACATCTATGTTAGTGCATTTGTCTGTCAGATTGTTTATGCAAAAATGGTTTGAGTATCATTCACTACCATTAGACGGGGACAGCCTGACAGAGAGGTGTTTTGCTGCAGCGGGGTTTGAGTTGAAGTTCAGCGGAGTTGAGTTGATTAGAACCCTAACTTCCTGAAGGTCATTCATATTGATGAACACATCCGTAATGCATGGTATACACCAAGCATGTATGTGCGTCTGGGAGTGTGTGTGCTTGCATGGGAGGCCATCTGGAGTGAGGAGTGACAGACTGCCGCTGTCACATCAACCTGCCCCGGCCTCACCTGAAAAAACAAGCACACACACCTGCTGCTGTATATAGCATCATTATTGTTATTTTATTGTGTTACTTTAGTTTATTTAGTAAATACTTTCTTAACACTTCATTTTCTTCAACCTGCATTGTTGGTTAAGGGCTTGTAAGTAAGCATTTCACGGTAAGGTCTACACCTGTTGTATTCGGTTTGATTTTGCGTGTGTACATACAGTATGGGAAAGGGGGGATACCTAGTCCGCTGCACAACTGAATGCATTCAACCGAAATGTGTCTTCCACATTAAACCCAACCCCTCTGAATCAGAGAGCTGCGGGGGGGCTGCCTTAATCAACCTCCACGTCATCGGTGCCCGGGGAGCTGACTGCCTTGCTCAAGGGCAGAACGGCAGATTTTTTCCCCACCTTGCCAGCTCAGGGATTCGAACCAGCGACCTTTCGGTTGACCGCTAGGTTCCCTGCCGCCCATGTATGTCAGATGTCCGTCAAATGATGCTGGCCTTCAGTTCCCCTTTGATTTGACTTCAGTTTAAGAGTTGGTTGGTGATGGGTTGGTTAATCACATTGATTGATTGTGTTAATTAAATCATTACAGTGGCTAAAGCCATGCCCGGTCAATACACCTGAGAACAACAATCCCAGCCAGGTAACCCTCCAGATAGGAGTGGAAGCCACTCACACACACAGTGTCGATAGAAAATGCTATGGGCAACCTGTCATTTTTGTGCTTGCTAAAGGCCTCTTGGTCCCTCAGCAGGAAGATAAGGGAGAGGGGAGAGAATGTGTAAATTGATTTGAAGGTCGATTGTCTATGAATAATTTATGACTGGAGAGAGGAAGAACAATGTTCACTTTGTAGTGGCTTTCTAGAGAGAGAGAGAGAGAGAGGTGGAGATTTAAAGAGCTGAAGAGGCGGAGACATGGAAAGAGAAGACAGACAAGGTGACTGGGAGTGACAGAGTGTCCAGGAGGGAGATCAGGAGATGATAGAGGAGAGGTGGAAAGTGTGAGCGAGGAAAAGACAGAGAGAGAAGAGAGGTGGTTGTTTCTAATGGCTTCCGAGCAAAGTATGGTCCAGCCCAACACACACAACACTGTAATCTTTAATCCTACCCCCTTTAACACACACACACACACACACACACACACACACACACACACACACACACACACACACACACACACACACACACACACACACACACACACACACACACACACACAAACTCATTGGCCACTCCAGTATTCAGCTGTGGCCTTGGGCATCAGAGCATGGAACTATTGAAGACAAGGGTGGCCAATGCTGCAATCAATTTCACACCCTACTCTCTCTCTCTCTCTCTCTCTGTCTTTATCCTCGCCTCCATCTCGCTTTCTCTGGCTTGTCTCCTCCACTTCCTCCGTCTCTCTCTCTCTCTCCTCCTTTCTCCCAAAACTCATCATTTATATTTCTCTCACAGTTTCTCTCTGCTGTTGGCTGTTTACTGAAAAACACTCAAGGTGAAAAATGTGTCGATGTGTCCTTGAGGGGCGTCTAAGATTTGAAAACATTGGGGGCTTAGTCCAAAGCCAGTAGGGGGGTCTGTGGGGCATTCTCCCCCTGCCAAAAAAAAGAAGGAATTTCAACAGCTAAATACATGAATTTGGTGCACTTTTAGATATACACTGAGAGATTAGAACATTGAGAGATTAGATATTTTTCAGGAAACTTGCACCTTCCCACCTGCCACAGCAGACACTGCCAGTACTCAATTATAGTTGCTACTGGGGTTCCCTCTACTCTGGAACACTCTGTACTCTGGAACACATACATCTACAGTGTATTGCCAAAAACCACTCAACAACTTTAAACATATAGACTCTGACCTGTCCAATGAGCCAAACTGATTTTAAAAATCCCACAGTACCCAAACACCTTCTCTCACACACACACACACACACACACTCACACACACAAACACACACACACACACACACACACACACACACACACACACACACACACACACACACACACACACACACACACACACACACACACACACACAGTGTTATTGTTTGTTACTGTCTCATGTGTCTATCCTTTTCTCTCTGTGTGTGTGTGTGTGTGTGTGTGTGTGTGTGTGTGTGTGTGTGTGTGTGTGTGTGTGTGTGTGTGTGTGTGTGTGTGTGTGTGTGTGTGTGTGTGTGTGTGTGTGTGTGTGTGTGTGTGTGTGTGAGAGAGAGAGAGAGAAGGTGTTTGGGTACTGTTGGATTTCCTCACCTGGAAATTCTTCGTAAGCCATGTTTTACTTTTTCACTGTCGGTATTTCACCTCTTATAATGTGTGCAAATAAATAAAACTAATCAGAATCTATAGAGCATCTTAAAGTAATACAGTCTACTGTGTGCTCAATCCACCTCTGTTCTTCTCCATCTACCCTCTTCTGTCACTTTCTCTGGGTCTTGTCTGTTGCTGTCTGTGTCTTGTCTGTTGCTGTCTCAGGTTCTTCTTTGTTAATGTCTCCTTACCTATCCTTTTCTGTTATGGCCTGTTCTATTTTTCTGGTGTCTCTCTCCATCATATCCTATTCTTCTGTTGCTGTCTCAGGTTCTTGTTTGTTACTGTCTCATGTGTCTATCCTTTTCTGTTATGTCCTGTTCTGTTCTTCTGGTGTATCTCTCCATCATATCCTATTCTTCTGTGGCTGTCTCTGTGGTGTTTCTCTCCATCATGTACTCTTCTGTTTCTGTCTCTGTGTCTTCTCTTGTGTGTCTTTAGTTTTGCAATCCAAAACAGTCAAGGGGATACTGGGGTAGCATCATTTGTTTTGGGCCTGTGTCTGGATCACTTAAATCATCCTCTTCCCTACCATTTGCCCCTGGCTGCTGCTGTTCTAAGTGCTCCACTGGCCTGCTGTTCTCATCTGTCCTCCTCCATGGCTCATCTGAAAGGAAGCAAGGTAGAGGTGCAACATGTCGTTAGTTAGTTGTAAAGGGCGCCTGCACTTCCTGATTTTGCCTCGTTTTAGGTTTGGTTCATTAATAAATGCTAGCGGCCTGCCTGAATTCAAATGTGAGTTGGTTTCGGGGTGTGGTTTCATGTGGGTGTCTTGTGTGTGTGTTCGCAGGTGGGAAGAGTCAGCCAAATTATTTAACCAATTAGCTTCAGTCAGCCGGTGTGCGACCTGACTTTAGATAGCCTATCTAGTTAGGAGCTAGTTAGGGACCTTCAATAAATTACACAATGTAAATGAGACAATATTTTCATGTTGCACACCTTTTAGTTTTCTCATTAAATGCTTTCAATATTTGTCTATGAATTTCTACAATTTATATTTGGTTTGAGGTTTTTAAGTCATTGAAATTTGGAGCTATTTGAATTTGTACATTGCCGTAATTTACCGATGGTCCCTAAATAGCCCCATATCTATATCCAAAGTCAACCACAAATTTACCACAGGCAATAGGATCAGGTCCATGCAGCTGCACTCCGAATTGATGATTACTTGTGTAATGCCAGCGGTGGGTATGTAGGCAGGAATTACATAAACCTTACCTTCATTTACGTTGTGATGCAGTCACGACCACAAGCCTTACAAAACTCCGTTTTGGATGAGACTGACTTTATGACCAAAAATATTCTGTTTACACTCTTTGTAGTCAATTTTGACAGTAGAATACATTTTTCTGACTCACGTCGATGCCAAATAGGCTGTTTTCTAAATGAGAAGTTGTTTTTAGGAGAAGTCGCTCTTTAAAGTTACTGACACGACCAGGGCAATTCAACTAAAGAAACATTAAATTGTCCGCATAACATGACAGATAAGTAGCTGCATAGCCCCTAGGCTATATGAATATAAAGAGACATGAGCCCCAAAAAATGATCTGTCGAATGGACTAAGTTATAAGACCTCTGTGATTAATTTCATTTTGTGATGTATATATACACATGATATACAGTACGTGGAGTATACAAGTGTAATGAAATGCTTACTTGCAGGTTAACCTTGCAGACAATGCAACAACAATAGAAAAAGTAAGTTTAAAAAAAAGGGAATAAAAATAGTAATAAAAGTAAAAGCTCAATGAAATAATTTCACAAATTTAACAACGGACAGTTTTTTACAAATAGTTACATATCCTATATGGAAATAACAGACATGAGCCAAGCATGTTTACCTGTAGAATGGAATCGTTTTAAAGACCCCTACGATTCATTTCATTTCGTCAGTTCTACCACCTCAACATTGCTCATTTTAAACAGGGATAAATGTAATGTTGTAGTAAAGTTCAGCTTCAGTCCACAGGGGGGCACTGTGTAACTGTCAGAAGATATGTGCTTCAGTCTGAAAAATGTAGCCAGTAGCTACCGAAGTGGCTAGCCAGCTACAGAATCAAAACCCATCAAATACACTCGCTGGAAATAAACACTTTTCCTAAAATCATGACTTATATCAACATCCTTAGCTTGCCCATTCACTAAATATACTGTTAACTACCTCTGACGGACACCCAATAGCTTAAGGATACTGAGCGCTAATGCTAGTTTATTAGCATTAGCCAACCCTTATGCTGAGGGAGACTAGCTAATTAGCTACCACTAATTAGCTAACTCTGCTGCTGCTGCGCTTTGACTTCCTGGCTGTTCTGCCCTCTCCACCTCATTCACTGTTGCCTCAACCAACTCAACCTGTTCGTTTGTTTTGCCACTCTTTCGGAAGAAGTTCCGAATATCCATATTTTCTGCTATGCTGCAGACTCTTGACTGAGTGACGGACGTTTTGCTGAGTGATGACATTGGCATGGAACCGCTGGTGCTGTAGGGTTGGGGGAGAGGTCAAGGGACGTGAGTGGTCCACTGCATTGTGAAATCTCGACCAATCCTAGCAGGCACCGCGTCACTCCAGGGGCTTCTTGCAGTGGCTGCTACTGCCTAGCGCGATATATTGTATTTTTGTTATATACTGTATAGCGCAAGTGATGTGTGGTTATGGTAACTCATATTAGACCATCAAAAGGTTCAGTGCTGGGTCAAAAACATCCGGGGCTTCAGCACTTAAACCTAAATTGCTCCAGGGGTGCCGTACTACTATAGCTGACCCTGTAAAACAACACATTTCACTGCACCTATCTGGTGAATGTGACAGTAAAACATTGTATTATTATTATTATTATTATTATATATTGCATTACAACAACCCATAACAGCAGCAGGTCCAGATGTTGCAGTCATGTCTTCTGTGTGACTGACAGCAGCACCAGTTCACCTGTACAGAGCAGCAGTTTCACACCCTGGTCCTCCCATGGTCATTGTCACGCCACAGGAGTTGGGAAGAGAGCACAAGCAGATCTGCGACCAGGATAGGGGGTTTCACTCCGCTCTCCGACTGTTCTGTTCCATTCCAACCACTAACTCGTCTATGGGAAAGTTGAAATGCTGTGTTGAACTGCCTCACTGTGTGTGTGTGTGTGTGTGTGTGTGTGTGTGTGTGTGTGTGTGTGTGTGTGTGTGTGTGTGTGTGTGTGTGTGTGTGTGTGTGTGTGTGTGTGTGTGTGTGTGTGTGTGTGTGTGTGTGTGTGTGTGTGTGTGTGTGTGTGTCTGCGTCACAACTTTGTCAGGATTTAGTTTGGACACAACACTCTTTCTCATCAGTCACTTCAGAAACACACCTGACAGCTCCTTGTCGCTCTGTCCCTGCTGCTGCCAGATGGAATAATGAACTTACTCTCTCTCTCCCTCGCTCTCTCTCTCTCTCCCCCCCTCCCCCCCCCCACTTCCCTCTCTCAGGACCTCTCCGTTCAGGTGGAACACAGGTACTAAGGAGAGGATGCTGATCAAGGTGACAGACAGAGAACCCAGCTTCCTCTCTCACCAGGGGAATGGTTACTCCCCCTGCGACCCCCCCACCCTCACCCCAGTCCCTGCACCCGGCACTGGCACAGCCTCCCGTACCCGCCGATCCTCTGGAGGTTCCGCCCCCCCTGATGGCGCCCCTGACGGCTCTCCCATCCTCTATGTTGACCGCCACCAGTCGCCCTTCCTGAAACGGGCGGAGCTAGGGGGTGGAGGAACAGGGACCCACCGGCGCTCGTCGGCTGACTCACAGCCCTCTTCCCCCCGCTATGCCTATGAACCCCCCCTCTACGAGGAGCCCCCCTCGGAGGTAGGACACTCCAGAAACACAGTTACAGAAACACATTCATAAAACACCTTCAAACACACCTTTCAGCTAGCTTATGTCTACTGTGTTCTACCTGCCTTTTCCCTGTATCCGTATGTATCTGTCCTGTTTCGTTCGGTCTTTTGATTCATTTTAATTGCACTACGATTTAAATACACTAAGATTTGACTTTACTTGCACTTTTATGTTAATGTACTTTTTAATATAAGTTGAACTTGTCCTTGACTGTAGCAGACAAATGTATTGTTATTATTATTATTATTATAGTACCAGCCCCCGCCCATCTACGAGGAACCTCCCACAGATGTGATGCGCCACCTGGGCTCTGACTCCTCCTCCTTGCTGTACGGCACAGGGAAGTCCCCCACCCGGGGAAATCCCTCCTCGGGGACGCCCCTCTACCACTCGCCCAAACAGAGCCACTCCCCCTATGGTCAGCTGGTGCTGACCAGACAGAAGTGTCCAGAGAAGACACAGAGTCTGGAGTACAGCCCTGCAGGGAAGGAGTACGTCAAACAGCTAGTCTATGTGGAACAGGTAGGTAGTCCGAAGGTTAGAGAGATGGACCAGCAACTGTAGTGTTGCTGGTTCAAATCCCGTGTCTGACAGGGAAAAGTGGGGTTGTGAGTGTGATGGTAACTGGAGAGTTGCTGGCATCAGTCGGACATTTGTGTACATTGGACAGTAAAGTCATCTTCTTCTTCTTCCTCCGCCTACAGTCCTCCTCCAGCCCGCGTTTTAAGACGTCCGACCGGCTCCTTCGCTACGGGACCTCCACGGCCACCCCCTCCTCCACGGGGGGTTATGGGGGCTCCTACGGGGGATCCTACACCCTCCAACACAGCCAGAGTCTGATCCGGGACCCCCGGCTGCTGCTGGACTACGGGGGCGGAGAGGGGGGCGAAGGCGGGGGCCAGAGGCTGCTCTACGAGGACTCGATGTCCTGGAGCTCCAGTCAGCACCACTCCCTCTCCCTCTCTGGGTCTACAGGAGGAGGGGGCTTCTCGCCCGGTGGCAACCGCAAACGCAAGACCCGGAAGCCCTCCCTGCCTCAGGAGCTGGGGAGTTGTGGCGGGGTGGACCGGGAGGAAGGGCCAATGTCGGGGACCCTGTCAGAGGCGGTGATGAACCAGGCCAGGCTGGCGTGGGAGGCCCAGCAGGTGATGAAGCAGAGGAGCAGTTGGGACTCAGCCCCGGGGGGAGGGGGATCGGCTGGTGGCTGTGCCCAGGGAGGTGTGTCTAAAGACGGGTACGAGAGCGACGGTGCGGTGCCCCTCCCCCTGCCAGGCCCGGTGGTGAGGGCGTTTAGTGAGGACGAGGCGTTGGCACAGAGCGACGGGCACCACGGGCATTACCACTGGAAACGCAGCACCTTCGACAGACTGGGCTTCCCTCGGGCACTACTGGAGAAGAGCCTGTCTGTACAGACCAACCTGGCCTCGCCTGAGCCCTTCTTACACCCTTCACAGGTATACGCAGTACACACACACACACACACACACACACACACACACACACACAGTCTATCACTACACTGCAGACTCTAGCATTTATAGTCTATGTTGCCGTAGGTTTGTGTGTGCACGCGCACACTTGACTGTGTGGGGCCTCGCTGCAGACTCTAGCTCATCTTCTCTGTCACAGAGACATACCCTGGCTGCCGTAGGTCCATGAATGTTTCATAATGTGCAGAATCAGATAATTATTTGAAGAGCCAGAGCTCAGATTGAATCATGTAATATCAAAACTGCTGCTACTGCCACATACCTACCAGGCAAACACACACAGACACACACAGACACACAGCCCAACACATGCACATAAATACATTGACACACCAGGCCATAAACAAAGACACACAGACCCATGCCACATTCTCCAACACCTTTTCGTTGTGCTGCTGAGACAGAGCGACAGCAGGTCTGCTTTAAGGTGTCAAGAGAGATCGGAGCCATGCTAGAGAGGGACTGGAGGCTGTGGGGAACTGCAAGCCAGGATTTATTCTGCTTCACATATGCAGCCCTCCCTCCCTCTCTCATCCCTCCAATTATCCATTCTCTCTCTCTCTCTCTCTCTCTCTCTCTCTCTCTCTCTCTCTGTCTCTCTCTCTCTCTCTCTCTCTCTCTCTCTCTCTCTCTCTCTCTCTCTCTCGCTCTCATATCTACCATCGCACACCCTTGTTGTAACACACACTCGCACACACACAAACACACACACTGACTTTTTTGCCTTATGACAATAACTTATTTGCATGTTGGTGAAACTGCCCTCACATAAGAGAAATCTGCCCCTATCAAAACCATCGGAGCGAGAGAGAGGGAGAGAGAGAGAGGGAGAGAGAGAGAGGGAGAGAGAGAGAGGGAGAGAGAGAGTGGTGGGACGGTGAGAGCGAGAGAGGGGAATAGGCAGTTGGAGGGAGAGACGCAGGGGGTAGTGGAAGATAGCAGGCCTGAAAGTGCTTACAAAGAAAGAAATTGCGCTGAACACAGGATAGCAGCACTCAAACTCAGAACAGAGGGAAAGAAAGAAAAATGTTAAATGGGCCCTCATGAAGAAAGGGCGACAGCCATGACTGAAGAGAGAGAGAGAGAGAGAGAGAGAGAGAGAGAGAGATGGAAAATATATATATATATATAGAGAGAGAGAGATATGATATTTATATATATATAAAGAGAGAGAGATGTAAAAAGAGATCCCAAAAAGTTGACCGGGACAGTTCTAGCAGGGCAGAAATTTTACGAACTGACTTGTTGGGAAGGTGGCATCCTATGACGATGCCACTTTCAAAGTCACTGAGCTCTTGAGTAAGGCCGTTCTACTGCCAATGGTTGTCTGTGAAGATAGCATGGCTGCGTGCTCGCTTTTATACACCTGTCAGCAACGGGTGTGGCTGAAATAGCTGAATCCACTCATTTGAAGGGGTGTCCACATACGAATGTATATATAGTGTATGCTGACGCCACACACACACTCTTTCCCAATCAGCACATACGCTACTGTCTACTATCTATCACTTTACCCCTACTATATGTAGATACAGTGCCTTCAGAACATAGTCACACCTTTTGACTTTTTCCACATTTTGTTCTATTACAGACGGAATTTAAAATGGATTCAATTTAGCTTTTTTGTCAGTGGCCTACACGCAATACCCCATAATGTCAAAGTGGAATTATGTTTTTCAAAACATTTACAAACTATTTAAAAGTGAAAAGCTGAAATGTCTTAAGTTAATAAGTATTCAAGCCTAAATAAGTTCAGGAGTAAAAATGTGCTTAATATGCCACATAATAAGTTGATGGACTCACTCTGTGTGCAATAATAGTGTTTAATAGTGTTTAATAGTGTTTAACCCCACAGATTCAACCACAAAGACCAGGGAGGTTTTCCCAATTCCTTGCAAAAAAGGGCACTTATTGGTAGATGGGTATAAAAACAAAACAGACATTGAATATCTCTTTGAGCATGGTGAAGTTATTCATTACACTTTGGATGGTGTATCAATACACCCAGTCACTACAAAGATACGTGTCCTTCCTAACTCAGTTGCAGAGGAGGAAAGAAACCGCTCAGGGATTTCAACATTTCACCATCACCGTGAATGGTATCTTTCAAAACAGTTGCAGAGTTTAATGGCTGTGATAGGAGAAAACTGAGGATGGACCAATAACATAATAGTTACTCCACAATACTAACCTAATTTACAGAGTGAAAAGAAGGAAGCCTGTACGGAATGAAAATATTCCAAAACATGCATCTTTTTAAACAAGGCACTAAAGTAATACTGCAAAAAAAAATGCAAAGCAATTAACTTTTTGTCCTGAATACAAAGTGTTATGTTTGGGGCAAATCCAATACAACACATTACTGAGTACCACTCTCCATATTTTCACAAATAGTGGTGGCTGCATCATGTTATAGGTATGCTTGTAATCTTTAAGGACTGTGTAGTTTTTCAGGATAAAAATAAACGGAATGGAGTTAAGGACAGGCAAAAACCTAGACGAACAGCTTGTTCAGTCTGCTTGGCACCAGACACTGGGAGATGAATTCACCTTTCAGCAGGACAACAACCTAAAACACAAGGCCAAATCTACACTGGAGTTGCTGACCAAGAAGACGATGACAAGACCTGAAAATGGTTGTCTAGCAATGATCAACAACCAATTTGACAGAGGTTGAGGAATTTTGAAAAGAATAATATGCAAATGTTGCACAATCCAGGTGTGGAAAGCTCTTACCCAGAAAGACTTTAATAGCTGCCAAAGGTGCTTCTGCAAAGTATTGACTCAGGAGTGTGAATACTTATGTAAATGAGATATTTATGTGTTTCATTTTCAATCCATTTGGAAAATGTTTAAAACCATGTTTTCACTTGGTCATTATTGGGTATTGTGTGTAGGCGGGCGAAGAAAAAGAAATCTATTTAATCAATTTTGAATTCAGGTTGTAACACAACAAAATATGGAATGAGTCACGGGGTATGAATACTTTCTGAAGGCACTGTCGCTACTTCAATTACCTCGTACTCCTGCACATCGACTCGGTACTGGTACTTCCTGTATATAGCCATGTTAATTTTACTCGTTATTGTTATTCGCTATTCACTGTGTATTTATTCCTCGTGTCACTATTTCTATATTTTTTTAAATATCTTTTTTAAAAACTGCGTTGTTGGAAAAGGACCCGTAAGTAAGCATTTCACTGTTAGTCTAAACCTGTTGTTTACGAAGAATGTGACAAATACAGTTGTATTTCATTTGATTTGATTCTAATTTCTCATTATTTGTGTGGTGCCAGATGTGGGCAGGATTGAAACAAACCCAACCTTCGTTGTCATTGTGATGCAGTCACACAAAAGTCTCACAAATCTCTGTTTTAGACGACACTGACTTTATGACCAATATTATCCTATTTATACTTTGTAGTCAATTTTCTCTTATTAATTTTGTTTGTATTAATGTAAGAAGGGGTTTGAAGAAGGAGTATTTCTCTGTCTTTTGCTCTCTCTCAGTCGGAGGATCTTGGAGCCTGTGCTCAGTTCGAGGCAAGTCGTAATGCTCGGAACATGATGCCCAGCGCAAGCTGTGGAGTTTTCCCAGAATTCACCCTGCGGAAGCCGTCCTCGGAGACCGACATCGAGAACTGGGCCTCCAAACACTTCAACAAACACACACAGGTACACGCACACACAAACCCAGACACACACACACACACACACACACACACACACACTTAACTTTACAACTAAACACACACTGATACATGACATGCACATACAATCATTCTACTTTATAATTGAACATTCTCAGGAACAGACAAACACTCTCATGTAAAACCCAGTACTCACTGTCTCACACAAACATATTTATGTAGGGCTGGTCGGTATACCATATTTTACTATATACTGATATTGAATTGATGCCCGGACCGGTTTAAGTTTTTACTTTACCTTCTATAATGATATTTTAATGTTTGGTTTGTTATTAAATGTGATATGTGATATGCAACTATGCTAATCGCTAGTTAGATGGCTAGCTAGCTTGTACTAAGTCAGAGCCAACATAGCTAGTTAGCTAATACTGCCTGGTACCAGTGCTGATGTAGGACGAGGCTAGCTACATGAAGTAAGAAAACATGTAATGTAACATCTAATTATGGTCACCTGGAAACACTGACCAACACTTTGGTTTCTACCCTGTCAATAATTCCTCACTGGCTAATTCATGCATTGTCATGTCAAACAGCAATGCATTATAGGTGCTGCTCACTGTATTCCAACTGTAGAATTAGAATAATCATTATATTTCCATAATTCCAACAGTTCACCAATTAACTAGGCCTAGATTGTTTTGGCCGTATCATGCTGCGTGGCACAGTGTAGAAATCATAAAAAAGTTGAGGAAATGCAGAAATATATGAAAGTGCTGAAAATGGTTTTGATTTGGAGTTGTATTGAACAGTATTAATGGAGAAAGCCCCATTGAAATCACGTATAATTGATGTGTTGCCACCCTAGGGTCTTGAACTACTCAGAAAGTGTATTTAGAACATGTATTATTCAAAAACATCAAATACCGTCATACAAATATTGTGATGTAGTATTTTGTCCATATCGCCCAGCCCTACATTTATAGAAGCTCTAGTATAACTACAGAAAAATATTCACCTATCACTCCTCCTCCCTCGTTCTCCTCCTCCCTCTTCCCCTCCCCTTACCTCTCCCCCTCCTCTTCCTCTCCTCCTCTCCCCCTCCTTTCCCAGGGTCTGTTCCGGCGTAAGGTGTCCATAGCCAACATGCTGGCATGGAGCAGTGAGCCAATCAGGAAGCCCATGATCGTGACGTCAGACCGTGCGGTGAAGAGGGAGGCGGTGGAGATCTTTAAACTGATCCAGACCTACATGGGAGACCGCCGAGCCAAGACTGACCCACTCACTGTCGCCCTGGAGGTCTGCAGACTCCCTGATATCCCTCTGTCATGTCCACATCCCAAACAGCACCCTTTTATCTATATAGTGCACTACTTTTTCAAAAGTAGTGCACTAAAAGGGAATAGGGTGCCGTTTTGGACTCACAGCCCGTGTCTCCCCTTCTGCAGCCATGTGTCATTTTATGTGCTGTTAAGCTTCAATTTGTCTTCGGTTTCTGATTTGTGCATCAAAATAATAATGATTTCATCCCCCCCTCATCTTCCCTCTTTTTCCCCCTCTCGCCCTCTCTATCTTTCTCTCTCTTTTTCACGCCAAGACTGGCCCGCTGAACATCGCCCTGGAGGTCTGCAGAGACCCTTTAATTATCCCTCTCTTCGTTCTCTCCTTGTATCTGCTTTTTCATGTCTCTTTGTGTCTACCTTCACTGTGCTGCTTCTCACTCCTCTCCTTTTTCACTCTGTTATTTTATGCATTTATGCCTATTAAGCTAACAGTTTACCTTCGGGTTTTGTAATTCTGCACGTCAAGGAAACAAAATGTGACTTAATAATTCCCCCTCCTCTCCGTACTTGCTCTCTTTCTCCCACCCCTCCCTCCCTCCCCAGGTGGCAGTGCGTGGTTGGAGCAGTCAGGGTCTTCGTGATGAGCTCTACATCCAGCTCTGTCGTCAGACCACAGGTACACACACACACTCACACACACGGTCAGCTATACACCTAAACACACACAGCATAACACTAACAGTGTGTGAACTATTGTACACATTATTAACAAAGCGATGAATTCGTTAGACACTGGCTTGATGCGCAGTCTACCTGAAGTCAACCTTTTAATCGAATGAACTCTAACCCCATCCACTACTTCTCACAGAGAACTTCCGCTACGATAGTCTGGAGAGGGGCTGGGAGCTCATGGCTGTGTGTCTGGCCTTCTTCCCCCCAACTCCACGCTTCCACTCCTACTTGGAGGGATACATCTACAGACACATGGACCCCCTCAACGATACTAAAGGTGAGAGAGAGAGAGAGAGAGAGAGAGAGAGAGAGAGAGAGAGTGTGGGGGACGCCTGTGGTTGCGTACATGCGTGTGCGGCGGCTGGCTGACTGTGGCTATCGCCTTGTAATGGCACAGACAGACAAGCTGACATTTGGCCGTGCGTTGTAGAACACCTGCTGGGCATCGATGAAGGTGGCAATTTACAACGTACAATCGTTGGGAAGTGAATAGAAAATGACAGACTATTTTTCGGTGGTCAGGGGCAATATAGGATGCTAATTACCTTTTGTGGGCGAGGTCTTTTTTCACAAATAGTCTTCCCAAGCTGTCTGTTATCTTTAATAATAATAATTTGGTGGGTACTTACACTACCGGTAAAAAGTTTTAGAACACCTACTCATTCAAGGGTTTTTCTTTATTTTGACTATTTTCTACATTGTAGAATAATAGTGAAGACATCAAAACTATGAAATAACGCATATGGAATCATGTAGTAACCAAAAAAGTGTCAAACAAAAATATATTTTATATTTGAGATTCTTCAAATAGCAACCCTTTGCCTTGATGACAGCTTTGCACACTCTTGCAATTCTCTCAACCAGCTTCTTGAGGTAGTCACCTGGAATGCATTTCAATTAACAGGTGTGCCTTCTTAAAAGTTAGTGTGTGGAATTTCTTTCCTTAATGCATTTGAGGCAATCAGTTGTGTTGTTACAATGTAGGGGGGTATACAGAAGATAGCCTTATTTGGTAAAAGACCAGGTCCATATTATGGCAAGAACATCTCAAATAAGCAAAGAGAAACGACAGTCCATTATAAAGGTCAGTCAATCCGGAACATTTCAAGAACTTTGAAAGTTTCTTCAAGTGCAGTCGCAAAAACCATCGAGCGCTATGATGAAACTGGCTCTCATGGGGACCGCCAAAGGAAAGGAAGACCCAGAGTTACATCTGCTGCAGAGGACAAGTTCATTAGATTTACCAGCCTCAGAAATTGCAGCCGAAATACATGCTTCACGGAGTTCAGAGGAGACTGTATGAATCAGTCCTTCATGGTCGAATTGCTGCAACGAAACCACTACTAAAGGACACCAATAATAAGAAGAGACTTGCGTCGGGCAAGAAACACGAGCGTGGACATCAGACCGGTGGAAATTTGTCCTTTGGTCTGGAGTCCAAATTAGAGATTTTTGGTTCCAACTGCCGTGTCTTTGTGAGATGCGGTGTGGGTGAACGAATTATCTCCGCATGTGTATTTCCCACCGTAAAGCATGGAGGAGGAGATGTTATGTTGTGGGGCTGCTTTGCTGGTGACACTATCTATGATTTATTTAGAATTCAAGGCACGCTTAACCAGCATGGCTACCACAGCATTCTGCAGATATACACCATCCTGTCTGGTTTGGGCTTCGTGCGACTATCATTTGTTTTTCAACAGGACAATGACCCAACACACCTCCAGGCTGGGTAAGGGCTATTTTACCAAGAAGGAGAGTGATGGAGTGCTGGATCAGATGACCTGGCCTCCACAATCACCTGACCTCAACCAAATTGAGATGATTTGGGATGAGTTGGACCGCAGAGTGAAGGAAAAGCAGCTAACAAGTGCTCAGCATATGTGGGAACTCCTTCAAGACTGTTGGAAAAGCATTCCATGTGAAGCTGGTTGAGAGAATGCCAAGAGTGTGCAAAGCTGTCATCAAGGCAAAGGGGTGGCTACTTTGAAAAACCTCAAATATATTTGTTTAACACTTTTTTGGTTACTACATAATTCCATATGTGTTATTTCATGGTTTTTATGTCTTCACTATTATTCTACGATGTAGAAAATAGTAAAATTAAGAAAAACCCTTGAATGAGTAGTTGTTCTAAAACATTGTGTATATTGTCCTATTTCATGTACAAGTGTGTATTTTACGCATGTGTGAATTGGAAATGTGTTTTTTGAATATCCCAACTCCCCTTGAGACGCCCTTGGAGAGTGGTGCAGCAACCAAGGTATCTGCATCCTCAGTGCTGTTATCTGGAGAATGTGTCTCTCTCTAGTCTCCCTATCATGCCAGGCTCTGTGTTTGTAATGTACGTGTGTGTGATGTATGTGTGGCTAGGCTGACTGGCCACTGATTTGGTTGTTATTGGAGCCTTTCACCTCAGCATACCACAGTTGAATTCCCTCACTCAAGTTCCACCCGCTAGACTAGTCAGTTACTGAACCATATGCGGTATATTCTCTCTTCTCTTACTCAACTTTTCCCCCTTTCTCTCCCTCCTCGCTCTGTGGCTTCCGTTGAAGCCCTTCAGATATGAATTCTGCCTTTCATCCCTCTTCCTCTCATCCTTCTCTGAAAGCTTTTCAAAGTCCTCACCTCCATTCCTTCTCTATTCCGCATTCATCTTTTTATTCTACTTTTCTTTTCTTTATGCCTCTCAGGCTCCCTCTCCTCCCACTGTCTGTCTGTCTGTCTGTCTGTCTGTCTGTCTGTCTGTCTGTCTGTCTGTCTGTCTGTCTGTCTGTCTGTCTGTCTGTCTGTCTGTCTGTCTGTCTGTCTGTCTGTCTGTCTGTCTGTCTGTCTGTCTGTCTGTGTTCTTACTGAATTTGTGGGGTTCTTCATGATGTACACATTGTACACATGAATCTGTATGTTTTGTTATGTTTTTTGCATGTTCATTGTTGTCTTCTTGATGTGACATATCGTAGTGGTTTGTGGCCTATTGTGTGTGTGTGTGTGTGTGTGTGTGGGTGTGTGTAGTTGTGCAGTTCGACCATGGTGTTTGTTAGCGGAGTCTGTTTGTCCTAGTGGTTTACACCAAATCCTGTGTAGTCGTTACCATGGTAAATCTACGTGTTTTGCTGTATGTGTGAGGGTAGTGTTTGTGGTCCAGGTGTCGGGGTGTGTGTTGTGAGTGACGGTTGCTGTGGTTATGGTGTGTGTGTGTGTGTGTGTGTGTGTGTTGTTGCAGTGGCTCGGCACATCAGCGGTCTGCTGGCGAGCCGGGTGGAGAGGCGAGCCAGACTGATGCGTGGGCGTCGCCCTGGGAGGGAGAAGGCGGGGCCAGCGGAGGGTAGGGGCGGAGTCAAACTGCCTACAACTGGTTAGCTACTCTCCCTGTGCCTGCTGCTCTCTCTCTCTCTCACACACACATCTCATTAATCACATCTCATACATCAACACAGTCGGGGACACACACACACACACACACACACACACACACACACACACACACACACACACACAAGGCCCTGGCTACTCTTCCTGTGTCTGCAGCAGATTACGACTTCTGCTACCACCGCCTCCTCCTTCCCATCTCCATCCTCTTCATCCTCCTCTTCTCCTTTCTCTTCATCTCCATTGATGTAATCTTTTTAATCCTCCTCTTCCTCTCCTTCCTTCACCTTCAGGATCTAGCTCTGTATCTCTCTAGCTTCTTAGGTCCTCAGCGTTTTGTGTGTCTTTTTCATAGCTGTCTGTCTGTCTGTCTGTCTGTCTGTCTGTGTTTCTCTGTCTGTCTGTCTGTATCTTTTTCTGTCTCTCTCTCTTTGTCTGTATACCTACCTACCTACATACCTACCCTGCCTGCCTGCCTGCCTGCCTGCCTGCCTGCCTGCCTGTCTGTCTGTCTGTCTGTCTGTCTGTCTGTCTGTCTGTCTGTCTGTCTGTCTGTCTGTCTGTCTGTCTGTCTGTCTGTGTTTCTGTCTGTCTATCTGTCTGTGTTTCTCTGTCTGTCTGTCCGTCTCTGTCTGTCTGTCTCTCTGTATCTTTTTCTGTGTCTCTCTCTTTGTCTGTATACCTACTTACCTACCTACCTACCTACCTACCTACCTACCCTGTCTGTCTGTCTGTCTGTCTGCCTGTCTGTGTGTGTCAGGTAACACACACACATCACACATTTGTAACTGTGTATTTCCTGCACGTGTCCATTTGGTCTGCTAAACCATTTCTCTGTCTTACATCATTCTACTGTCTTTTGGGTGTCTGTCTACTCGTTCATTCCCTGAGGGGAGAGTCCTGAGCATCAGTTCAGTCTTTTAGTGTAGGGTAGCTCTGGTAATTACTAGGACTGTTACCTAAGTCAAATTGTAATCTTATGTGCTTGTAGAATGTATGAACATGATGGTTGGACAGTGTGTCAATGTGTGTGTCACAGGGTCAGAAGGACAGTGTGTCAATGTGGGTGTCACAGGGTCAGAAGGACAGTGTGTCAATGTGGGTGTCACAGGGTCAGAAGGACAGTGTGTCAATGTGGGTGTCACAGGGTCAGAAGGACAGTGTGTCAATGTGGGTGTCACAGGGTCAGAAGGACAGTGTGTCAATGTGGGTGTCACATAGGGTCATGTCACATAGGGTCAGAAGGACAGTGTTTCAACGTGGGTGTCACATAGGGTCAGAAGGACAGTGTGTCAATGTGGGTGTCACATAGGGTCAGAAGGACAGTGTTTCAACGTGGGTGTCACATAGGGTCAGAAGGACAGTGTGTCAATGTGGGTGTCACATAGGGTCAGAAGGACAGTGTTTCAACGTGGGTGTCACATAGGGTCAGAAGGACAGTGTTTCAACGTGGGTGTCACATAGGGTCAGAAGGACAGTGTGCTGGCTGGTTAGGCCTGAGGCTGTATGGTCGGTGTGTTTCCAGATTTAGACCACTGAGCTGTTACCCTCCAGTAATTAACTTGAGTGGCAGCAGAACTACCCTGTGCCACCCCTATACAAATGAGTGGATTTGGCTATTTCAGCCACACCCGTGGGCAAACAGGTGTATAAAATCGAGCACACATCTCCACAGACAAAGAATGGCCTTACTGAAGAGCTCAGTGACTTTCAATGTGGCACCGTCATAGGATGTCACCTTCCAACAAGTCAGTTCGTCAAATTTCTGCCCTGCTAGAACTGCCCCGGTCAACTGTAAGGGCTGCTATTGTGAAGTGGAAACGTCTAGGAGTTGCAACACTCACTACCGAGTTCCAAACTGCCTCTGAAAGCAACGTCAGCACAAGAACTGTTTGTCGGGAGGTTTCCATGTCGCAATGCCAAGCGTCGGCTGGAGGGGTATAAAGCTCGCCGCCATTGGACTCTGGAGCAGTGGAATGAATCACGCTTCACCATCTGGCAGTCCGACGGACGAATCTGTGTTTGGCGGATGCCAATACATAGCGCCAAATGTAAAGTTTGGTGGAGGAGGAATAATGGACTGGGGCTGATGGAACGCCGACTGCGAGCCAGGCCTAATTGCCCAACATCAGTTCCCGACCTCACTAATGCTCTTGTGGCTGAATGGAAGCAAGTCGCCGCAGCAATGTTCCAACATCTAGTGGAAAGCCTTCCTAGAAGAGTGGAGGCTCCTGTAGCAGCGAAGGGGGGACCAACTCCATATTAATGCCCATGATTTTGGAATGAGGTGTTTGACGAGCAGGTGTCCACATACTTTTTGTCATGCAGTGTACATGCGTGTGTGTGTATTCTCTGTTCCCTCGCTATACCTGTGCTTTGAGTCCGCTAATTTTCGTTAATTTCAACTCATTACTGTATGATCTAACAACTAACTTGTGTGTGTGTGTGTGTGCGTGCGCACGTGTATGCGTGCGCGTGTGTTTGTGCGTTTCTGTGTGTGTTTTTCTCCAGGAGTGGCGATAAGCGGCTATGCCAAATACTGTTACCGTAAACTGCAGAAGGCAGCTCTGACCGGAGCTAAGAAGGTATAAGTGCTCTATTTCCTCTACTCTTCGTAAATTGCAACTCAGTGCTGTATGATCTAACAACTAACCTCTGTGTGTGTAAGTGTGAGTGTGAGTGTGAGTACACTACAGCCTGACCCACAACCCACCATCCTTTACCATCCTTCATGAGAAGAATTTCCTTCTTTCTAATTTCCTCTCCCGGTCTGTCTGTCTGTCTGTCTGTCTGTGTGTCTGTCTGTCTGTCTGTCTGTCTGTCTGTCTGTGTGTCTGTCTGTCTGTCTGTCTGTCTGTCTGTCTGTTGTGTCTGTCTGTTGTGTCTGTCTGTCTGTTGTGTCTGTCTGTCTGTTGTGTCTGTCTGTCTGTCTGTCTGTCTGTCTGTCTGTCTGTCTGTCTGTCTGTTGTGTCTGTACCTGGCGGGACTCCGTCTTGGGGGGGGGGGGGGGGGGCCTGTCTGCTTTTCTTCCTCCGCCTTTAGCTGTAGTGCGGGGTTAGTTAGCTAGTTGTTAGTTAGCTGAGCGCACGGAGATCGAGTGCAACGAGGTCTGTGCGCTAACTACTAACTATCCCCACGGCAACCACACACCACTTAAGTAACACCCCTCCTCACGCCACACGCACTCACTCACACACACTTACTCACACACGTGTACACAGACAGAGGCACACTATACACCCCCCTCCTCACACGGCATAGCCCACCACCCTCCGATTAAGAATCCCATATCAGAATGCTCTTCAGGATGGGAATGGGTTGGGAATATGGGACACGATGCACTAAACAAACATTCAATGCTATGTCACCACTGACTTGTATTGCTTTAAGCCCCTGTTTTCTAAGTAGGAAATCAATAAGTAGATGCTTGAGGGGATAAGCTGAACTCCAGATAGAATCACTATTTATCACGCACCCACCTCGTTAGTTACCCTTTGTTTTGTTTCCGTTTGTCTGACAGAGGACTTCCTGTGTTTCCATTTCATTAGCCCCTCATTTGAATCATCTCCCTATAGCTGTGTGTGTGTGTGTGTGTGTGTGTGTGTGTGTGTGTGTGTGTGTGTGTGTGTGTGTGTGTGTGTGTGTGTGTGTGTGTGTGTGTGTGTCTTAATTGAGTTATTGTTTCAGCAAGCGGTGCACATAATGCAGTTTATTATTAATGTCATGTCTGGAGCAGAATTCCTGCTGAGAACGCTAGGACAACACAACACACACACACACACACACACACACACAAATAAACACATACAGTCTCACTTTATCACCCCCCCTCCACACACACACACACACACACACACACTCATATTGATTTCTTAACCAGTCCACCAATTAAAGGGGCCCTTCAGGCAGATGTATCTTCTGAGTGTTTTTAAACCAGATCACATGACTTCACAGTCTGCCTCTGTTCACCCGGCTCACAGACGGAGGGTTGTGTGCGTGTGTGTCTGTGTGTGTTTGGGTATATATGCGTGAGTGAGTGTGTATGTGTGCATGTGTGTTGGCATGCGTACGGAGAGTGATGGGGGGGGAGAGATGGGGTCTGGGTGTCATGGAAACAGCCTCCAGGGGGACATTCCATTCCGTTGTTCATCTATCCTTCCCCCTGACCTATAAAACACTGACTGACTGTCTCACTAAACCGGTTCTAGTCGATACTAACCCAGCTAGCTGTCTGTTTTGGACCAGTGCCAATCATTATCAGGCAAGTCCACTGGTTTAAATGATTTGTAGTAGAACAGCCTCTCTGTACTGGTGTCCAGTTACGATCTCTTCTGTGACCTACTGACATCTGACCTTTTGAATGTCTTAGTATTTTTCTCCTAGTAACTCTCTCTATGTCCTAGTTCCTCCTCTCTCTCTGCCTATCTGTGTACCAAAGACTTCACCATGAGTGTATAGTATCAGAGCCAGCAGCGTTGCATCGAATGTTGCAGGAAAATAAATCAGAGTATCTGTTATCCGTGTGTAAATCAGACTGCTAGCCAGCATCTAGCTCAGTTTTTCCGAATGGAAAGAGAATCATGTAATCATGAGGTGTATTCATGTGAAATATTAGGAACATAGAAATAGAATGAATAGAGCCGACACGATTCCCTATTCTATCTTAAAGACGATCATATAAGTTCAACACCAAATCCTCCTGAAGAGTGTGACCATGGAGGAATAATTCTACTTCCTGTCATGAAATGGTGCTGTTCCCACTCCGGCCACAGGAGGGGGCCAGTGAGGCTGTCTCTCATCTGCTGTCTACAACTCTATCTGGAGAGGCAGAAACAGACAGAGGTCTGAACAGAAGGAAAGGATAGGCGAGGGAGAGACAGATGAAGAGAGAGAACAAGGGAAAGAGGGATGAACAGAGCAAAGGAGCAGTGGAGAGGAATTGATTGGGAGTGAGAAGGAGGACGACGAATAGACAGGGAATGAAAGTGGAGAGAGCGAGGGATGGATTGATAGTGGTGGGTAACGTAATTCATTGGTCGTGTGTGTGTGTGTGTGTATGCTCCCATCTCCCATCACATGTGGTGATGCCAGTCTGTGCTAGCGGGCACTGGTGGTTGGCATTGTGTGTGTGAGGCGTGTAGAGTGTGCCAGCATCTCTGCAGGGTGGTAATAGAGACAGTTTGTCACTTGGTGGACTCGCACACACATCCACCCTGACCGCATCCCATAGCCTGAGGCCCAGTGTTTGACTGGTATTAACCCAAGAGCAGAGCCTTTTCCAGGGGATTAATAGGACTGATTCTGCCCTAGCGCAAACCCAATGAACTGTTCTCTCTTTCTCTCTCTCTCTCTCTCTCTCTCTCTTTTTCTCTCCTCCTTTTTCTCCCTGCCCACTCCTTTCATACTTATTTTCGGTCTCTCAATAATTAATCTAGGTACATTTATGAAGGTCATACCAGTATTCTTCAGTAAATGCACGGTTGCTAAATATATAATGTGTTGCTTTAGCTACACCTCGAGAGCTGTAGAGTTGTGTTACGTTATCATGGAACTGCACATCCCCTCGTTGATTATCCCTCGACACACGGTATGACACAATACAACTTGTTTTGTTGGAATGATGTGTGCATTTTGTCATTTTCTAAATAGATGCACATGCTGTGTGTTGTTTGTAGGGCTCACTTTAAAAAGAGACTCGGTTCTCAATGTTGACTGCCTGTATAGATGTAGTTACATAAACGTGTGTGTCTGTGTGTATTGTAATCCATGGGTTGCAGAAGCACATAGTAGTTGTGTCTTATCTAACAACCAGTGTGTGTGTGTGTGTGTGTGTGTGTGTGTGTGTGTGTGTGTGTGTGTGTGTTGTTATCCAGGGGTTGCAGAAGCCGTGTCTGGAGGAGATCAAACACGCCAGGAACGCCATATTCAGCCCCTCCATGTTTGGCTCCTCCCTAGAGGATGTGATGTCACTGCAGAAGGAGCGTTACCCCGACAGCCAGCTTCCCTGGGTCCAGACACGCCTCTCAGAGGAAGTTCTGGGGCTCAACGGAGACCAGACAGAGGGCATCTTCAGGTCCGTACCTAACTCTCAGTCACTGGTACTAGGGAGGGAGAGAGGGAGGGAGGAGTTAGTTGTGGTAGACATGCCTGTCAGTGAATGTCCTGGAAGTCATCAGAGACCAGACAGAGGGAGAGCGATAAAGGAGAGAGATAAAGGGATTGGTAAGGATGGACATGCTGTGAGGAATGATATGTGAGGAGGAGGAGTCTAATGTGTCTCTGACCCCTGACCTCACAGGGTTCCAGGTGACATAGATGAGGTCAACGCCCTCAAGCTGCAGGTGGACCAATGGAAGATCCCCACGGATCTGGAGGATCCTCACATCCCAGGTAACACACACACACCGCACACACACACCCTAGGTCCTGATCCATCCACCCACTGTATACACTCCCTCTCTCCCTCCCTCCTACCCTCCACTAGCCCCAGGCCCTCTGCAGTGCTCTAATTCTCTCTGAGTATTAATAGCCCCAACACCAAAGCATGCTGGGAGCAATGTGCCTGCTGCAAAACTACAGTCATTTCAAAAAAGATTCCTTCTAGAAGGAAGAGAGCAGTCCTGGCTGTAGGTTGGAGAGAACCAGTTCGTGCTTTATTAGATCATTAGTCATAACTCTATTACCAGCACAGAGACACTTGGATGAACCACACACACACACACTCTTTCTCTCTCTTTCTCACACAAGAACTCGCTCTCTCCAACAACAAACGTTCCCAGAGCTTTAGAGAACGTTCCCGTAGCCCTTTACACTCATACCCGTAAACGGGTTGAAAAGGGCAGGTTTGGGCACTAATAAGCAGTTAGAAGATGACACTTTTTATTTTATTCATTTAACATATTCTTATTTACAATGACGGCCTAGGAACAGTGGGTTAACTGCCTTGTTCAGGGGCAGAACGACAGATTTTTACCTTGTCAGCTCGGGGATTCGATCTAGCAACCTTTCGGTTACTGGCCCAACGCTCTAACCGCTAGGCTACCTGCAGCCCCGTGGTGTCACACCCTGGGTTGTTCTGAACAGAATGAGCCTGTTTGTTTATTGTGCAGAAAATTTGCCGCGGCACACGCACCTGAAGGGACTAAATCCTATTCTCAACAGAATTGCGATCTGTTTCTCTGAATTGCCTTGTGAAAGCCTAGCATTGTAAGATCTGATTTTATAACATGGCATGTTGGCAATAGAACAAGCTTTCAAATCGTGACCACCTGACCCAGATGGCAATTTATAACGGACCGTTTTTGGATTGGCTAAACAACAACAGTAATTGTGCTATGGCGGGGATGCAGGGCTGTGTTGAAACAACTACAAGTGAGCTTGCCCTAGTTCCTCAACGGCACAGCTAGGAGAGCTCCAAAAAGCACCTTACAGTTGAAGGCTCTTCTTTGAGTCATAAAAGTGCATTGAAATTGCTTAGGATGTTTGCACACTTTGGAGAGGTGTGTCCACTTGGAGACACCAGTTAGTCCTCTCGCTCAAATCCTTTTCATTTTTTTTGTCTTATGTTGCACCTACCCCACATTTTCCAGGAATAGACTTATCATGTTACTTAATGTATCCAGAGTATTTTCAATTTTCGTTATCAACAAATGCGGCGAAAAGTACAGTAAACATAAAATCAACATTGTAATGTTTAGATTCAGTCTTGTGTCAGGTGAACTGTTGTGTACTCACCTTTGGTCTAATAATTGTCCCATTCTCTCCAAACTGTTCTCTTTCAATTGCTACCATGGATATGCTTTGCATATTTCTTCTGTAGCTAACATTTCAACTTAGGCCAATTCCCACGAGTGTAAAGTGTCAAGAGTCTCATTAGACCATTAACTAACGTTTTCATTGGAATGTTCCCATGATGCGCAAGTAGTGTTTCTAAGAGACTATTCACTTATTCACGTCAAATAGAACTTACCCAGAACGATGTTACCATGTTCTCAGAACATCGCATGAACATTCATGTGTCCAGTTTTCTGTCGGTTAGGAGAATATTCCATCAACGTCTCACCCCAAAACATTTCTAGACACGTTTCAGAGGAACGTTGCAAGAACATTTATGTGTATAATTTTTTATTAAAAAAAAATGCTTTACACATCACGTTGCCGAGACAATCAAGGCCCTGATTGGTGAACCACTGATCCATTCATAGCTCTTTGTTTGTTGGCAAGGTTACAGACACTCACACACACAGTGCTTTAAGCATACAGTGTTTTCAGCTTCCATATTTGACACACCTGATTATATTGTGTATGTTAATTTATACAGTAAGTATTATTCAACATGTCTTCACTTGGGATTTGAACTCACAACCTCTCGGTTCAATGTACTCCGATCTTCCTGTCTGGTATCAGTTCATTTGATTATTCGCTCATCGTTGATTTCATTGTTTTCAGCAATTTGAGGGCTTTCTGTATAGTTGTCTAATGTTGGTGGGGCATATTAACCTGTTTTAATGATACTCCTGGATCACTATGATCAATAAAATGTTTTCTTGAGTGTAATTTTAACAGGAGCTGAGATTTACTTCGAAGTGCATTCACCTTATTGCTTATATCTATCCAGTTGTTTCAGATCTACAGATCTATCTTAAGGTTCCTTCTAGACAGGACCTAACTATACTGGCCCAATAAGCAAACGCCCTGGAGATGTCCCTTATTGGTACGGTGGTTAGGGCGTTTGTCATTGGTGCAGGTGGATGGGGTTTAGAGACCCACTAGGGGAGTGGCTCTCACATTCTTAGCAATATATGTTAATGCTCATTATTGCTGTTTTGAATTGCATTTATCAGATATTTTGATTGTTTCTATGGACATTTCGTTAGAACAAATATTTGTTCTATATCTTTGTTTATTACCGTAATGTGTATAGATTTCTCATCTTTCACGCATTTCTGGAACTTTGGCTAGCAGCTTTGTGCCTTTGTGCATGACCTCCATATGCTTTTTCAGGTTTGATATGGTGTTTCTGGATGAGGAGATCAATGCTGCCTTTGCCGAGTTTGCATTTGACTAAAATGTTGTTCTCTTTCTCCTCGATTAACTCAAAATAATGTGAGCATTTCCACAAGGAAAAGGTTAAGCTGCTATCTTTCTTTGATTTTCAGCTTTAAGAAACCCCCTTTTGGAAACGAGTTAGCCTACCGCTTGAATTCCGTTAGCGTGAGACAAGGCTTTAAAAATATAGGCCTATATTACACGACAGTATAGATATACTTCTGAAAGTAATGTATGGGTTACTTGAAAAAGTAACTGTAATCATTACAATATTTGAAGACAGTAACTCGTTATATTACTCCGTTACTCATAAAAGTAATACAACTGTAAGTAATATATTACCCCCAACATTGGTCCCAATTTATTCTGTTGCAATTTGTCTATTTTTCCACATTAAAACTTGGAGATGGAGCTCTGTGTTGTGTATTGTTCTGGTATAACTGGCATCACCATCATCGCTTAAATGTCAAATGTTAGAAAGTACAGACATGCTACTGTAAATATACACTTTTCTGATATTCTGAGAATGTGAAAACCATGTTCTAGGTGTGTTTCTATCAGAAGCAACACTACCACCTGGGCCACGGTTTCGGCAACAAATTAGGAATGTTACAGATAGAAATGCAATGACGAGAGCTGATGCAGTTCCTTATCAGAGAAACGTTTGTTCTACGTGATATATGTGATGTGGGTTTCAAAAAGACCATAGAGTTCTCTTTGAGATGCTCGGCTATCTAGAATTCTACTGATTCCCATCTTTCAATGAGAAACTCATTTGAATTAGATCAGATAGGTCTGTTCTATCTGTTGCCAAATAGTGAAGTTAACCTATATTGCTAAAAATGCAAAAGTAGGATGACTCCCCTAGTGGGTCTTGAACCCAAGCCATCAGTGACTAACACCCTAACCACTGTCCCGATAAGGGTTATCTAGGGCATGTGCTTATTGGGCCAGTATAGTTAGGTCCTGTCCGGAAGAAACTCTAACCCCTTCTCCCTACGCACTTGTGTAGAGCAGAAACAATTTGATTGGTGTAAGCAATAGGGTGAATGCACTTAGAAATAAATCTCAGCTCTGTTAAAAGTACACTCAAGAAAATATTCAGAGTATCATTAAAACAGGTTAATATGCCCTCACCAAAATTAGACAACTATACAGAAAGCCCTTCAATTGCTGAAATCGATAATGAGAGAATAGTCAGATTAACTGATAACTAACGCAGACATGGTGGCGTAGCAGGAAGATCTGAATGCTGTGAACCAAGAGGTGGTGAGATCAAATCCCAGATGATGGCATGTTGAAAAATAATTACTGTATAAATGAACATGCACAATGTGATCTTGTGTCAAATATGTAAGTTGGAAGCACTGTGTGTGAGTGTCCCTAAATCTTGCCAACAAACAAGCGCTGTGAATGGATCAGTGGTTGACCAATCATGTGCTTGGCAACAGTAACATGGCGCGATGTGTAATGAAACATATTTTTGGGGGTAGAATGTTTCTTTGGGACCATCAGGCGACACATCCTGACAACTGACACACAGCGATGTGCTTGCAACTTTCCCATGAAACGTGTCTGGAACATTAACATTTTATATTTCTCGAACATGGAAACCATTTTCTGTTGTATGTTTGGTGTGACGTTGATGAAATATTACCTCAGCCTTCAGAAAACTGAACACATGAATGTTCTTGCAACGTCCCATAAAACGCATCTCGAACACGAATGTTGTATATTCTGAGAACACTGTAAACACATTCTGGATAAGTTCTGTTTGAAATGTTCTCCTAACTTTAACACCAAAACATGCGTGTGGCTCAGTTGGTAGAGCATGGTGTTTGCAACGCCAGGGTTCTGGGTTCGATTCCCACGGGGGACCAGTACGGAGAAAAAAAAAATGTATGAAATGTATGCATTCACTACTGTAAGTTGCTCTGGATAAGAGCGTCTGCTAAATGACTAAATTGTAAATATAGACAGGTGTGTGCCTTTCCAAATCATGTCCAATCAATTGAATTTATCACAGCTGGAGTCCAATCAAGTTGTAAAAACATCTCAAGGATGATCAATGGAAACAGGATGCACAAGAGCTCAATTTTGAGTCTCATAGCAAAGGGTCTGAATAGTTGAAGTTGGAAGTTTGCATACACCTTAGCCAAATAGATTTAAACTCAGTTTTTAACAATTCCTTAGGTCAGTTAGGATCACCACTTTATTTAAAAAATGTGAAATGTCAGAATAATAGTAGAGAGAAGCATAAATATGAGTTGTATTTACAATGGTGTTTGTTCTTCACTGGTTGACCTTTTCTTGTGGTAACAGGTCACAAATCTTGCTGCAGTGATGGCACTCTGTGGTATTTCACTAAGTAGATATGGGAGTTTATCAAAATCGTGTTTGTTTTCGAATTCTTTGTGGATCTGTGTAATCTGAGGGAAATATGTGTCTCTAATACGGTCATACATTTGGCAGGAGGTTAGGAAGTGCAGCTCAGTTTCCACCTCATTTTGTGGGCAGTGTGCACATAGCCTGTCTCCTCTTGAGAGCCAGGTCTGCCTACGGCGGCCTTTCTCAATAGCAAAGCTATGCTCACTGAGTCTATACATAGTCAAAGCTTTCCTTAAGTTTGGGTCAGTCACAGTGGTCAGGTATTCTGCCACTGTGTACTCTCTGTTTAGGGCCAAATAGCATTCTAGTTTGCTCATTTTGTGAATTCTTTCCAATGTGTCAAGTAATTATCTTTTTGTTTTCTCATGATTTGGTTGGGTCTAATTCTGTTGCTGTCCTGGGGCTCTGTGGGGTGTGTTTGTGTTTGTGAACAGAGCCCCAGGACCAGCTTGCTTAGGGGACTCTTCTCCAGGTTCATCTCTCTGTAGGTGATGGCTTTGTTATGGAAAGTTTTGGAATCGCTTCTTTTTAGGTGGTTGTAGAATTTAACGGCTCTTTTCTGGATTTTGATCATTAGCGGGTATCAGCCTAATTCTGCTCTACATGCATTATTTGGTGTTCTACATTATAGACGGAGGATATTTTTTGCAGAATTCTGCATGCAGTCTCAATTTGGTGTTTGTCCCATTTTGTGAATTCTTGGTTGGTGAGCGGACCCCAGACCAGACCTCACAACCATAAAGGGCAATGGGTTCTATAGCTGATTGAAGTATTTTTAGCCAGATCCTAATTGGTATGTTGAATTTTATGTTCCTTTTGATGGCATAGAATGCCCTTCTTGCCTTGTCTCTCAGATCGTTCACAGCTTTGTGGAAGTTACCTGTGGCGCTGATGTTTAGGCCAAGGTATGTATCGTTTTTTGTGTGCTCTAGGGCAACGGTGTCTAGATGGAATTTATATTTGTGGTCCTGGCGACTGGATATTTTTTGGAACACCATTATTTTGGTCTTACTGAGATTTACTGTCAGGGCCCAGGTCTGGCAGAATCTGTGCAGAATATCTAGGTGCTGCTGTAGGCCCTCCTTGGTTGCTGGCAGAAGCACCAGATCATCAGCAAACAGTAGACATTTGACTTCAGATTCTAGTAGGGTGAGGCCAGGTGCTGCAGACTTTTCTAGTGCTCGCGCCAATTCGTTGATATATATGTGGAAGACGGTGGGGCTTAACCTCTCTTGGGTATGTGGGACGTGACCGTCCCACCTGCGGGACACACTATTCAACAGCCAGTGAAATAGCAGGGCGCCAAATTCAAAACATCAAAAATCTCATAATTCAAATTTCTCACACATACAAGTATTTTACACCATTTTAAAGATAATCTTCTCGTTAATCCAACCACATTGTCCGATTTCAAAAAGGCTTTACGGCGAAAGCATAGCATTAGATTATGTTAGGACATCACCTTGACAAGAAAAACCACACAGCCATTTTCCAAGCAAGGAGAGGCGTCACAAAAACCAGAAATACAGCTAAAATTAATCACTAACCTTTGATGATCTTCATCAGATGGCACTCATAGGACTTCATGTTACACAATACATGTATGTTTTGCTCGATAAAGTTCATATTTATATCCAAAAACCCCATTTTACATTGGCGTGTAATGTTCAGAAATGTTTTGCCTCCCAAAACTTCCGGTGAATGAGCACATCAATTTACAGAAATACTCATCATAAACGTTGATAAAATATTAAACTGTAATTCAAAAAATTATATATACACTTCTCCTTAATGCAACCACTGTGTCCAATTTCAAAAAAACTTTACAGCGATAGCACACTTTGCAATAATCTGAGTACAGCGTTCAGACACAAAACCACACCCGCCATTTTGTGGAGTCAATAAAACTCAGAAATAATATTATAAATATTCACTTACCTTTGATGATCTTCATCAGAATGCACTCCACAATAAATGTTTGTTTTGTTCGATAAAGTCCATAATTTATGTCCAAATACCTCCTTTTTGTTTGCGCGTTCAGTCCACTACTCCAAATGCAGGAAGTGCGCGAAAATGTCACGACGAAAAGTTTAAAAAATGTTATATTTACGTTCGTAGAAATATGTCAAACGATGTATAGCATCAATCTTTAGGATGTTTTTAACATAAATCTTAAGTAATATTCCAACCGGACAATTCCAATGTCTTCAGAAAAGAAAAGGAACACAGCTCACACTCACGTGAGGGCGCGCCTCTGAGCTCATGTCATTTCCTCACTCATCTGACTCCAGGCCCTCTTGTTCGCTTCATATTTACAGTAGAAGCATGAAGCAACGTTCTAAAGACTGTTGACATCTAGTGGAAGCCTTAGGAAGTGCAAAATGAACCCTAAGTCACTGTGTACTGGATAGGGAATCACTTGAAAAACTACAAGCCTTAGATTTCCACACTTCCTGGTTGGATTTGTCTCAGGTTTTTGCCTGCCATATGAGTTCTGTTATACTCACAGACATCATTCAAACAGTTTTAGAAACTTCAGAGTGTTTTCTATCCAAATGTACTAATAATATGCATATCCTACCTTCTGAGCCTGAGTGGCAGGCAGTTTAATTTGGGCACGCCTTTCATCCGGACGTCAAAATACTGCCCCCTACCCTAGAGAAGTTTTAAGCTGCATCCCTGTCTCACCCCACAGCCCTGTGGGAAGAAATTTGTGTGGTTTTTACTTATTTTATCCGCACACTTGTGGTTTGTGTACATGGATTTTATGTTGTATGTTTTTCCCCCAAAAAATGTCTCTCCCTCTAATTGTTAGCTGGGTCTCTCTTTCTCATACACACACACACACACACACACACACACACACACACACACACACACACACACACACACACACACACACACACACACACACACACACACACACACACACACACACACACACACACACACACACACACACACACACACACACACACACACACACACACACACACACACACACACACACAGAGATAACTGTAATGGTGTTCTTTTGCTCTGGTCTGTACTCTGGGTGATTGAGGCATTAGTGTCAGTGTGTGCTGGCCAGGGAGAGGGGTTTCTGTGTCTGACCAGTCAACTGTTTCTGTCTCTTGATAGGACTGTCATTTAATTTTTTTTTCAATTGACTTACACTGTAGAGATAGCTAGAGCGAACATATTACTCTTATTTTTCAGTCTCTCTCTCGTTCCAATTTCCCTGTCTCTCTCTTTCCAATTCTACCCCCTCTCTCTTCCTCTCTCTCTCCCCCCAGCATCTCTGTTGAAGTTTTGGTACAGGGAGTTGGAGGTGCCGTTGATTCCGCATGAGTTCTATGAGGAGTGTATCACTCACTATGATGACCCAGAGGCTGCAGTCAACGTTGTCATGGGCCTGCCTCACATCAACAAACTGGTGCTGTGCTACCTCATACGCTTTCTACAGGTAACACACACACACACATACACTATACTGTACATACGAAAGTCCAGTGTAAAAAGAAGCTCTCATCAATCCACTCCCTGAGCTTATTTATTTTAGGGACAGTGATTTACAAAAGTAAACCTTCAATAGTGAACATAGTAGCAATAGGATGGCTAGAGGCTACTGTTGATTGTCTGCTAAAAGAAAGCTACAAAAAGTCACCTAGCATTTATCTTGGCTAGCCTACTGTAGCTGTACGGTGCCTTCAGACCCCTTGACTTTTTCCACATTTTGTTACGTTGCAGCCTTATTCTAAAATGGATTAAATACCAAAAAATCTACACACAATACCCCATAATGACAAAGCGAAAACAGGTTATTAGAATTTTTAGTAAGTTTATTAAAAATAAAAAACAGAAATACCTTATTTACGTAAGTATTCAGCGCCTTTGCTATGAGACTCAAAATTGAGCTCAAGCAGGTAACACACACACACTATTTCCATTGATCATCCTTGAGATGTTTCTACAACTTGATTGGAGTCCACCTGTGGTAAATTCAATTGATTGGACATGATTTGGAACGGCATACACCTGTCTATATAAGGTCCCTCAGTTGACAGTGCATGTCATGGCAAAAACCAAGCCACGAGGTCGAGGAAATTGTCCGTAGAGCTCCGAGACAGGATTGTGTTGAGGCACAGGTCTGGGGAAGAGTACCAAAAAATGGCTGCAGCATTGAAGGTCCCCAATAACACAGTGGCTTCCATCATTCTTAAATGGAAGCTGTTTGGAACCACCAAGACTCTTCCTAGAGCTGGCCACCCGGCCAAACTGAGCAATCGGAGGAGAAGGGCCTTGGTCAGAGAGGTGACCAAGAACCTGATGGTCACTGACAGAGCTTTAGAGTTCCTCTGTGGAGATGGAATAAACTTTCAGAAGGCCAACCATCTCTGCAGTACTCCACCAATCAGGCCTTTATGGTAGTGGCCTGATGGAAGCCACTCCTCAGTAAAAGGCACATGACAGCCCAGTTGGAGTTTACCAAAAAGCACCTAAATACTCTCAGACCATAAGAAACAAGATTTTCTGGTCTGATGAAACCAAGATTGAACTCTTTGGCCTGAATAACAATCGTCACGTCTGGAGGAAACCTGGCACCATCTCTACAATGAAGCATGGTGGTGGCAGCATCTTCAGCAGTCCCTGATGCATTTTCAACGGCAGGGACTGGGAGACTAGTCAGGATCGAGGGAAAGATGAACGGAGCAAAGTACAGAGAGATTCTTTATGAAAACCTGCTCCAGAGCGCTCAGGACCTCAGACTGGGGCGAAGGTTAACCTTTCAACAGGACAACTACCCTAAGCACACAGCCAAGACAACACAGGTGTGGCTTCGGGACAAGTCTCTGAATGTCCTTGAGTGGCCCAGCCAGAGCTCAGACTTGAACCCGAACGAACATCTTTGGAAAGACTTGAAAATAGCTGTGCAGCGACTCTCCCCATTCAAACTGACAGAGCTTGAGAGGATCTGCAGAGAAGAATGGGAGAAACTCCTCAAATACAGGTGTGCCAAGCTTGTAGCGTCATACCCAAGAAGACTCGATGCTGTAGTTGCTGCCAAAGGTGCTTCAAAAAAGTACTGAGTAAAGGGCCTGAATACTTATGTAAATGTGATATTTTTATAATTATTTTATAATTATTAACAAAAAAATCTACAAACCTATTTTTGCTTTGTCATTATGGGGAATGGTGTGTAAATTGATGAGGGAACAAAAACAATTCAATCAATTTTAGAATAAGGCTGTAACAAAATATGAAAAAGTCAAGGGGTCTGAATACTTTCCAAAGGCACTATAGATATCTTTGGAAAAGCAGTTATCTTAACGAGGTAATGTCCTATTTTGAATATCTTAAAATGACATATAGTACATCATCCTCTCTACACACTCATGCTCACACACTCATCCACACGTTTTAACTTCACACATCACCCTCTTCCTACAGGTAACGCACACACACACACCCGCTCAAACACACCCATCACCATCTCTCTCTTTCTCTCTGTCCCTCTAACCCTCCAGGTGTTTGGCCAGCCTGCCAACGTGGTGATAACTAAGATGGATGTGAACAACCTGGCCATGGTGATGGCTCCCAACTGCCTGCGCTGCCAGTCAGACGACCCACGCATCATCTTTGAGAACACGCGTAAAGAGATGTCCTTCATCCGCGTGCTCATCCAGCACCTCGACACCAGCTTCATGGATGGCCTGCTATAGCCCCCCAACTTCAAAATGACCATACGACACGGGGCGCCTCCCTCCCTGCTATAGCCCCCCACTTTTCAACTACTCTACCCTGAAAAAAAACACACGGGTTGCCCCCCAATTTCGAATGTGCCCATAAATCCACCAAGGCCCCACCTGCCCCACAGACCCTGTTCTAGCCCCCCAAACATCAATTGGGATGACCAGTTGGGATACCTCCCAACTCCAACTACCCCCCGTATACCTTGCTATAGCCCCCAAACTACAACTACTGACCCCCAAACCATCCATCCACACAGGACAGGATGACCCCCTACCTCCCCGATGGAGTCCCAACCCAGCCTGACCCGGACCCCTGACCTCTAACCCCACCCTACACACAGGGACTTGTGTCTCACACACACTGATGTACAGGGTTACACACACTCACATAGAAATACTCTCACATATACATTTACTGACGCGTACACACACACACTCACTTGTATAGTACACATCCATACACACAATTTCTGAAATCAGGGTGTCGGACCACAAATCAGCTCCGAACCCAGAGCTACAGTCAAACTGCCATCAAAGAAGGTAGATAAATGAAGATGTCCCACTCAGGCTGTTTACCATTGATAAAAATGGTCACAGTTCCGGTCTGCTTAAGGGATGACTCTCTCTCATAAGTACCAATGCATTAGCAGCTGAGTCTGGTCTGCTTAGTTCATTGACTGTATATGAACCAGAAAAAAAGGAGGGCGTGAGATGTCTCACTTCCTCTTCTGTCTCTGCTGCCATGAAGCCTGTCAGTCCATCTGCACTGTTGTCACCAACCAACTGATGTCAATAAAGTTTTTATTTCGATTGTTTTGGGACGGTGGGGGCGAGTCCAGGTCAGGTGCTAGAGGGGATCATCGCAGCACTGCCAATCAACCGTGACTGTTGCAACCGGAAGTGATAGACACCCCTACAGCCCTTACCACCCATCCGCCTGGTACATAGGCCCTTCTCCCCCGCTTACCCCTCTGACCACCCAGACAACCACACAACCTCTACCCCTAGAGCCCCTCACCCCTCACTATCTACCCCCAAAACATCCTCAAGATGGCGCACACCTCTATACTCTCATACTGATATGATTTCTGAATGTCTAAATTGAGATCCGTCCACCTCTGTCTGTCTGTCTGTCTGTCTCTCTCTCTCTGTCAGAAAAACTGTACCTGTCTTTTGGACCTGTACAAAAGTATTTTCTTTAATAGCTGATTTGACTGGGTATGGATTAAAAATATATATATATTATTATTTTATTAATTGATTTGTTGTATTTTTAACTATTTTATATAATTTAATTTATTTATATTTATTTCAGCAATATTTCCTTAATGCCTTCTTCTTAGACAATATAGTGTGGAGTGTGGACATGTAGGCATGTATGTGCTTGTGTGTGTGTTTTCAATACCAATAGGGCATATACATCACATGTTAATATGCACATACATGTTAATATGTGCTCTCTGAAGGGTACAGTTGGTGTGTCTCTGTGTGTCTGAGAGTTAAGTCCTGCTGTTTTTCTTGTTCTGTTCGATCTGTGTTTACACACACACGCACACACACCACCTTAAACCTAATTAAGTCCATAATCTCGCAGAAGGACTCTCACACTCTTACATTCACGGAAGCCCTCACGCACTCAGGCATTGCGTATCTGTGGATGGATATTTTCTGCGTTAAATAGCGGTCAAGCAACATGTTGAAGAGATCAAGTGGATGAGTGAGGAAGAACGGGAGGGGAGAAAGGGGTGTATGTCTCTATGTACAGTACCAGTCAAAAGTCTGGACAGACCTACTCATTCAAGGGTTTTTCTTGAATGAGTAGGTGCATCCCAAAAGGTACCCTATTTCTTATATAGTGCACTACTTTTGACAGGGCCCTGGCGGGCCCTCGTCAAAAGTAGTGCATTATATAGGGAATAGGGTGCCATTTGGTAGGTACACAAAGTGTGTGTGTGTCCTTTAATCGATGACATCTAGCATTACAACACCTGGTTACCAAGTAGGCCTACCTAGGTTGCACAAGGACTGGGTGCATTCTATCAGGGTGGAACTTTAGCGGGACCTGGAACATTTCTAATCAAACAAAGCTTGGCATCATCCGACACAGGAACAGGATACATGTTCTTTGACACCGAATACATACAGGATACATGTTGTTTGATCACATTTTGAATGAGCAAATAGTTCTGATGATTGTGACAGTGAGACATGAACACATGATCTAGTCCAAAAGTATAAGATAGCCAGCTGCTCATTGTGACTCGTCCTGCAAAAAAAACATTTCACGACAGTCCTGATGGAAACAGCAAATTGGAAACGGCAAATAATCATCATATCGAAGTAAACTTCGAGTCACGTGATGATATGTTGAGGGTCTTAATCCAGAGAAATGATGATCGATACTTGGCTGCCTTTTGACATATTAAAATAATCTGGCTCTTTTGTCCATAATAATCTCATCATATAGGCTATCCTACGCACACTGTATCTGCAAGCTGTTGGCTAGAGAGCACGTGCCAAGACCAGAGTGGGCACAGTCGCAATATAACGCTATTTATTTTTTTACATAACCCCATTTAACTTGTATTATTTCTTCGGTACATGGTCATTTAACCGCAAATGTTATTTTTATGTGCACTACGTTTTAAGACACAGAGTTTTTTCCACAACAGGTCAGTTTAATGGAAACACATCTAGGGTAGGAAAATGCATATTTTTGAATATTCACATGAAAACCTGTCGCCAATTGGATGTACTCTTCATTTACCTCTCAACAATGGCTGAATTACAATCTGTAAGTAGTAGAACTGTTCACTCGTACTTTGGCCAATACTACATTTTTTACTGACATGTTTAAAACTATTTTCTACAATGGAAAGGAGGGCATACACTCACATGTTAACAACATAGACTACAAAGGGGCACTGCAAAAATACTACTCTCAGAGACAGAAAGACGGAACAAAAATGTGTGTGTGTATGTGTTTGTGTAAGGGATGGCAGTAGAAAATCGACCAATCAGCATGCAGAACTTCGGGTCACCACTTTTAAAAACTAAGTAAATAAAAAAAAATACATGAAAAAAGAAACATGAAATACTTACAGAAAGGATTTACAAACATGAAGTGTTAAAAATAAATGTTTCCACTTTAAGAGATGATTTTCAATCTCTTTTTAATCTCTTTGTTTTCAATGATTACTGGTTGGTTCTCGTTTTTTGATTTGTTGCTACATATGTTCTTCTTACAGTTAGTGTCCATACTGTTATCATTATTAATGTAATTAAAATGACTGATATTGATCACAAGTAAGGTGGGAATCAGCTGCTATGTACTCTGCTCCTCACCTCCTTTTCTTCCTCTTACTTCTCCTGCTCTTCAACATTTTCTTTTCCCTTTTAATGTCCACTGTCTGTCACTCAAACAAAAATCGACATTGTTTAATAAACAATTAAAATGTGAAATATTCATGGTTTGTGTGAGACTTTTATTAACTAACACAGTGCATCCATCATAGTTGACTCCCATGTCAATGTAACAATGCAGCATGTACAGTTGAAGTCACAAGTTTACATACACTTAGGTTGGAGTCATTAAAACTCATTTTTCAACCACTCTTGTTTACAAGCTATAATTTTGGCAAGTCAGTTAGGACATCTACTTTGTGCATGACACAAGTAATTTTTCCAAATATTGTTTACAGACAGATTATTTCACTTATCATTCACTGTATCACAATTTGTCACGGTTGTCGTCGGTGAAGGAGGACCAAAACGCATTAGGTATGCTCATCTTGATTTTTAATTACTCTCAAAAATGAACATACAAAAATAACAAAGAAACGAACGATCAACAAAAACAGTCTGGTAAGGCACAAGGCTAAACACAGAACAATCACCCACAAATAACAAACACAAACACACCCTAATATATGGGACTCTCAATCAAAGGCAGATAGACAACACCTGCCTTCAACTGAGAGTCCCAACCCCAATTAACCAAACATAGAAACAGACATACTAGACTAAACATAGAATACCTGAAAACCAAACAGTGCCCAAAACCCCCGGAATACTTAAACCAAATGCCCCTTCAACAAAACACACCACCCCGAACCACATAAAACGAATACCCTCTGCCACGTCCTGACCAAACTACAATACTAATTAACCCTTATACTGGCCAGGACGTGACACAATTCCAGTGGGTCAGAAGTTTACATTCATTAAGTTGACTGTGCCTTTAAACAGCTTGGAAAATTCCAGAAAATTATGTCATGGCTTTAGAAGCTTCTGATAGGCTAATTGACACAATTTGAGTCAACTGGAGGTGTACCTGTGGATGTATTTCAAGGCTGACCTTCAAACTCAGTGCCTCTGCTTGACATCATGGGAAAATCAAAAGAAAATCAGCCAAGACCTCAGAAAAGGAATTGTAGACCTCCACAAGTCTGATTCATCCTTGGGAGCAATTTCCAAACGCCTGAAGGTACCACGTTCATCTGTACAAACAATAGTACGCAAGTATAAACACCATGGGACCACACAGCCGTCATACCGCTCGGGAAGGAGACGCATTCTGTCTCCTAGAGATGAATGTACTTTGGTGCGAAAAGTGCAAATCATTCCCAGCAATGAAGAAGCCACTGCTCTAAAACTGTCATAAAAAAGCCAGACTACGGTTTGCAACTGCACATGGGGACAAAGATCGTACTTTTTGGAGAAATGTCCTCTGGTCTGATGAAACAAAAATAAACACTGTTTGGCCATAATGACCATTGATACGTTTGGAGGAAAGAGGGGGAGGCTTGCAAGTCGAAGAACACCATTCCAACCATGAAGCACGGGGGTGGCAGCATCATGTTGTGGGGGTGCTTTGCTGCTGGAGGGACTGGTGCACTTCACAAAATAGATGGCATCATGAGGGTGGAAAATTATGTGGATATATTGAATCAACATCTCAAGACATCAGTCAGGAAGTTAAAGCTTGGTCATAACTGGGTCTTCCAAATGGACAATGACCCCAAGCATACTTCCAAAGTTGTGGCAAAATGGCTTAAGGACAACAAAGTCAAGGAATTGGAATGGCCATCACAAAGCCATGACCTCAATCCTATAGAACATTTGTGGGCAGAACTGAAAAAGCGTGTGCGAGCAAGGAGGCCTACAAACCTGACTCGGTTACACCAGCTCTGTCAGGAGGAATGGGACAAAACTATTGTGGGAAGCTTGTGGAAGGCTACCCGAAACGTTTGACCCAAGTTAAACAATTTAAAGGCAATGCTACCAAACACTAATTGAGTGTATGTAAACTTCTGACCTACTGGGAATGTGATGAAATAAATAAAAGCTGAAATAAATCATTCTCTCTTGTATTATTCTTACATTTCACATTCTTAAAATAAGGTGGTGATCCTAACTGACCTAGACAGGGAGGATTAAATGTCAGGAATTACTAAGATTAAATGTCAGGAATTGTGAAAAGGTGAGTTTAAATGTATTTGGCTAAGGTGCATGTAAACTTTGACTTCAGCTGTATGATTCTGTCTAGGGATGCAAAATCCTGGTCACTTTCTCATTCTTTTTTTAAATCATGGTTGGTGGATTCCGGATTTCCTGCTTATTCCATCCTTATTCCATTAATCTTCCAACTGGTATTTCTGGAAAACCTGGGACTCCGGGGGAGAGTTTACTGAAATTTGCCACCCTAATCTTGAGTTGTCTGCTTTCACCACCTCTCTATTGCAAGACTGGTCTCGATCATAGATTATTATAAAACTGGTGGTCCAGGTGGTAATTTTCTCTTTCCACTTGTTGTTTAGGCAGTTGTAATTTACATCATTTAGCAGCTGTGCATTTTCCCTTGGAAAGGTACCTACAGTTCTAGGATCAGCTTTCCATCCCCCAGTAACATTTGTGGGGAAAATGTTGAACTGACAAGATCCGCGTTTACAGGTGCAACTTCACCCTACTCATAGAGTTTCTAAACCTGCTCTTTGCTGGGTGATGTTGTCCCTTCCGTCCAGCTGGTGACAGTATTTTCCATAAATAGCTTTGATATCGCCCAACCATTGTCCTTTGACGGGGTATGGTGGTTGGAAGAACGCGCTTGTTTGAAATGGAAAAGCGCCGCGGTAGCTTTTGATAAAGAAGAACATTAAGATGAAGCAGGTCACATGGTGTTATTACACTGTTGCACTTCAAACAAGAAACACACAAACTAAATTGCACAACTGCCATCTAAACCCTGACCTTTCTTGCCTTCCTTGATGCAAAGTCATCAATTGCATGATAAGAAATCTGACCAGCAATTGCATGGTTAATACTGATGACAGCAAGGCCCCTAAGGCGTTCCTGTGACATGGTGGACCTCAGATAGGATTTGATGAGCTTCAGCTTTGAAAAACTCCTCTCTTCTTCAGCTACGGTCACTGGAAGAGTAAGACAAATTCTGAGAACAGTCCACAAATTTGGATACATTTCTGAGAGCTCCCTTTCGTGTATAAATATCAGCAGCTCAAGCAGGGTCATGGTCTTCGATGGAAAGTCAGTTCTTCAGTTCCTGTGCAAGCTCTCTGACATCCAAGTCGGAGTGTTCTTTATAGTGCAGTGTCATACTAAGGGCCTCACAATGTTCTGTCAGCTCCTCATTTGAGAGACTTTGGAGGCAAGCTGAACAGTTACTCTTGCGAGCTCGATACAGAGTGTATGAACAAGGCGACAAGGCCAGTAAACTCCTTGCACGTCAGTTCCGTAAATCTGAGGCCTCACGTTTAATCCCACAAATAAGGACCCTGTCTGGTGCCACCACAGTTACACATAAAGAGATCAATGATCAATTCAAACAATTTTACTCTGCGCTATACACCTCTGAATCTCATCAAGACCCTTTTCTGAATGATTAATTCTTTAATGGTCTGAATATGCCTTCAATTGATACAGACTCCCATGACTGTTTAGAAGAAAAATTGACACCTGAGGAGATTGCAACAGCAGTGTCCACAATGAAAAGTGGTAAATCACCGGGTCCGGACGGATTTCCAACCAAATTTTACAGGACGTTTTCTGGTCTGCTTTGCCCATTCTTGTCTCGATTATTTACAGAGTGCCTTAATACCTCAAAGCTACCACCTAGTCTTTATCAATCTTCATTTTCATTACTATTAAAGAAAAACAAAGACCCCCTGAAATGTGGATCCTATAGCCCAATCTCGCTTTTAAACTGTGATTACAAAATCCTAGCCAAGCTCTTAGCCATCCATATGGAAGGCTTGCTGCACCAAGTAAGACACTCTGACCAGACTGGCTTTGTGAGAAATAGGCATTTGTTTTTCAATATTAGACGCCTTATGAATATACTGTACTCCCAAGTGTTGGGGGACCTGGAGGTGGTGGTCTCGCTCGATGTGGAAAAAGCTTTTGACCATGTTGAGTGGGACTACCTAACAGCTGCCCTTTATAGGTTTGGCTTTGGCCCCAAATTCATCGCATGGATAAAGATTATTTATTTTTCTCCCATGGCTTCGGTACAGACTAACAACTTGTCCTCTGACTATTTTCCCTTGCACCGCGGATCCAGACATGGTTGTCCACTCTCCCCCTTGGTGTTTGCTTTGGCAATCGAGCCCCTCGCCATCACACTATGCTCTAATGATGCCATTCAATGTATAATCAGGACGGGCTTGGAGCAGAAAGTCTCGCTATATGCTGACGACCTCCTTTTGTTTATCTCCAACCCTGATTACCTCATTGCCACGTGCCTTATCTGTTCTTAAAAAAGTTTGGATCAATCTCAGGGTACAAGCTGAATCTAGGCAGAGTGAGCTTTTTCCTGTAAATAAGGCTGCTTTAAAGTGCTCTTTTACAAGTTTTCAGTTTAGGATTGTCCGGGATCAATTCACCTACTTGGGATTAAAGTGACAAGGAAATATTCAAATTTGTTTCAGGAAAACATTTACTTTTTGGAATTAGCTACCTCTTTCTCGTATGGGAAGGATTAATGTCATTAAAATGTATGTGTTGCCCAAATTTTTATATTTATTTCAATGTTTACCCATTTTTATTCCAAAATCTTTTTTTTATTCACTGGATCAAACATTCATGTATTTTATTTGGGATGGCAAGGTACCATGGATTGGTAGAACATATTTACAGAAGCCTAAAGCATCAGGTGGTTTAGCTCTACCAAATTTTCAGACATAATATTGGGCTGCAAATTTCAGAGCCCTTTTGTACTGGCTGCAGACTGATCCTACTGGCCCTAGACCACTCTGGGTCCAGATGGAGTCTGAATCGTGTAAACCTGCTGCACTTTCTTCTGTGTTGTGCTCGTCTCTCCCAGTGTCCCTAGGCAAAAGGTGTGTCAACCCAATTGTAAAGCAGTTTCTTAAAATTTTGAATCAGTTCCGTTTAGCCTTTAGCCTCTGAGGCTTTTCTCTATCAGGCTTTTCTCTATCAGAACATTGTATTTCCTCCATCTTTAAATGACGGGGCTTTTGGCATCTGGCACTCACTAGGCCTCTCCTCACTAGCCCAATTATTCTTTGATGATACATTTGCCTCTTTTGCTCAGCTACAGGAAAAGTTTGAAATCCCCCAATCCCACTTTTTCCGCTATCTCCAGACTAGGAACTTTGTCAGAGCTAACACACCTGAATTTCCCCATAGGTCTGTGAATAAAGCTATAGAGAGCATCTTTGAGCTGAACAAGCTTCCCAGGGGCGCAATCATTAATGACTTACAGAACCCTTCTTTGGTGACTTTAAAGACTCGATGGGAAAAGGATTTGGGGGAGGAACTTGGGGAAGACACCTGGGAATCTGTGCTGCACATGGTGCATTCATCCTCTTTTAGCACTAGACACAGCCTCATTCAATTCAAGGTGGTTCACTGTATCCATTGGTCCGGGGCCAAACTTGGAAGAATATTCTCTGATTTTGATCCTACCTGTGTCCGATGTAAAACGGAACCAGCCACACTGTATCATATGTTTTGGGGCTGTCGTAAACTGTCAGGTTTCTGGGAATTAATATTAAAATGTGTCTCTGATATATATGACACTGTTATAGATCCGTCTTCCCTTACAGCTCTTTTTGGAGTACTGCCCATAGATACCCCCCTGTCAAGAATTCAGTTGGACACTGTTGCTTATACAACTCTTTTAGCTAGACGGCTAATACTACAGAACTGGAAGATGGCAGCTCCCCCATCTTATAAATATTGGGTGAGAGATGTGTTGTGCTCTCTGAAACTAGAAAAAATGTAATTCAATACACGTGGGAACCCCAAACTGTTTTATGAGGCTTGGGCTCCATTCCGGTCTTACTTTAAACAGGCCATCCTCTGATGGCATTCAAATTAAAACAAAAATAAGTCTGTATTTGACTCCCCTGTGACTTAAGGGCTGGATGAGCATTGCTCTGTGTTTTTCTTTTGTGGGGGGCATTAAGGTTGATGATGTGCCTATTGTGACCTGCGGATGCCTTGTTCATCATCTCGCTTTTCTTTTTTTTTAAGCATTGTAAACTTTATTTTTGGTCGAGCGGATGGTTGGTCTGTGGCCATGACTGTCTGTGAGTGGTTGCATTTCTCCACCCCTATCCCTTGTCTGTTTACAGGATCAATGGTGAGGTGTCTGCTCTGTCCCTATACTACAGATTGCCCTTTAACCTTGGTAGCCTTCTGCCCGGTGTGTTTAACTTGTCCAAAGTACGGTATCTTTAAAGCTATTCCTTTTTATTTGTATTTTTTTCTAGTTGAGTATATTATTTATATTGTTTTGTGTTGTCTTGTGTGTAAAACTGAATAAACAGAGTGTTCAACAAAAAATATGTCTTACCACACCACTGTACAGATGCTGAAGCGGTATGATCCCACCTGTTCTGACAAGGACTGGACCTCAATCTTCATCACAGGGTCTTTGGTTTGATCCCTCACCTCAATCAGTGCCTCTCTCACCGCTGCTGCCTGATACCTCAGTGGCTCGACACTCTTAACTTTACTCTGCCACCTTGTCTCAGTCCACATCTTCAAAGTGATGTCCACATGTTTTTTCAGGATGGCCCATTGCTGTCTGGAGGCTGAGAACAAGGTGTACAGTTTGTGTTAGATGCCAAAGTAACCTGTGGCATCGACAGAAATTTTAGCAGCATCAGCCACAACCAGGTTCAATGTGTGAGCACCACATGGCACAAATAGAGCTCTTGGATTCATTTCCAGGAGTCTGGCTTGGACACCTTTGTTTTTGCCTCATTATCCTAAGACTGTTCTCTGCAGTCCTCAAAATGAATTTTTAGCTCCTCTAATCTTTTGAGAATCAGGGATGCCAAATGTTGGCCCGTGGTCTCCTCTGCCTCCAAAAACCCCATAAATTATTCCTTTATGTGGGGCTCCTCCTTCAGTGACACAATTCTAATCACAACTGACAAATGTTCCGTGTGGCTGACATCTGAGGTGCAATCTAGAATGATAGAGTAGAATTTTGCCAGTTTGATGTCACTCACCATTATTGAAATGACCTTGCTGCTCAACAAATCAATGAGTTCATTCTGTATTTGGTGGCCAAGGTAGCTGGTGGTGTGACTCGAGGTCCCTTTTTGAACACGGTTAACCTGTTTAGGATAGGGGGCAGTAGTTTCACTGCCGGATAAAAAATGTACCCAATTTAATCTGGTTATTACTCCTGCCCAGAAACTAGAATATGCATATCATTATTTGATTTGGATAGAAAATACCCTAAAGTTTCTAAAACTGTTTGAATGGTGTCTGTGAGTATAACAGAACTCATATGGCAGGCCAAAACCTGAGAAGATTCTATATGAGAAGTGCCCTGTCTGACCATTTCTTGGCCTTCTGTAGCCTCTTTATCAAAAATACAGGATCTCTGCTGTAATGTGACATTTTCTAAGGCTCCCATAGGCTCTCAGAAGGCGCCAGAACGTGGAATGATAACTCTGCAGTCCCTGGGCGAAAAACAGTAGGGGTTTTGGAAAGTGGTCGTTCTGAGAACAATGACACTGGCGTGCGCGTGCATGTGACGACTCCATTTTCTATTTTCAGTGTTTGAACGGATACGTCTCCCGGTTGGAATATTATCGCTATTTTACGAGAAAAATTGCATAAAAATTGATTTTAAACAGCGTTTGACATGCTTCGAAGTACGGTAATGGAATATTTTGAAATTTTATGTCACGATACGCGCCAGCGCGTCACCCTTCGGATAGTGTCTTGAACGCAATAACAAAATGCAGCTATTTGGATATAACTATGGATTATTTGGAACCAAAACAACATTGGGTGTTGAAGTAGAAGTCCTGGGAGTGCATTCTGACGAAGAACAGCAAAGGTAATCCAATTTTTCTTATAGTAAATCTGAGTTTGGTGAGTGCCAAACTTGGTGGGTGTCAAAATAGCTAGCCATGATGGCCGGGCTATCTACTCAGAATATTGCAAAATGTGCTTTCACCGAAAAGCTATTTTAAAATGGGACACCGCGATTGCATAAAGGAGTTCTGTATCTATAATTCTTAAAATAATTGTTTTTTGTGAACGTTTATCGTGAGTAATTTAGTAAATTCACCGGAAGTTTTCAGTGGGTATGCTACTTCTGAACAAAACATGCTAATGTAAAAAGCTGTTTTTTTATATAAATATGAACTTGATTGAACAAAACATGCATGTATTGTATAACATAATGTCCTAGGAGTGTCATCTGATGAAGATCATCAAAGGTTAGTGCTGCATTTAGCTGTGGTTTTGTTTTTTGTGACATTATATGCTAGCTTGAAAAATGGGTGTGTGATTATTTCTGGCTGGGTACTCTCCTGACATAATCTAATGTTTTGCTTTCGTTGTAAAGCCTTTTTGAAATCGGACAATGTGGTTAGATAAAGGAGAGTCTTGTCTTTAAAATGGTGTAAAATAATCATATGTTTGAAAAATTGAAGTTTTTGCATTTTTGAGGTATTTGTAATTCGCGCCACGCTATACCATTGGATATTGGTGAGGCGTTCCGCTAGCGGAACGTCTAGATGTAAGAGGTGTAAGGTGCTCTTTCATGACTGGATCAAATTATGCCATCAGTTCAACCTCTGAGGAAATTTCCATTTGATGGAGAGTACAGTGTTTGTGTGTGTCCCCTTAGTGCCAGATTTCTAATTGCCAGAGACTGCACAATAGCAGTCAGACATGTCAACACCTCTCTTCATCTTATCCTCTCAGCCTCCGTTAGTGTCATCTCATGCTTATCAATTGTTTCCCATTTTTTGATCCTCATTGCCAGTTCTTTCCATGTTTTCATGCAGTTTTGGTGTTCTGGACTGCTGCCGTGTGAAGTCAGCAAAGAACGTGCGTGTTTCCAGTCTGTCAGTCCTGAGTTTGCTAAATACATTTTCTTCTTAGAAAAGAGTTTGCAGCAGTAGCAGAAGAGGCTGTTGTTTCTTTCAGAATACATCAACCAACTACAATATGGAAATGTAAAACTTTGCAAAAGGGGAATTATCTATTTTGTTTATGTTATGCAGGGATGCACGCATAAACACGTGTGCGTGTACCCACACACACACACACACACACACACACACACACACACACACACACACACACCTGAAGAATCCTGTTGGGGAGAAGTGGAAACAAATGGGTCTTCATCCTCATCCTCATCCTCAGACAACATTTGTGAAGACACCTGTGTGGCTGAGGAGGTGGATGGCTCCTCTTCCTGAGGCTCCGAGATCATTTCTGAAGAGGCCTGTGTGGCTGAGGAGGTAGATGGCTCCTCATCCTGGCCAGTGCCAGAGGGTGCTCCAAAATATTTCAGAAGTGCCCATGAATTTGCATTGAAATACAGTATATGTGTCTGAAACTCTAAATGCATTTGTTGCGCAATTAAATATACATGTCATTATGCACAATTGATCAAACTTTCAGAATAGGAACCAAATGAACCATACAACCTCCTTGGCTAATTCTAGGCATAAGACACCCCAAAAGACTCAATATATCACAAAATATACAAAATATCAGCATAATATAGACGTCTTTTAAGTTAGCCTACAGCATTGGAAATTCTCTTTACTGAGCTCAGGACCTGCAGGCTACACACATTATCATGATGAAAATGTGTTAAATTATATCCAATGTTATGTAAGCTAGTTGAACAGAAAACGGTATATTGTCACCCGATGTAAGCAACATAGCAACATAGGCTAACAAACATACGTGTTATACTAACCTATTTCATTAAATGCGTAATATTATACTCATAAAGAGATAACATAGCTGTGTACCTTTATCTTTTTCTAATTTCTCCTCTTCTTCTTTCCTCTTTTTCCTAAACTGGGAACCTGATGGCTTAGACCTTTTCCTGGCCCTTTGTGTTGATTTGGCACTCGAGCATCAATACATTACTCATCCCCAAACACTGTCAACCAAGAGTCAATACTAAACCAATTCACCTTGGTGGTGTGCAGACTGGTTTTATATTATTCTTAACGATTTCGCACAAACCAGAAAAAAAATGCAACAATATGTCTGTGAAACTATATATTCACAGTATTATGAATGAATTGTTGTTTATTTGGTAGCAATTCGTAGTGTTACTGATTTGACTAGTTGCGTTAGTACTGTACAAAGTTAGAGGTGCGCTATTTGAAAGATTCCCCCGCTCCCCCTACCTCGGGCTTCCAGTGGGGAGACCTGAGGTCAACCTACCCCCACCCCGCTCTCCTCCCACACGGTAACGTGATGTTATTGACGTGTCGTGCAAATGAGCGATAGAAAACCGATCGCGCAAATTTGTTTATGTATTTATTTATTCAAGCAGAGTATAAGAGAGTTGTACTCCAGTCTAGTAGGTGGCGGTAATACAACGTCTAACAGATGCCAACATCCCTTAAACCTCATCGAAGAAGAAGAAAAAGAAGAAAAACGTTCTTCCTTGAGTCTGGTAGAGGGTTGACTGTTCAGAATCATAATTACATTTAATAGAAGCATCTAACTTCATAGCTAGAAGAAGAATCAAGCTCTGGAGTAACTGGTAAGTAAAACACGTTTTATGTAACTGTAGCTAGCTACCAGTAATAATTGCAGTTTCGATTACAAAGGTTGCTATGTAAAATGAACATTTGATTGCTTTTCCTTCGAAAGCTGTTCGTGTCTAACTAACTATATTAGCTAGCTAAGCATTCTCTTGCTGACACACAAGACAATAACATTGGTTCAGTTCAACCCGCTGAGAAAACGTTATAGCTAGATAACATTTTCTCTTAAATTGCAAAGGCTAGCTAACTATAACATGATGTTCCTCTATGGTCCATGCTATACTGGATCCTTGGGACGTCCTAGCCCATTACTGGACTAAAGGAGCCTTGGGTTACTCCTTATTAGTCCAAGGACCTTACACGTTCTGTTTAAAGGGCTAATAGAGCCCCACAGTTGAGGTGTCATAATCCCCATAAAACCCAGCTGTCAAACGGGGATATAGTATCAATCGAAATACTTTTTCCACCATTCATTTTTTTCCCATAGAGTGTTTTAGACACTTAGCTATACTGAACAAAAATATCAACGCAACATGGAAAGTGTCCATCCCATGTTTCATGAACTTAAATAAAAGATTCCAGAAATGTTCCATACGCACAAAAAGCTAATTTCTCTCAAATGTTTTGCACAAATGTGTTTATATCCCTGTTAGTGAGCATTTCTCCTTGGCCAAGATAATCCATCCACCTGACAGGTGTGGCATATCAAGAAGCTGATTGAACAGCATGATCATTATACAGGTGCCCCTTGTGCTGGGGACAATAAAAGGCCACTCTAAAATGTGCAGTTTTGTCACTCAACACAATGCCACAGATGTCTCAAGTTTTGAGTTAGTGTGCAATTGGCATTCTGACCAGGAAAGTCCACCAGAGCTGTTGCCAGAAAATTAAAGGTTAATTTCTTTACCATAAGCTGCCTCCAACATTGTTTCAGAGAATTTGGCAGTACGTCCAATCGGCCTCACAACTGCAGACAGTGTGTATGGAGTAGGGCTGGATGATATGGCCAAAATATAATATTATGTTGTTATTCAAATTTTTTTATGGTGTTATGTTTTTTAATAATAAGTTCTAAATATATTTTGAGTAGTGTGCGTGACCCTCCGGTGGCAACACACTCTAAGTGATTTCAATGGGTCTTAATCCATTCTGAATGTTTTTTTTGGTTGAATTGAACAGTATAAAACAATTTTCAGCATTTTTATCAATTTCTGCATTTCCTGCACTCATTTGAGATCATTTCCACACTGCAGCGTAGGGCTGCACGATATGGGCAAACAATAACCATATGTTGCGATTTGACTTACGATCTAGAGCAAAACACTTGGGTGAACAGTTGGAATCATGTAAATATAATTGTTATTTAAATTCTTAGTAAATAGTGGTGTAAAAATACTTGAAAGTACTACTTAAGTAGCTTTTTGGGGTATCTGTACTTTACTATTTATATTTTTAACAACTTTTACTTTTACTTCACTACATTTCTAAAGAAAATAATGTACTTTTTACTCTACCCTGACACCCAAAAGTACTCATTACATTTTGTATTATGTAACATCTCTCTTCAAATCAGTTTTGATTGGAAAAAGCAGTTCCAAAGCGGTCTTGAAGGTGTCTCTTTGTCCGTACAATGTAGAACACCTTGCACTGTGGACATTCCAATCTGTAGACGACATGCGTGGTTTTGCAGTTAATTAAATGCTTGACTTGATACTCCATTTTAGAAGCTGTGTCAACAAAATACTTTTTCTGTGCAATAAATGGTTGCACTGATTGAATTTCAAATCAAACTTTATTTGCCACATGAGCCGAATACAAGTGTAGACTTTACCGTGAAATGCTTACTTACAAGCCCTTAACCAACAGTGCAGTTCAAGAAGAAAATATTTACCAAGTAGGCTAAAATAAAAAGTAAGAATAACAATAACGAGGCTATATACAAGGGGCACCGGTACCGAGTCAGTGTGCAGGGTTACAGGCTAGTTGAGGTAATTTGTACATGTAGGTGGGGATGAAGTGACTATGCATAGGCAACAAACAGCGAGTAGCAGCAGTGCACAAGGGGGGGGGGTCAATGTAAATTGTCCGTTGGCGATTTTTATGAATTGTTCAGCAGTCTAATGACTTGGGGGTAGAAGCTGTTGAGGAGCTTTTTGGTCCTGGACTTGGCGCTCCGGTACCGCTTGCCGTGCGGTAGCAGAGAAAACAGTCTAACTTGGGTGACTGGAGTCTCTGACAATTTTATGGGCTTTCCTCTGACACCGCCTATTATATAGGTCCTGGATGGCAGGAAGCTTGGCTCGCACTACCCTCTGTAGTGCCTTACTGTCCGTTGCCATACCAGGCGGTGATGCAACCGGTCAGCATGCTCTTGATGGTGCAGCTGTAGAACCTTTTGAAGGTCTGGGGACCATGCCAAATCTTTTCAGTCTCCTGAGTGGGAAAAGGTTTTGTCGTGCCCTCTTCACGACTGTTATGGTACGTTTGGACCATGATAGTTTGATGGTTCGTATGAGGGCATAGCGGGATTTCTTATAAACCGGATTAGTCTCCCGCTCCTTGAAAGCTACAGCTCTAGCCTTTAGCTCGATGCGGATGTTGCCTGTAATCCATGGCTTCTGGTTGGGATATGTACATACACTCACTGTGGAGATGACGTCATCGATGCACTTATTGACGAAGCCGATGACTGAGGTGGTGTATTCCTCAATGCCATTGGCTGAATCCCAGAACATATTCCAGTCTGTGCTAGCAAAACAGTCCTGTAGTGTAGCATCCGCGTCATCTGACCACTTCCGTATTGAGCGAGTCATTTAAAAGAGCCCCTGGGTTTGTGGTCTAGCCAAGTTTTTGAGTCAGCAGGAAGATAGCTGTAGACTAATTTGTAATTTAGGGTAGGACATCTGTTAAACCTTATGACTGGTGGCTCTGGGAACACTTTACATAGTAGCGTATCACTTTGGATGATTCCCCAATTCTTTTAAATTATTATTTTAATGTTCTCTGCTTCAGTGCTGTATTTTGTAACAAATTACACTCTCTCTGGTGCATCATGAGGCACTCCCCTTCGCAACAAGTCGTCCAGCCCTTATACCTGCATCTTTCAGGAACTGAGCTGTGTAGCCCCGATTTCAAGAAGCAATTCAACAGATTTGACACTGTAGTCTGTTTCCTGATCGCAAATTCTGCCGACACTGTGGAATTGGCCATATGGAATATTTTATTTTAGCTTCCACCCCAAAAGGCTATCTGCCCTCAGAATGGTATTCCCATCTGTAGGCTTCCTAAAGATTGATGTGTACAAACAATCTTGGTCATTTTTACTGATGTCAAGGTCCAAAAAATGATTATCCTTGCTGTACTCCATAGTTGGTTTGATCGGATTAATGCTGTTAAGGTATTGGTGGAAGCAAATACGTTATTGTGAGCCATACCAGAACAGGTAAACATCATCAATATAGCGTGCCCACTTTATAATCCGGTCAAATATACACTGCTCAAAAAAATAAAGGGAACACTTAAACAACACAATGTAACTCCAAGTCAATCACACTTCTGTGAAATCAAACTGTCTACTTAGGAAGCAACACTGATTGACAACAAATTTCACATGCTGTTGTGCAAATGGAATAGACAACAGGTGGAAATTATAGGCAATTAGCAAGACACCCCCAATAAAGGAGTGGTTCTGCAGGTGGGGACCACAGACCACTTCTCAGTTCCTATGCTTCCTGGCTGATGTTTTGGTCACTTTTGAATGCTGGCGGTGCTTTCACTCGTGGTAGCATGAGACGGAGTCTACAACCCACACAAGTGGCTCAGGTAGTGCGGCACATCAATGCGAGCTGTGGCAAGAAGGTTTGCTGTGTCTGTCAGCGTAGTGTCCAGAGCATGGAGGCGCTACCAGGAGACAGGCCAGTACATCAGGAGACGTGGAGGAGGCCGTAGGAGGGCAACAACCCAGCAGCAGGACCGCTACCTCCGCCTTTGTGCAAGGAGGAGCAGGAGAAGCACTGCCAGAGCCCTGCAAAATGACCTCCAGCAGGCCACAAATGTGCATGTGTCTGCTCAAACGGTCAGAAACAGACTCCATGAGGGTGGTATGAGGGCCTGACGTCCACAGGTGGGGGTTGTGCTTACAGCCCAACACCGTGCAGGACATTTGGCATTTGCCAGAGAACACCAAGATTGGCAAATTTGCCACTGGCGCCCTGTGCTCTTCACAGATGAAAGCAGGTTCACACTGAGCACGTGACAGACGTGACAGTGTCTGGAGACGCCGTGGAGAACATTCTGCTGCCTGCAACATCTTCCAGCATGACCGGTTTGGCGGTGGGTCAGTCATGGTGTGGGGTGGCATTTCTTTGGGGGGCCGCACAGCCCTCCATGTGCTTGCCAGAGGTAGCCTGACTGCCATTAGGTACCAAGATGAGATCCTCAGACCCCTTGTGAGACCATATGCTGGTGCGGTTGGCCCTGGGTTCCTCCTAATGCAAGACAATGCTAGACCTCATGTGGCTGGAGTGTGTCAGCAGTTCCTGCAAGAGGAAGGCATTGATGCTATGGACTGGCCCGCCCGTTCCCCAGACCTGAATCCAATTGAGCACATCTGGGACATCATGTCTCGCTCCATCCACCAACGCCACGTTGCACCACAGACTGTCCAGGAGTTGGCGGATGCTTTAGTCCAGGTCTGGGAGGAGATCCCTCAGGAGACTATCCGCCACCTCATCAGGAGCATGCCCAGGCATTGTAGGGAGGTCATACAGGCATGTGGAGGCCACACACACTACTGAGCCTCATTTTGACTTGTTTTAAGGACATTACAT